>NC_041387.1:510434453-510526940 GCF_002162155.2 Triticum dicoccoides
ACAACGACCAAATAAGTTTGTGCTTCCACATTTCGGATTGAAATATCTGGCGGCCCCAATTCCAGCCCTGCAAAATCTCCCTTCTCCATCGTCCCCTTCCGCGCCTAGATTGCTCAAATCCCTAATTCGCCGCCAACCCAAGCAAAGTTCGAATCGCCCCTCGCCTCGTCTCTTTCCCCACCTCTGTGTCGGACGACAACGACAACGAAAACGACGGTCGCGCTTCACCACCACATCGGAGCTACCTCATCTATGCCCTCGTCCACCACACTGGGTGGTCCACCGACAACGTCGGCCGCAACCGACGTGCCTCACAGACACCGACTTCCACCGCATCAAGTGCGCTTCACCGACACCGTCTCCCACCTCACAGGGGCTACTTCACCGAGCACATCGTCGCACCTCCGCCCCCCAAGGCCGTTGGGGCTTCACCAACGGTCTCGTCCACCGCATCGTAGCGCTCCGCTGCCACTCAAGATCTGCATCCGTGCGCGGCCGGCCAACGCCAGTGCATCACCCTCAACGGCTCTAAAGTGACCCGCACTCTAGCTAGGCGAGCATGCCCAAACGCCGGTGTAGGATCCGAGAAGTAAGTCTAGAGGGGGGGTGATTAGACTAGTTGACCAATTAAAAACTATGCCTTTTCCCAATTTTAGCCTTTGGCAGATTTTAGCTATCTTAGCACAAGTCAAGCAATCTTCACACAATTCAAGCAAGCATGCAATGAGTATATGAGCAACGGAAAGTAAAGCATGCAACTTGCAAGAATGTAAAGGGAAGGGTTTGGAGATTTCAAACGCAATTTGGAGACACGGTTATTTTTGAGCCGTGGTTCCGATAGGTGGTGCTATCGTACATCCACGTTGATGGAGACTTCAACCCACGAAGGGTAACGATTGCGCGAGTCCACGGAGGGCTCCACCCAAGAAGGGTCCACAAAGAATAAACCTTGTCTATCCCACCATGGCCGTCACCCACGAAGGATTTGCCTCACTAGCGGTATATCTTCACGAAGTAGGCGATCTCCTTGCCCTTACAAACTCCTTGGTTCAACTCCACAATCTTGTCGGAGGCTCCCAAGTGACACCTAGCCAATCTAGGAGACACCACTCTCCAAGAAGTAACAAATGGTGTGTTGATGATGAACTCCTTGCTCTTGTGCTTCAAATGATAGTCTCCCCAACGCTCAACTCTATCTCACAGGATTTGGATCTGGTGGAAAGAAGATTTGAGTGGAAAGCAACTTGGGGAAGGCTAGAGATCAAGATTCATATGGTAGGAATGGAATATCTTGACCTCAACACATGAGTAG
This sequence comes from Triticum dicoccoides, assembly GCF_002162155.2. Lineage (NCBI taxonomy): Eukaryota > Viridiplantae > Streptophyta > Magnoliopsida > Poales > Poaceae > Triticum > Triticum dicoccoides. Next base: position 510,435,766 of record NC_041387.1, read on the forward strand.
GTGGTTCTCTCTCAGAAATGGTAAGTTGGAAGTGTAGGTTCATTCTGATGGCTCTCTCCACGAATGAAGAGGAGGTGGATGGGTATATATAGCCTCCACACAAAATCTAACCGTTACACACAATTTACCAATCTCGCTGGGACTGAATCAACAAACTCGATCAGACCGATCTAGTAAACCTAGTGACCGTTAGGATTTTCGGTGGGACCGACATGCAACTCGGTAGGACCGATATGGTTAGGGTTAGGGCATAACGTAATCTTGGTGAAACCGATTACACAAACTCGATGGACCGATTTTGGTAATAAGCTAACCAGAGAGTTGGTCAGGTAAACTCGGTGGGACTGATTACTCAAACTCGGTGGGACCGATTTTGGTAATAAATTAACCAGAGAGTTTGCATTGTAATCTCAGTAGTACCGATTGCTCAAACTCGGTGCAACCGGTTTTGGCAATGGACATATACAGAGAGATTACAATCCCATTTTGGTGAGACCGAGATCCCTATCGGTGAGACCGATTTTCCTAGGGTTTGTGGCAATGGCTATGACATCTGAACTCGGTGGCGCCGGATAGAAAGAATCGGTGGGGCCGAGTTTGACTTTAGGTTTAGGTAATATGTGGATGTGAGAAAGTAGTTGAGGGCTTTGGAGCATATCACTAAGCACTTTGAGCAAGCAAGCCATTAAGCAACACCTCATCCCCTCTTGATAGTATTGGCTTTTCCTATAGACTCAATGTGATCTTGGATCACTAAAATATAAAATGTAGAGTCTTGAGCTTGAAGCTTGAGCCAATCCTTTGTCCTTAGCATCTTGAAGTATTTCCACATCCTTTAGTCCATGCCACTCCATTGTTGAACTTGTCTGAAATATATTAGGTAAAAGTGTTAGTCCAACAAGAGATATGTTGACATTAATTACCAAAACCACCCAGGGAGCACTTGTGCTTTCAGCCGGCCCGGACTAGGTATCCACACATCACTCCCTTGTGCACTATTCCGACGATGTTTGGATATCCTTTCACTTCTCTCTTAGCTTACACGCCTATGCAACTCTGACTTTAACTCTTATTTCTTCTGGAGATATCATCTGAAACAAGCAAAACCATTTTTTAGCGAAGCATGACAGCACTACGGGATCGGGTACACATCTTGCACACCCGTATAACCTTGTAAGTATCTGTCCTCTGGTACAATAGCAAGGTCGATTCCTCTTATTTGATCAACCATTCGCCGTGTCAAAAATGCAGAGGGGGATGCAAGGAGCACAAGGCCTGCACATCCAAGCAAGTGGTAACATGGACTTGTACATGGAACATCCCAAGTGCAAGCAGAGCTGCAGTGAGCCTGTACAACGAGCTAGCGTAAGTCCCTGCATTTCATTTAATTCATACTGGCATGCATGTATGATTTGTGTGTAGTGGCAGATCCACGAATTCAAGTTACCAGGGGCGAACATTTAACTTGAAAAAATACGAAGGCACTTGCACTCCAGAAATCAACATAACTTGAGAAATGTGAAGCTACATGCACTTTAAAAACCAGCTAATTATCCAAAGTAGTTCAGATTATAAACACTAAATGATGCAAGCACCAAAAAACACAAAATGCAACATGGTGTACAAGGACTACAAACATGGTCTATACCTGCTTGAATTATTCATTCTCTGGCTGAAAATATCAAAGTGTAATTGCACCTATAACCAGTGCGCAAACTGCATATCAATATATCTATCCTGCACAAGTATGCCAATAGTTTCAAACAACAGATTAGAAAAGTATATATGCTATGTTGTATGATACAGGGACTTTCTGATAGATGGCCTCGACATTTCCTCAACCCATGAAAATGTACTATAATTTGCTTGTCATCAATGCCTGCAAATCTCTATGTCTCTCTCAACATAGTAGATCATCATTAGACGTTAAATCCTTCAATGAGAGCTTGCAAAGTGCTTGCATTAGATCCCTCATTAGACACTATATGTTCATCACCACGAGCATGTAAAATGTTTGCATAAAATCCTTCATTAGGAGTCTGTTCATTAGACACTTCAGGCTCAAAAACAACATGAGCTTGTATGTTTGCACCGGAAACTTGATTAGATACATCAGATTCAGTCAGTTCAGTATTGATTGGGGGAGTTATAAAATAAGCAGAAATTGGTTTCATTTTCTCATAGATTCCCTACATACAAGCAGTTTTACAACACCGTATAGTTTAACTATTGGCTAGAAATTGAACAGTTGAATTAGATATAATCACGGATGTGATGTACATGCTCGTTGCGCATGCTACTCTTGCAAGTTGCAACTGTCTATTTGCGCAAGCTCGATGCCATGCCCGTGCTGCCGCCACTGCCTCCCACGCAGGCTACACCCAGGGTTGGATCTTCATCTTCTTGTCCTTTCGTTCGCTTAAAGCCCGGCGACCGCCCTCCAATAAGGGCGGAGGAAGTGCTGTGTCGGTCTGTCCAACAACGGCTAGGTTAGGTGCGAACCAGACAGGAGGCTGGAGCGAACGAATAGGGATTTTTCCTGCTATCGATCGATATGGGAGGCGCTCGTTTGGGCCATGAGCCTGCTATAGGGCCTGCCTTGCACTTATTTATTGGCCCATCCAAATTGAAACATTTTTTGTAGCGACCAGACCTCAAACAGTCTGATCCCTGTGCATCAGTGTCATCCCTGGATCGGTAATGCTGACACGCACAGTACTTGAAGGATTTATAACAGAGTAGCAATCACACACTTATTACATCGAATGTCTCAAAAGAGAACTTACTACAATAAATATGGCTTAAGGCCATCTAATAACAATAACAGCGGAAGGCTTGGAAGATAAGCAAGTCCATCAACTCCAACGGCATCTGAGTACAGAACCACGATCCTAAGGCATCTTACTCGTCGTCTGAAAAGTCAGCAACATGAACGTTGTAGCCTGGAAACCGGTCAGCACATGGAATATGCTGGCAATGTAACACATAGAGAGCAATGAACAGAAATAATGCTATACTACATGCATTTATGGCTGGTGGAAAGCTCTATGGTTACAGTTTTTGCATAAAGCCATTTTTTCCCTACTACAAAGGAATAAATTTTATTTAACTATCATGGTGGTTGTTAACCATTGAGAATGCTTGACAGCATTCTCAATCCCAATTAAGCATCATCATTAAAACCCAACAATATTAATTAAAGTAACATGATGAGATTCACATGATAATCCAAGTACTAGATACTCAAGATGTCCATAACCGGGGACATGGCTAACCATGATTAGTTTATACACTCTGCAGAGGTTTGTGCACTTTTCCCCACAAGACTCGATCTCCTCCGCTTGATTTCTCGCACTACATGGTGTTTGAGAAATGGATGACCGAGACACGGTCTTTCAAAAGCATTAACTATCTACTCAGGGTAGACCGTACCAACCTACATCCCCTACATCTGCTAGTCTACCTCTTCAAGAGCTCACGCAACTTAATCAACTATGCTAGAGCCCATATTAGCTTGCGGCTGCACACGGAAATTTCTAGCATGAATAATCTCATGATCCCTTTGAGCCTGGGTGGCGGTCCATAGGAGAATCACACGGTGCCCCAGGATTTCCAAAAATACAGGCAACACTGGGTTCCCCAGGTGCCTCAATCCACCCAGATGTGAACTTAAGTTGCCACCTTAAGTAAACCATTAATTAATCAATCTCACATCTGTCATGGATACACTCACCCAATCCACGTCTACTAGCATAGCAGGGCAATATGAGCAAACGTAGAAGTAACTCTCAAAGGTTTGATAAATAAACAGGTAATAGGTTCTACCTCATCTACTTCCCAAAACCCACATGTTAATCATATCCTAATCATGCAATTGTTTGAGGATTGATCTAATGCAATAAAACTGGGTAGTAAAGAGGTATGATCAAAGTGTTACTTGCCTTGCTGATGATCCATGAAACCTAGAGATTCGAAGTAGCAAGCGGCGCACTCCGGATACTCTATCGCAAACAAACAAACATACAATAAGCACTCATCTAATGCACAGGTAAAACTCAAATAAGAGATCTAACCAGAAAGTTCAACTTAAGAACTCCGGTTTGCAAAAAGAATCAAAACGAACGAAGCAACGAAACTCAAACGGCGAAAGAAACAAGCTTCGCTTACTAATCTAGACCATGTCAAATTTTACAGTAACAAAAACTTGTTTGAGTTGGTTAAACAGAAAGAGGGTTTCGAGACGAAACTCTAGACGCTTGAATCACCTGATTCCGATGAACGAGCCAAAAGTTATACTAAAACGAAAAACAGATCGGAAATCGCGATCAGAAATAATTGCGGAAAACCCAAGAAAAGAAAAACGGACGAACAGGCTAACGAACGAACGTTCGCTGTCTGTGGCTAAACGACGAAAACCGTTCATTAAAACGAACGTACGGAGACATCGGCTAAATAGGCTAAACCAAAAAAACAAATCTAAAAAAATAAAATAAACCGGGTTCCTAAAAAAACCGACGGTTTTCTCTCTAAAACTGACGTGGCGGCGGGAACTACCTCCGCCGGGTCAACAGCGGCGGTGACGGGTCAATGGCAATGGCGGCGGTCGGCACCGGCGGGGCGGGTGGCTTCGGCGGCGGGGGGGTGCAGCGGCGGCGGCGGATCAGGCGGTAGCGGCGGCGGCAGCAGGCGGCCGCGGCGCGGATCACGGCGGCGGCGCTAGGGTTAGGCGGCGGCGGCGCGGGTTGGGCTGGGGCAGCGGTGGGCTTTGGGGCAGGGGGGCCCCGGCTTATAAAGCCCCCCCGGGCGGTGTCCCGCTCGGGTACGGCCCGAAGTCGGTTCCTTTTTTTAAAACATTACGCGCAGAAAAACAAATATAAGAAATACTAAACGGACTCCAAAAATCCCAAAATAAATTTTTCCCGACTTCTAAACTCAAGCCGGACAAGAAGAACATTTATTTGGGGCCTAAATGCAATTTTGAAAAACACGCATTTTTCCTAAATTCAAATAAAATAGTAATAAACTCCAAAATAAAAATCTTATTTGATTTTATTATTAAATCCTCAATATTTCTTTATTTTGGGAAGTCATTTTATTCCCTCTCGCATATTTTCATAATAGAAATAATTGAAGATAAAATAAATCAAATCAAATGATCCTATTTTCAAAATTTGAGAAAACTCAAATATGAAAATAACGAAATCCCCAACTCTCGCTGTGGGTCCTTGAGTTGCGTAGAATTTCTAGGATCGAACCAAAATGCAAGAAAATATGATATGCGGTGATGATCTAATGTATAACATTCCAAATTGAAAATTTGGGATGTTACAAACCTACCCTCCTTAAGATGAATCTCGCCCTCGAGATTCGGGTTGGCTAGAAAATAGGTGAGGGTGGTCCTTCAGCAGATCTTCCTCTCGCTCCTAGGTGGCTTCATCCTTGGTGTGGTGGCTCCACTGAACTTTGCAAAACTTGATAACTTTGCTGCGGGTGACTCGGCTGGCATACTCAAGAATCTTGACTGGTTTCTCCTCATAGGTCAAATCACTATCCTACTGAATCGCTTCCAGTGGCACTATATCTCTCAGCGGTATATCAGCCATCTCCGCGTGGCACTTCTTCAACTGGGAAACGTGGAACACGTCGTGAACTCCTGAATCCTTCGGGCAATTCCAACTTGTAAGCAACTTCTCCCATACGTTCCAAAACTTTGTATGGTCCCACAAAACGCGGCGCTAATTTCCCTTTAACTCCAAAGCGCTTAACTCCTCGAAGTGGAGATACACGAAGATAAACTTTGTCTTCGATTTCATAAACAGTCTCCTTACGTTTAGAATCTGCGTAGCTCTTTGATGACCCATAAGTGTAGGGGATCGCAACAGCTTTCGAGGGTAAAGTATTCAACCCAAATTTATTGATTCGACACAAGGGGAGCCAAAGAATATTCTTGAGTATTAGCAGTTGAGTTGTCAATTCAACCACACCTGGATAACTTAGTATCTGCAGCAAGGTATTTAATAGCAAAGTAGTATGATAGTAATGGTAATGGTGGTAAAAGGTAAAGATAGTAATAGCAATATTTTTGGTGTTTTGTAGTGATTGTAACTGTAGGACCTTGAAGTATGTCTAGAGGGGGGTGATTAGACTACTTGACCAATAAAAACTTAACCTTTTCCCAATTTTAGAGTTTGGCAGATTTTAGCTATTTTAGGACAAGTCAAGCAATCATCACACAATTCAAGCAAGCATGCAAAGAGTGTATAGGCAGCGGAAATTAAAGCATGCAACTTGCAAGAAAGTAAAGGGAAGGGTTTGGAGGATTCAAACGCAATTGGAGACACGGATGTTTTTGGCGTGGTTCCGATAGGTGGTGCTATCGTACATCCACGTTGATGGAGACTTCAACCCACAAAGGGTAACGGCTGCGCGAGTCCACGGAGGGCTCCACCCACGAAGGGTCCACGAAGAAGCAACCTTGTCTATCCCACCATGGCCGTCGCCCACGAAGGACTTGCCTCACTAGCGGTAGATCTTCACGAAGTAGGCGATCTCCTTGCCCTTACCAACTCCTTGGTTCAACTCCACAATCTTGTCAGAGGCTCCCAAGTGACACCTAGCCAATCTAGGAGACACCACTCTCCAAGAAGTAACAAATGGTGCGTTGATGATGAACTCCTTGCTCTTGTGCTTCAAATGATAGTCTCCCCAACACTCAACTCTCTCTCATAGGATTTGGATCTGGTGGAAAGAGGGTTTGAGTGGAAAGCAACTTGGGGAAGGCTAGAGATCAAGATTCATATGGTAGGAATGGAATATCTTGGCCTCAACACATGAGTAGGTGGTTCTCTCTCGGAAATGGTAAGTTGGAAGTGTAGGTTCGTTCTGATGGCTCTCTCCACGAATGAAGAGGAGGTGGAGGGGTATATATAGCCTCCACACAAAATCTAACCATTACACACAATTTACCAAACTCGGTGGGACCGAATCGTTAAACTCGGTCGGACCGATTTAGTAAACCTAGTGACCATTAGTGATTTTCGGTGGGACTGACATGCATCTCAGTGAGGCCGATTCGGTTAGGGTTAGGGCATAACGTAATCTCGGTGAGACCGATTACACAAACTCGGTGAGACCGATTTGGTAATAAGCTTTCCAGAGAGTTGGTCAGGTAAACTCGGTGGGACCGATTTGCTCTTTTCGGTGAGACCGAAATGTTACAAAAAGGAAACAGAGAGTTTACATTGCAATCTCGGTGGGACCGATCGCTCACTTCGGTTAGACCGAAACGTTAAGAAGGGAAATAGAGAGATTGCAACCACATCTCGGTGAGACCGAGATCCCTATCGGTAAGACCGATTTGCTTAGGGTTTGTGGCAGTGGCTATGACTTTTGGAATCGGTGGCTCCGGATAGAAAGAATCGGTGTGACCGATTTTGGCTTTAGGTTCATGTCATTTGTGGATGTGGGAAAGTAGTTGAGGGTTTTGGAGCATATCACTAAGCACATGAAGCAAGAGGCTCATTAAGCAACACCTCATCCCTTCTTGATAGTATTGGCTTTTCCTATAGACTCGATGTGATCTTGGATCACTAAAATGTAAAATGAAGAGTCTTGAGCTTTTGAGCTTGAGCCAATCCTTTGTCCTTAGTATTTTGAGGGATCCACTTTCATCATCCATGCCATGCCATTCATTGAGCTTTCCCGAAATAATAGTCTTGGAATAGCATTAGCTCAATGAGCTATATGTTGTTATGAATTACCAAAACCACCTAGGGATAGTTGCACTTTCAATCTCCCCCTTTTTGGTAATTGATGACAACATATAGATCAAAGCTTCGACAAATGATAATAAAATTTAAATAACATCGTCGCTTTGAGAAGTATGTGATAAGCAAGAGCTCCCCCTAAATTTGTGCATAGTTTTAGATTTGCTTTGGACTGCAAATGCACAATGAATTAGGTTCATGGGTTACTCTTCCATGTCACATACATCTTGGTGGAGCGCTCAAAATAATAAACAATGAATACATGCACTCATCACCAAGCATAGTGAGTGATCACATAAGATAGATAGGATAATATCAAGCATGCATAAGTGTACCTTATGATCAAACACATGATCATCAATGTCTCACAAGCATAGTATCTCAACCAAAAGCAAACAAAGATTGAAAAACCACCAAATAAAGCAAGAGAGAACAAAAGCAACACTCTCTCTCTCGAAGCCTATGATCTATACATTTTTCTCCCCCTTTGGCAACAAGTTACCAAAAGTTCATAGAAAATGCATAGTGCTAGATCGACTCTTAGGCTTGATCTTCTGGTGGTGGTGTAGAGATGGCTCCTTGGATGAAGGCTTCAGTTGAAGTGGATGGAGCTGGAGGAATTGGTGCTGGAGCTGGTTGCACTGGAACTGTAGGGGCAGTGGCTGGTGCTGAAGTTGTTGCTCTAGTGTCTATCGCTGGCACTGCAACTGACCTCTGGGCTCTGGGCACTCTGGCAAACACATTGGTGGTAGTCTTGCCCTTCCTCTCCTGCATGTCATCCTGCAGCTGCTCCACAACTGATTGAATCTTAGTTACCTTGACATCTAGATCATAGAATTTTGTTCCATGATCCTTTCCAGGCTCTCCTGGTTTTGAGTTAGGGTGGCCAACCCCTTCTCAATCCTCAGAGATGATGCTATCAAGTAACCAAGCTGCTCCTGTTTGGTTTTCAAGAAATATTCAGATGCCTCCTCTTGAGTTGGCATCTTGGCAGCCTTCTCCCTCTTTGCCTTCTCCTTCTTCTCCTGAGCCTGAACTGATTGTGGATCATCTTCATTCATGACAACCTCATTGTACTCAAAGTCTAGATAAAGTGGAAAGTGTTCCTTATCCAACTGATATTTTCCTTTGCCCATTTTTGAGTTTATCAATTCTTGAATCTGAGGTGCATATCCACAGCTCCTCTTCTGATCTGCTGCAGTCCTCTTGATTGTTTCAATGATCAGGCTCATGACTTTGAACTTCTGTGGCACATCAAACACATGCAACATGTTGATGGCATGCCCTCTGATCATGTTATGGTCACCAGACTTGGGCAACAAAGTGTGCCTCGGAATCCAATTTATTGTTGGCAACCTTGACAGCAGAAAGTGAACTGATCCAAACTTGTGAGTCTCTAATGCCTTGTCTGGAATTTCCTTGTACATGTGAGCCATTGAATTGTGACCCAACTTCTTCTTTGCATAAATGTCTAGGTCATCCTCATTCTCCTTGGGGGCATTGATCAGACTTGCCCATTCTTCAATAGTGGACTGGTACCTTGTACCTTCAGACATCCAAACTATTCTTCCATCTGGGTAAAAGTGTGCTGTGGAGTAGAACTGCATGGTAAGCTCATCATTCCAGTTGGTGAACTTCTGTCCAACAAAATCTGCAACTCCACAAGCAACAAAGCTGTCTTGCACTCCAGGATAGTGCTGTTCATTTTCCTTGATGAATTTCCAGTCAACCCACCTCATGTCATAGACTATGGGCTTCTTGTCCAACAGAATTGTTTCATAGAAGTCCTGTTGTTCCTTTGTGTGGAACCTGTAGTCAACAGCAGTTCTTCTTCTTGAAGCATATGGATCTTCCATTCTCCACAGTCTCAGCCCTGAATCCTTCCTGATTCTCATGTCCTCAGCCACAGGATGGGCATCATTGTGGTCTGGTATCTTGGGCTTGAGCTTTCTTAGAACCTGTCCTTCTTCTTCTGAATCTTCATCAACATTGGGCACTGGGGCCTTGTTCTTCTCAGCAGCTGGAATACTCCTAGTATTCCTCTTTGGAACTTGCTTGGCCTTGGAGGCAGCTTTGGGTGATTCCTTGGGCTTGGATGTTGTAGCCCCTGATCTGATTGCATCTCCCATAAGCTTATCTGCCTTTGGAGCTGGTGCAGCAAGCTCTTCCTCTTCCATCATGGAAGGTTGACCAACAATTTTGGCCATGGTCTTCTTGACCCTTTCCTTCCTCTTCTTTCCTTCAGCTGTTGGCTCTTTGGGATCAGGCCTTTTAGGCAATTGAGTTGATGCTCTGGCCTTGGACATTGGTTGTCTTCCTGCAGGCATTTTGGTCTTCATGCCTGGCTTTGTATTCTTTGCTGAGCCATATTCCTTCTTGAGCACCACTTTCTTGGAAGTAGCCTCATCTTCCTCAGCTTTGTAATCTTCATCCTCTGAATCTGAAGTTCTTTTCCTCCTTTGCCTAGTTGCAGCCTTAGGCAAATTGCTAGGAGTACATCTGCTCCCTTCATCTGAAGTTGAGGGACTAGTGCCCTCACTCAAGTCCATCTGCTCTTCTGACCTGTTTTGGATGTCACTTTGATCAAACATATTGCAAAAGCTGACTGCTGACCCTGTGAAGAGTTATAGATGAGATAGAAAAGATGAGCATCACAAAATGCAGAGGTTTTTGCAAAAGAATGACTCAAAAGTTCAGTCTTAGTTTTCCACAGAAAGCATTTCGGATCAATCGATACCGAAGCAGTTTTGGAACCTAAACTGATGATCTCGGTTGGACCGAGTTTCAGTTCGGTGGTACCGAGACTACTAGGGTTTCACAGAATCCTCAAATCGGTTGCACCGATTAGTAATTCTCGGTCAGACCGAGAGTCACTAGTGCAATGGCATAAGCCAAATCGGTGAGATCGAGTTTTTCAACTCGGTGGGTCCGAGATGGTTTCGGCGGAAACCTAACCCTAAAAATTTGAATCACATCTAATCTATGAACTACTTTGGCTGGATAGAAGAGTTTCAATCGTGGCAAGAATCAATATGAAAACAATGTGCCAGGAATCAGGCGTGGATAGCACAAAGATTAAGTCCATACCCTAACTTGGCGGTGGACTTGCTACGGCGGCAACGGCGGGGACGAAATCCGTTGACGGCGACGTAGACCAGCTACAGGAGGCTGCTGGCGACGAGACGATCCGGAGACCATGATGGCAGAGCGAGCTGTTGCGCAGGCGAAGGGTTTCGGAGAAATTTCCAAAATTTTGCCCGTGGCTATATATATAGCTCGACCCTGTCTGTGTGACCGAGTGGAACAACTCGGTGGCACCGAGATGCATAACTGTGTTCAGTTACAGCAAATCGGTGAGACCGAAAAGTTCAAATCGGTTGCACCGAGATTGAAAACTCAGATCAACCTGATGATCTCGGTAGGACCGAAATGGAAGGATCGGTCAGACCGAGAATCACTAAGAGGTTTTGGAAGTTTAAGTCTATGACGAATCGGGGACTCCGAGTGCTCCTCACACAGAGTGGTTCAAATCTGACTTGATCAAATTTTGTGATGTAGCATGAATAGAGTTTGAGACAAGACAAGCATAGATAGCTAAAGAAGGTTCTTAGGCATTCTTGTCCATCCACTTGGCACAAAGAAAAGAATCCAAACAAACAAAACAACAAGTGGATGTCCTTGAATGAGTAAAATATGCACCAACATGCTCACACAATAAGATGGCAATTGAAATATGTGGCAAAGCATGCACAACCAATTTTAGCATCTATCAAGCAATTGGCGATGACTAGGTCATCTATATATGAGTATATTGACTTAGGAGTCAAATGAGAACATTTGATCATAGGTCATACTCATCATTTAAGCTCAAGTGGGGTTACCACTTTTACATAATGCATTAATGTGTTCACACCATTAGAGTTGCTTTGACTCAATTCTTAGAGTTAAGCACCCCCTAGATGTGAGATCCCCCCCTTAGAGGGAAGAACTAACCTTGGGTTTTGTCAATGATGACTTCATGTAGGTGTTGAAGATGTAGATGCTCAATGTTGATGTAGATCATTTGGAGCAATCCTTTGGAGTGAGTTGCACTTTCAACTTGCCTACATGGGTTAGTCCCACAAGGAACAAACAAGATATCCATAGACATAGAGTGATGCACACACAAGATGATGTCCATGAAAACATTAGGTTACCTTGTCCCTTGCCTTACCAACATGAGGGTTTGTGACTCCTTGAACTAGTGCAAGATGTGAAAGTTGATTGCACTTGTTCTTGCCAAAATGATATGAGTGAAGAATGTTGGCGGAGTCACCCTCAAGAACTCTCTAGTTCTTCTTCTTCGGGATACATATCATCATGATGGGAATCCTTGGAGTTGGAGTTGTACTTGATGAAGTAGAACTTGACGTAGTCTTGGGGACCCACTTGAACGAGGCTTTAGGTGCTTCTTCAAATGCATCAATCTCTTCTTGAAGCTTGTCCTTGCCTTTGTTCTTGTGGTCTTGTGGTGGAAGATCATCTTGAGCTTGTGTCCCCTTGAAGGAAGTAGGATCATACTTCTCTTGTTGAGGAACAAACTTTGTCTTGGGGTATTGATCTTCTTCCCACTCAACTCCATTGGCGTTGAACTTTCGTTCAAAACCAACACCTTGATTCTTCCAGTGCCTTCCTTGCTTGTGTACAATTTCCCCGAATTACTTACTCCCGGCAAGGCTCTTGTAAACACCTTTCTCTATAATTCCCTTCAATAAACTGTTTTCTTGCTCAAGTGTAACTTGGCTAAGAGAATCATTAGTGGAATCAAGAGAACTACTAGAAGCAACAACATTGGATTTGACATTGTTATTGTTACTACTAGAGGAAGTATCTTTCTTGTGCTTGTTACTAGACTTGACTTGAGGCATGTAAGTAGATAAGAGTAAACGCTTGGCAATGTAAGAAGAACTTTTCTTGCGGAGATCATCATTGATTGCCTTTAAGAACTCATGCTCTTGCTCAAGATTGAGCTTTTCAAAGCGTAACTTCTCATGAGCCCTTAAAAGTTCTCGATGATCTTTGAAGATAGTTTCATGAGCCAACTTAAGAGTGTTTAGTTCTTTAGTTAGAAGATCAATTTTCTCCTTATCATTGTCATTCGTTTGATTAGCATGATTAATTGACGTTTCATCATAGTATTCATCACTAGAGTTGTCAACAAGTAAATCATCATCCACAAGCAAGTCATCTTCATCACTACTAAAATCAACATACTCGGGATGTGTTACCTTTGAACCTTTGGCCATGAAGCATCTTCCAACACCTTCATTTGGTGAGTTAAATATGTCGTAGGAGTTGGTTGGCACAAGTGCTAACCGGCAACACCTTCATCTTGAGTATATTCGGAGTCGGAGTGATAGCTTCTCTCGGAGTGATTGTCAGAGTCAGAGCCGGAAACCCATTCACCAACATGAGCTTGATGTCTTTGTTTTGTGTAGCTCCTTGATGACTTGTCCTTTCTTTCCGAATCCTTACTTCTCCGTGAGGGTCTTCGTTCATAACGATCATCTCTACTCCTCCTCTCTCTTGGTGGTGATTCTTCTCTTTTGCTCCTTCTTCTTGGAGAATCTTCTCTTCTTTTGTAGGGTGCCGTACACTCATTGGAGTAGTGTCCGGGTCTCCCACAATTGTAGCAATTGCGCTCTCGACTAGAAGATCTCTTGTCATTGTAAGACCTTGACTTGGAGCTTCTTTCTTTGCTTCTACTTTTGTAGAATTTGTTGAAGTTCTTCACCATTAAGCTCAATTCTTCATTGAAGGTTGGTTTCTCACTTGATGATGTGGGGGCTTCACTTGAGGCTTTGTAAGCACCACTTGACTTGTTGTGAAGTTCCTCCTTATCCTTGAGTGACATCTCATGAGCAACAATCCTTCCAATGACTTCTGTTGGCTTGAGATCTTTGTAGTTTGGCATCATTTGGATGAATGTGCACACGGTATCATACTTTCCATCCAATGCTCTTAGGATTTTCTTGATGATGAATTTGTCGGTCATCTCTTCACTCCCTAAGCCGGCAATCTCATTTGTGATAAGAGCAAGCCTAGAGTACATTTCAGCGACACCTTCACCATCCTTCATTTTGAACTTGTCAAGCTGACTTTGGAGCACATCCAACTTGGATTCCTTGACGGACTTGGTACCTTCATGCATATCAATCAAAGTATCCCAAATTTCCTTTGCATTCTCAAGACGGCTGATTTTGTTGAATTCTTCGGGGCACAATCCGTTGAAGATGATGTCACATGCTTGAGTGTTGTATTGCAGCATCTTCAATTCTTCCGCATTAGCTTCACGGTTCGGTTCTCTCCCATCGGAGAATTCACCTTGCAAGCCAATACAAATAATTGCCCAAACGGCGGGGTTATGTCCAAGAATATGCATTTTCATCTTATGCTTCCAACTAGCAAAATTAGTACCATCAAAGTAAGGACCTCTACGGTGATAATTTCCCTCGCTAGACGCCATACTCTCCTAGGTTGTGAAATCAAGGCTATGACCACCAAAAGCTATGGAAATCAAAGCAAATGGAGACCAAGGCTCTGATACCACTTGTAGGACCTTGAAGTATGTCTAGAGGGGGGTGATTAGACTACTTGACCAATAAAAACTTAACCTTTTCCCAATTTTAGAGTTTGGCAGATTTTAGCTATTTTAGGACAAGTCAAGCAATCATCACACAATTCAAGCAAGCATGCAAAGAGTGTATAGGCAGCGGAAATTAAAGCATGCAACTTGCAAGAAAGTAAAGGGAAGGGTTTGGAGGATTCAAACGCAATTGGAGACACGGATGTTTTGGCGTGGTTCTGATAGGTGGTGCTATCGTACATCCACGTTGATGGAGACTTCAACCCACGAAGGGTAACGGCTGCGCGAGTCCACGGAGGGCTCCACCCACGAAGGGTCCACGAAGAAGCAACCTTGTCTATCCCACCATGGCCATCGCCCACGAAGGACTTGCCTCACTAGCGGTAGATCTTCATGAAGTAGGCGATCTCCTTGCCCTTACAAGCTCCTTGGTTCAACTCCACAATCTTGTCGGAGGCTCCCAAGTGACACCTAGCCAATCTAGGAGACACCACTCTCCAAGAAGTAACAAATGGTGCATTGATGATGAACTCCTTGCTCTTGTGCTTCAAATGATAGTCTCCCCAACACTCAGCTCTCTCTCTCATAGGATTTGGATCTGGTGGAAAGAGGGTTTGAGTGGAAAGCAACTTGGGGAAGGCTAGAGATCAAGATTCATATGGTAGGAATGGAATATCTTGGCCTCAACACATGAGTAGGTGGTTCTCTCTCAGAAATGGTAAGTTGGAAGTGTAGGTTCATTCTGATGGCTCTCTCCACGAATGAAGAGGAGGTGGAGGGGTATATATAGCCTCCACACAAAATCTAACCGTTACACACAATTTACCAAACTCGGTGGGACCGAATCGTTAAACTCGGTCGGACCGATTTAGTAAACCTAGTGACCGTTATTGATTTTCGGTGGGACTGACATGCATCTCGGTGAGGCCGATTCGGTTAGGGTTAGGGCATAACGTAATCTCGGTGAGACCGATTACACAAACTCGGTGAGACCGATTTGGTAATAAGCTTTCCAGAGAGTTGGTCAGGTAAACTCGGTGGGACCGGTTTGCTCTTTTCGGTGAGACCAAAATGTTACAAAAAGGAAACAGAGAGTTTACATTGCAATCTCGGTGGGACCGATCGCTCACTTCGGTTAGACCGAAACGTTACGATGGGAAACAGAGAGATTGCAACCCCATCTCGGTGAGACCGAGATCCCTGTCGGTAAGACCGATTTGCTTAGGGTTTGTGGCAGTGGCTATGACTTTTGGAATCGGTGGCGCCGGATAGAAAGAATCGGTGTGACCAATTTTGGATTTAGGTTTAGGTCATTTGTGGATGTGGGAAAGTAGTTGAGGGTTTTGGAGCATATCACTAAGCACATGAAGCAAGAGGCTCATTAAGCAACACCTCATCCCTTCTTGATAGTATTGGCTTTTCCTATAGACTCAATGTGATCTTGGATCACTAAAAAGTAAAATGAAGAGTCTTGAGCTTTTGAGGTTGAGCCAATCCTTTGTCCTTCGTATTTTGAGGGATCCACTTTCATCATCCATGCCATGCCATTCATTGAGCTTTCCTGAAATAATAGTCTTGGAATAGCATTAGCTCAATGAGCTATATGTTGTTATGAATTACCAAAGCCACCTAGGGATAGTTGCACTTTCAGTAACAGTAGCAACGAAAAAGTAAATAAGTGAAGAACAATATGTGAAAAGCTCGTAGGCAATGGATCAATGATGGATAATTATGCCGGATGCGATTCCTCATGTAATAGCTATAACATAGGGTGACATAGAACTAGCTCCAATTCATCAATGTAATGTAGGCATGTATTCTGTAAATAGTCATACATGCTTATGGAAAAGAACTTGCATGACATCTTTTGTCATACCCTCCCGTGGCAGCGGGGTCCTAGCGGAAACTAAGGGATATTAAGGCCTCCTTTTAATAGAGAACCGGACCAAAGCATTAACACATAGTGAATACGTGAACTCCTCAAACTACGGTCATCACCGAGAAGTATCCTGATTATTGTCACTTCGGGGTTGTCGGATCATAACACATAATAGGTGACTATAGACTTGCAAGATAGGATCAAGAACACACATATATTCATGAAAACATAATAGGTTCAGATCTGAAATCATGGCACTCGGGCCCTAGTGACAAGCATTAAGCATAGCAAAGTCATAGCAACATCAATCTCAGAACATAGTGGATACTAGGGATCAAACCCTAAAAAACTAACTTGATTACATGATAAATCTCATCCAACCCATCACCATCCAGCAAGCCTACGATGGAATTACTCACGTACGGCGGTGAGCAACATGAAATTGGTGATGGAGGATGGTTGATGATGATGACGGCGACGAATCCCCCTCTCCGGAGCCCCGAACGGACTCCAGATCAGCCCTCCCGAGAGAGGTTAAGGCTTGGCGGCGGCTCTGTGTCGTAAAACGCGATGAAACTTTCTCTCTGATTTTTTTCTCCGTGAGACGGAATATATGGAGTTGGAGTTGAGGTCGGTGGAGGTCCAGGGGGCCCACAAGATAGGGGAGCGCGCCCTACAGGGGGGCGCCCCCTGTCTTGTGGACATGCCTTGGGCCCCCTGGTGTATTTCTTTCACCCAGAAATTCGTATTAATTCCAAAAAGTGCCTCCATGGATTGGCAGGTCATTCTAAGAACTTTTCTTTTCCACACATAAAACAACATCATGGCAGTTCTGCTGAAAACAGCGTCAGTCCGGGTTAGTTTCATTCAAATAATGCAAGTTAGAGTCCAAAACAAGGGCAAAAGTGTTTGGAAAAGTAGATACGTTGGAGACATATAAACTCCCCCAAGCTTAAACCTTTGCTTGTCCTCAAGCAATTCAGTTGATAAACTGAAAGTGATAAAGAAAAACTTTTACAAACTCTATTTTCTCTTGTTGTTGTAAACATGCAAAGCCATCATTCAGGTTTCAACAAATATTATGAACTAACCATACTCACAATATCACTTAGGTCTCACAATTACTCATATCAACAACATAATCAGCTAGCGAGCCATAATAATAAAACTCGGATGACAACACTTTCTCAAAACAATCATAACATGATATAACAAAATGGTATCTCGCTAGCCCTTTCTGAGACCGCAAAACATAAATGCAGAGCACCTTTAAAGATCAAGGACTGACTAAACATTGTAATTCATGGTAAAAGAGATCCAGTCAAGTCATACCAATGTAAACCAATAATAATGAATGCAAATGACAGTGTGCTCTCTAGCGGGTGCTTTTTAATAAGAAGGGTGATGACTCAACATAAAACTAAAAAGATAGGCCCTTCGCGGAGGGAATCAGAGATTTGTAGAGGTGCCAGAGCTCGATTTTAAAACAGAGATTGAATAACATTTTGAGCGGCATACTTTCGCTGTCAACGCAACAACTATGAGATGGTTGTATCTTCCATACTACATGCATTATAGGCAGTTCCCACGCGGAATGGTAAAAGTTTATACTCCCCCAACCACCAACAAGCATCAATCCATGGCTTGCTCGAAACAACGAGTGCCTCCAACTAAAAACAATCCTGGGGGAGTTTTGTTTAATTATTTGATTTGCTTTGATCTTTTTGGATCATGGGACTGGGCATCCCGGTGACCCGTCCTTTCTCGTGAATGAGGAGCGGAGTCCACTCCTCTTGAGAATAACCCACCTAGCATGAAAGATATAGGCAGCCCTAGTTGTAACATGAGCTGCTCAAGCATACAAAACAGAATTTCATTTGAAGGTTTAGAGTTTGGCACATACAAATTTACTTGGAACGACAGGTAAATACCGTATATAGGAAGGTATGGTGGACTCATATGGAACAACTTTGGGGTTTAAGGAGTTTGGATGCACAAGCAGTATTCCCGCTTAGTACAGGTGAAGGCTAGCAAAAGACTGGGAAGCGACCAACTAAGAGAGCGACAATAGTCATAAACATGCATTAAAACTAATTCACACCGAGTACAAACATGAGTAGGATATAATCCACCATGAACATAAATATCGTGAAAGTTATGTTGATTTTGTTTCAACTACATGCGTGAACATGTGCCAAGTCGAGTCACTCAATTCATTCAAAGGAGGATACCATCCCATCATACCACATCATAATCATTATAATAGCATGTTGGCACGCAAGGTAAACCATTATAACTCAAAGCTAATCAAGCATGGCACAAACAACTATAATATCTAAATGTCATTGCAAATATGTTTACTTCATAATAAGCTGACTCAGGAACGATGAACTCATCATATTTACAAAAACAAGAGAGGTCGAGTTCATACCAACTTTTCTCATCTCAATAAGTCCATCATATATCGTCATTATTGCCTTTCACTTGCATGACCGGACGATGTGTATAATAATAAGAGTGTACGTGCATTGGACTAAGCTGGAATCTGCAAGCATTCAACTCAAGAGAGAAGACAAATAATATGGGCTCTAAATTAAATAAACAATCATGCATATGAGAGCCACTAAGCATTTTCAATATGGTCTTCTCGACCCGCAAAGAAAAGAAAAGAAAAGAAAACTATTTACACGGGAAAGCTCCCAACAAGTAAAAGAAGAACGGGAAATCTTTTTGGGTTTTCATTTTAATTCTACTACAAGCATGGAAATTAAGCTAACTAATTTTTTTTCTCAAGGTTTATCAAACACACAAGAAGAAAACTAGAAAAAAGAAATTTAAACTAACATGGATAATACAATGAAAGAGTATGAGCACCGACGACTAGTGTGTGAACATGAATGTAAAGTCGGTGAGAAATGCGTACTCCCCCAAGCTTAGGCTTTTGGCCTAAGTTGGTCTAATACCAGGGACCTCCGCTACTCTCCCCGGTGTAATTAGAGGTGTAATCAGGATACCACTGGCTGGTCATCTCCGGATCCCATTGAACAGATGATGCACGATAAGGGTCCAGTTCAGGTTCCGTCTCAGGTTCAGGTTCTGGAGTAAAAGCTTGGACTCGATGATTGTTCACCGCTTCCGGTGTGACGAGAAATTTTTCTGCAAGCAAATCAAACAACAGAGGCGCAGCCAAAATAATAATCTCAAAGTGTTTTTTATTAAATCTAAGTTTATACAAGAGCATTCTCTCTTCGTTGTCAACAATAAACTTGTGTGCTACCATGCTCTTGTAATCTAAAATGTGAGGATGCAATGTTGTCTCCTCTTTCTCAAGATGCCTAATAGGTATCCTAAAATGTCTAGCAAGACATGAAGCATAGATACCTCAAAATATGGGGCCTTTTGTATGATTCAGGGCTAGCCGTTTAGCAACGATGGCACCCATACCAAAAATATTGTCTCCAAGCAAGGCATGTTGAAGAATGATAATATCAGGAACACTTAAGTTTCCACTATTTCCACGGCCAATCAAGCATCTACTAGCAAATATAGCAAAGTATCGTAAAACAGGAAAGTGTATGCTAGAGATTTTTGCCTTGGAACCTTTCTTTAGCTCCTCTACAGCTATAGTGTTAACAAAGCCCTCCACATCTTCATGATGGGGTTCCTCTAATTCTCCCCCAAAAGGTATCTTACATACCGCGCAAAAGTCACACAAAGTCATTTCTCTGAATTCATCATATAAATGAAATGATACCAAAGGTGGTGACTTCTTAGGATAATAATAAAAGTTTTGCACGAAAGTATTGGTAAGCAAGAGATACTGATCTATTCGGTCGAGGAGAAAATCGTTGAGGCTTGCACTCTCGATCAAAGAATAAAAATCTTCATGAATTCCAGCTTCTTTCAAGAAATTATCACTTGGCCATTCACACGACCGTACTTCCGCTAAGCGAGGAAGATTATACTTGGCTTTTTCCTTCTCTTTAGCTTGTTTTTCCTAAGAACCATGGCTAGAAGAGCCCCTCAGAAGTCTCCTTAACATTTTCTGAAAAAATCTGAAATTTTTAGTAACTTCAAAATAAAAGTGCATAAAACTAAACAAGATTGATAGCAACTACTCCTACAAGTGCCTAGAGCCTATATCATGCATTGGAATTGCTTGGGACCTCAAAAATTTAACATGAAAGCTCAAGAACATGGTCATCTATGCAGCAAAAATTTGCAATAAATAAAGCACTAGAACAAAAACTAATTGGACCAATGGAGGAGTCACATACCAAGCAACAATCTCCCAAAGCAGTTTTGTGAATGGAGCTTTGAGCTAAGAGATCGAAAATCGCAGCAAAACGAGCTAGAACTCGGGCTTGAGCTGGATGGGGATTTTTTGGGCAGAAGATGAAGTGTGTGGGTGTTGGCATAAGTGGAGGGGAGCCACCAGGGGCCCACGAGACAGGGGGCGCGCCCTATAGGGGGCGCCCTCCTCTCTTGTGGCCTGGTGCTTGCCCCTCCTGCAGTAATTTCAGTGCCTAAAATCGTCAAATATTCCAGAAAAAATAATACTAAATTTGCAGGGCATTTGGAGCACTTTTATTTTCGGACTATTTTTTAATGCACGGATAATTCAGAAAACAGACGGATAATACTATTTTTGCTTTATTTAATCTAAATAACAGAAAGTAAAAAAGAGGGTACAAAAGGTTGTGCCTTCTAGTTTCATCCATCTCATGATCATCAAAATGAACCCACTAACAAGGTTGATCAAGTCTTGTTACGAACTCATTCCGAATAGCACGGAACCGGAGAAATTTCGAATGACACTAAGTTACCTCAACGGGGATATGAAAATCCCCAACAATAAGAATATCATACTTTTTCTTGACAGTAGGGAGAGGAAATTCAAAACCTCCAAAAATAATAGTTGGAACTTTCTCAATAGTATTTATGCTATGAACTTGGATTTGCTTCCTCGGAAAGTGTACCGTATGCTCATTACCATTAACATGAAAGGTGGCATTGCCTTTGTTGCAATCAATAACAGCTCCTCCAGTATTTAAAAGGGGTCTACCAAGAATAATAGACATACTATCGTCCTCGGGAATATCAAGAATAACGAAGTCTGTTAAGATAGTAACATTCGCAGCAACAATAACAGGCACGTCCTCACAAATGCCGACAGGTATAGTAGTTGATTTGTCAGCCATTTGCAAAGATATTTCAGTAGGTGTCAACTTACTTAATTCAAGCCTACGGTACAAGGAAAGAGGCATAACACTAACACCGGCTCCTAGATCACATAAAGCAGTTTTAACATAATTTCTTTTAATAGAGCAAGGTATAGTGGGTACTCCGGGATCACCAAGTTTCTTAGGTATTCCACCCTTAAAGGTATAGTTGGCAAGCATGGTGGAAATCTCAGTTTTAGGTATTTTCCTCTTATTAGTGATGATATCTTTCATATATTTAGCATAAGGGTTTGTTTTAAGCATATCAGTTAAGCGCATGCATAAGAAAATAGGTCTAATCATTTCAGGAGAGTGCTCAAAGTCCTCATCATCCTTTGACTTGGATGGTTTAGGAGGAAAGGGCATGGGTTTCTAAACCCATGGTTCTCTTTCTCTACCATGCTTCCTAGCAACAAAATCTCTTTTATCATAACGTTGATTCTTTGATTGTGGGTTATCAAGATCAACATCAGGTTCAATCTCTATATCATTGCTATTACTAGGTTGAGCATCTACATGAACATCATTATTAGCATTATCATCAGGTTCATGTTCATCTCCGGATTGTGTTTCAGCATCAGAGATAGAAGTATTATTAGGATTCTCAGGTGTTTCTACATTAGGTTCACTAGAAGTTTGCGAAATCCTATCATTCTTCTTTTTCTTCTTCTTAGAAGAACTAGGAACATCTAGATTATTATTCTGAGAATCTTGTTCAATCCTTTTAGGGTGGCCTTCAAGATACAAAGGTTCCTGAGTCATTCTACCAGTTCTAGTAGCCACTCGAACAACAAAGTCATTTTTATTATTTAATTCCGCAAGCAATTCATTCTGAGCCTTAAGTACTTGTTCAGCTTGAGTAGCAATCATGGAAGCATGTTTACTAGTGAGTTTAAGTTCACTTTTAACTCTAGCTACATAATCATTCAAGTGTACTATCGTATAAGAATTATTCTTCAATTGTCTACCAACATAATCATTGAAATTTGCTTGTATATTCATGAAATCATCAAAATTCATCTAAGCATGGGCTATGAAGTTTAGTAGATGGGATTTCATCTTTATCATATCTATATAGAGAATTTACCTTTACTACCTGTGTCGGGTTATCAAGACAATGGGGTTCTTAAACAGGCGGTATATTAAGACCATGTATTTCTTAGATAGGAGGTAAATTCTTAATATCTTCAGCTTTAATACCTTTTTCTTTCATTGATTTCTTTGCCTCTTGCATATCTTCAGGACTGAGAAATAAAACACCTCTCTTCTTTGGAGTGGGTTTAGGAATAGGCTCAGGAGTTGGCTCAATTGGTTCAAGGATTTCCTCAGGAATTGGCTCAGGGAGAGTCCAATTATTTTCATTAGTCAACATATTATTCAATAATATTTCAGCTTCGTCGATTGTTCTTTCCCTGAAAACACAACCAGCACAACTATCCAAGTAGTCCTTGGAAGCATCGGTTAGTCCATTATAGAAGATATCAAGTATTTCATCTTTCTTAAGAGGATGATCAAGCAAAGCATTAAGTAACCAGAGAAGCCTCCCCCAAGCTTGTGGGAGACTCTCTTCTTTGATTTGCACAAAATTATATATTTCCTGCAAGGCAGTTTGTTTCTTATGAGCAGGGAAATATTTAGCAGAGAAGTAATAAATCATATCCTGGGGACTACACACACAACCAGGAGCAAGAGAATTATACCAAGTCTTAGCATCACCCTTTAATGAGAACGGAAATATCTTAAGGATATAAAAATAGCGAGACTTCTCATCATGAGTAAACAGGGTAGCTATATCATTCAACTTGGTAAGATGTGCCACAACAGTTTCAGATTCAAGGCCATAAGAAGGATCAGATTCAACTAAAGTAATAATCTCAGGATCAATAGAGAATTCATAATCCTTATCAGTAACACAGATAGGTGAAGTAGCAAAAGCAGGGTCAGGTTTCGTTCTAGCATTAAGAGACTGCTGCTTCCATTTAGCTAATAATTTCTTAAGATCATTTCTATCATTGCAAGCAAAGATTTCCCTAGCAGCTTCTTCGTTCATAACATAACCCTTAGGAACAACAGGTAATACATAATCATTGGGAGAACCTTCATCATCACTATCATCAATAATAGCATCTTCAATATTTTCATTCCCCCTAACTCTAGCAAGTTGTTCATCAAGAAATTCACCTAATGGCAAAGAAGTATCACGCACAGAAGTAGTTTCATCATGCATAGCAGAAGTGGCATCATCAATAACATGCGACATATCAGAATTCATAGCAGTAGCAGGTTTAGGTGTCGCAAGCCTACTAATAATGGAAGGAGAATCTAGTGCAGAGCTAGATGGCAGTTCCTTACCTCCCCTCGTAGTTGAGGGGAAAATCTTGGTTTTAGCGCTTTCAAGTTCTTCATAGTGATCAACAGATATAAATCCCAAGTGACTCAAAGAATAGAGCTATGCTCCCCAGCAACGGCACCAGAAATTAGTCTTGATGACCCACAAGTGTAGGGGATCGCAACAGCTTTCGAGGGTAAAGTATTCAACCCAAATTTATTGATTCGACACAAGGGGAGCCAAATAATATTCTTGAGTATTAGTAGTTGAGTTGGCAATTCAACCACACCTGGATAACTTAGTATCTGCAGCAAGGTATTTAGTAGCAAAGTAGTATGATAGTAATGGTAACGGTGGTAAAAGGTAAAGATAGTAATAGCAATATTTTTGGTGTTTTGTAGTGATTGTAATAGTAGCAACAGAAAAGTAAATAAGCGAAGAACAATATGTGAAAAGCTCGTAGGTAGTGGATCACTGATGGATAATTATGCCGGATGTGATTCCTCATGTAATAGCTATAACATAGGGTGACATAGAACTAGCTCCAATTCATCAATGTAATGTAGGCATGTATTCCGTAAATAGTCATACGTGCTTATGGAAAAGAACTTGCATGACATCTTTTGTCCTACCCTCCTGTGGCAGCGGGGTCCTAGCGGAAACTAAGGGATATTAAGCCCTTCTTTTAATAGAGAACCGAACCAAAGCATTAACACATAGTGAATACATGAACTCCTCAAACTACAGTCATCACCGAGAAGTATCCCGATTATTGTCAATTCGGGGTTGTCGGATCATAACACATAATAGGTGACTATAGACTTGCAAGATAGGATCAAGAACACACATATATTCATGAAAACATAATAGGTTCAGATCTGAAATCATGGCACTCGGGCCCTAGTGACAAGCATTAAGCATAGCAAAGTCATAGCAACATCAATCTCAGAACATAGTGGATACTAGGGATCAAACCCTAACAAAACTAACTTGATTACATGATAAATTTCATCCAACCCATCACCGTCCAGCAAGCCTATGATGGAATTACTCACGCACGGCGGTGAGCATCATAAAATTGGTGATGGAGGATGTTGATGATGATTACGGCGACGAATCCCCCTCTCCGGAGCCCCGAACGGACTCCAGATCAGCCCTCCCGAGAGAGATTAGGGCTTGGCGGCGGCTCCGTGTCGTAAAACGCGATGAAACTTTCTCTCTGATTTTTTTCTCTGTGAGACAGAATATATGGAGTTGGATTTGAGGTCGGTGGAGGTCCAGGGGGCCCACGAGATAGGGGGTGCGCCCTACAGGGGGGGCTGTCTCGTGGACAGGCCCTGGGCCCCCTGGTGTATTTCTTTCGCCCAGAAATTCTTATTAATTCCAAAAAGTGCCTCCATGGATTTGCAGGTCATTCCGAGAACTTTTCTTTTCTACACATAAAACAACATCATGGCAGTTCTGCTGAAAACAACGTCAGTCCGGGTTAGTTTCATTCAAATAATGCAAGTTAGAGTCCAAAACAAGGGCAAAAGTGTTTGGAAAAGTAGATATGTTGGAGACGTATCACTCTTCTGCCTGGAATGGGCTACCTTGAGCCTATCGCGAATCAACTTCACCTTCTGTTCAGACTCCTTAATCAAATCTGGTCCAAACAACTGGCGGTCTCCAACTTCATCCCACGATAATGGGGTCCTGCACCTCCTTCCGTACAAGGCTTCGAAAGGGGCCATGTTCAAGCTGGATTGATAACTGTTGTTGTAAGAGAACTCTGCATATGGCAATTGTCGTCCCAACTAGATCCATAATCTAGCGCACAAGCTCTCAGCATATCCTCCAAAATCTGATTGACTCTCTCGGTCTGTCCATCTGTTTGCGGATGAAAAGATGTACTGAACTCTAGCCTGGTACCCAAAGTTTCGTGCAACTGATTCCAGAACTTTGAGGTAAACTGAGTTCCTCTATCTGATACAATGCTCCTCGGAACTCCATGCATACATACGATCCTAGTCATGTAGATCTTTGCCAACTTAGCACTGGTGTAGGTGGTCTTCACTGGGGTGAAATGAGCTACCTTCATCAAACGATCGACTACAACCCAAATCGAGTCGTAGCCTGAACGAGTCCTGGGCAATCTTGTGATAAAATCCATGCCTAGCTTATCCCACTTCCATTGAGGTATTGGCAATGGCTGTAACAATCCTGCTGGCTTCTGATGCTCTGCCTTTACTCTCTGACATACATCACAAACTGCTACATACTCCGCAATATCCTTCTTCATTCCGGTCCACCAGAAATTGTCCTTCATATCCAAATACATCTTGGTATTTCCTGGGTGAATCGAATATGGTGAATCGTGGGCCTCTTGCAGAATCAACTTCCTGATCTCCGGGTCATTAGGCACATAAACGCGGTCCTCAAACCATAAGGTATCGTGCTCATCCTCACGAAATCCCTTAGCTTTTCCTTTGCTCATCTTCTCCCTTATCTCGGCAATCTCCTTGTCAGTCTTCTGGGCTTCTCTGATCTTAACCATTAATGTAGACTGAATCTCCAATGCTGCTACATAGCCTCTCGGAACTATCTCCAAACATAGTTCGTGAAGGTCCTCGGCTAATTCCTTTGGTAACTCTCCGGTCATGAGTGTGTTTACATGGCTCTTGCGGCTCAACGCATCGGCTACTATGTTAGCCTTTCCGAGATGATAATGCAATCTCATATCATAATCCTTGATGAGCTCCAACCATCTCCTTTGCCTGAGATTCAACTCCTTCTGTGTGAAAATGTACTTCAAACTCTTGTGATCCGTTTACACTTCACAATGGTTTCCGATGAGAAAATGTCTCCATGTCTTCAATGCATGCACTACGGCCGTTGATATGTCTCCAACGTATCTATAGTTTTTGATTGTTCCATGCTATTATATTACCCCTTTTGGATGTTTATGGGCTTTATTTTACACATTTATATCATTTTTAAGACTAACCTACTAACAGGAGGCCCAGCCCATATTGTTTTTTTTGCCTATTTCAGTATTTCGAAGAAAAGGAATATCAAACGGAGTCCAAACGGAATGAAACCTTCGGGGGCGTGACTTTTGGAACGAACGTGATCCGGAGAGCTTGGAGTGCAAGTCAAGAAGCTCCCGAGGGCCCCATGAGATAGGGGGCCGCGCCCCCCTGTAGGGCGCGGCCCCTGTCTCGTGGGCCCCTCGGGCAGCCACCGACGTACTTCTTCCTCCTATATATACCTACGTACCCCAAAAACATCCAGGAGCACCACGAAACACAATTTCCACCGCCGTAACCTTCTGTATCCGCGAGATCTCATCTTGGAGCCTTCGCCAACACTCTGCCGGAGGGGGAATCGACCATGGAGGGCTTCTACATCAACATCCTTGCCCCTCCGATGAGTTGTGAGTAGTTTACCACAGACCTACGGGTCCATAGTTATTAGCTAGATGGCTTCTTCTCTCCTTTTGGATCTCAATACAATGTTCTCCCCCTCTCTTGTGGAGATCTATTCGATGTAATCTCTTTTTGCGGTGTGTTTGTCGAGATCCGATGAATTGTGGGTTTATGATCAGCTTTATCTATGCATAATAATTGAATCTTCTCTGAATTCTTTTATGTATGATTGAGTTATCTTTGCAAGTCTCTTCGAATTATCAGTTTGGTTTGGCCTACTAGATTGATCTTTCTTGCCATGGGAGAAGTGCTTAGCTTTGGGTTCAATCTTGTGATGTTCTTACCTAGTGATAGAAAGGGTTGCAAGACACGTATTGTATTGTTGCCATCGAGGATAACAAGATGGGGTTTATATCATATTGCATGAGTTTATCCCTCTACATCATGTCATCTTGCTTAATGCGTTACTCTGTTCTTATGAGCTTAATACTCTAGATGCAGGCAGGAGTCGGTCGATGTGTGGAGTAATAGTAGTAGATGCAGGCAGGAGTCGGTCTACTTGTTATGGACGTGATGCCTATATACATGATCATGCCTAGATAATCTCATAATTATGCGCTTTTTTATCAATTGCTCGACAGTAATTTGTTCACCCACCGTAATACTTATGCTATCTTGAGAGAAGCCTCTAGTGAAACCTATGGCCCCCGGGTCTATCTCTTATCATATTTGCTTTCAATCTACTTTTATTTGCATCTTTACTTTTTGCATCTATATTATAAAATACCCAAAATATATTTATCTTATCATACTATCTCTATCAGATCTCACTTTCGCAAGTGGTCGTGAAGGGATTGACAACCCCTTTATTGCGTTGGTTGCGAGTTCTCAGTTTGTTTGTGTAGGTGCGTGGGACTTTTGAGGAGCCTCCTACTAGATTGATACCTTGGTTCTCAAAACTGAGGGAAATACTTATGCTACACTTGCTGCATCACCCTCTCCTCTTCGAGGAAAACCAACGCAAGCTCAAGACGTAGCAGTTGCTAACTCCAAATCATGTGTAGCATAATTCAACTCATGCGGCTTAAGCTGTCGTGAGGCATACGAAACAACTCTTCCTTCCTGCATAAGCACTGCTCCAAGTCCTCAACGAGAAGCGTCGCAATATACTTCATAATCCTTGCGCTGCTCAGGCAGAATCAACACTGGTTATGTAACCAAATGTTTCTTCAACTCCTGGAAACTGGCCTCACATTCCTCAGTCCATTTAAACTTGGTGTCCTTCTTCAACAACTCTATCATGGGCTTTGCAATCTTCGAGAAATTCTCAATGAACCTCCGGTAGTATCCTGCGAGTCCGAGAAAACTCCGGATCTCTCCAACTGTTGTTGGGGCTTCCCAATTTGTCACGGTGACAACTTTGGTGGGGTCTACTGCGATCCCTTCTCCGGATATCACATGTCCGAGAAATCCAACTTCCTTCAACCAAAACTCACATTTGCTGAACTTGGCATATAACTGGTGTTCTCTGAGTTTCTCAAGTACCAAATGCAAATGCTCCTTATGCTCCTCTTCATTCTTCGAGTAGACCAAAATATCATCAATGAACACCATGACGAACTTATCCAGAAACTCCATAAATACCTTGTTCATCATGTTCGTGAAATAGGCAGGTGCGTTAGTCAGACCAAATGACATAACGGTGTACTCGTACAGCCCATACCTGGTGGTAAAAGCCGTCTTAGGTATATCCTACTCTCGAATTTTTAATTGGAGGTATCCTAATCGCAGATCGATCTTGGAAAATACCTTAGCTCCTTGTAATCGGTCAAACAAGTCATTGATCATCAGTAGTGGGTACTTGTTTTTTATTGTCACCTCATTCAGTCCTCGATAATCAACAACCATCCTCAATGATCCATCCTTCTTCTCCACTAGAAGCACTGGCGATCCCTAAGGTGAAGAACTTGGGCGAATATAGCCTTTATCCAATAACTCCTTAATCTGCTTCTTAATTTCCTCCAAATCTTTTGCGGGCATCCTGTATGGTCTCTTAGATATCGGCCCTGTGCTTGGCAAAAGCTCAATCAAAAACTCGATGTCTCTATCCGGTGGCATGCCTGGTAACTCCTCTGGAAATACGTTAGGAAAATCCTTCACCACTGGTACTTCTTCCTATACAACTCCTGATAAGGAATTTACTTGAGTCCTCTTTGGTACATGCCGGGATACATACTTAATCCTTCTTCCTTCTGGCGTGGTAAGCAAAATCGACTTACTGGCGCATTCAATGTTCCCTCCATACTTTGATAACCAATCCATGCCTAATATCACATCCAGTCCTTGCGATTCCAGTACTATTAGGTCTGAGGGAAACACGTAGTTACCAATCCTTAATGGTAACCGATCACACCATAGACTAGCCATATACTCTGCTCCTGGCGAGGTTACTAACATGGGTGTCCTAAGGGCTTGGGTTGGTAGGTTATACTTATCCACAAATCCCCTTAATATGTATGAATGTGATGCACCAATATCAAAAAGAACGATTGCAGTAAATGACTTAACCAAAAACTTACCTATTACTGCATCTGGCTCGGCTTCAACCTCCTCCACGCTAACGTGGTTCACCTGTCCTTTGTTGAAAGGATTGGGCTTCTTCCCAGAACTTCCATTGCCATTTCCATTCTTCGCTTCAGGACATTCAGTGGCATAATGTCCAGTCTTCTGGCATTTGTAACAGGTGATGTGGCTCAGATCCCTCTTGGCTGGTGTTGATGGGTTGGTACGGTTCTGTCCGTTGCTTCCTCCATTCCCATTACCATTCTTGGGGCCATTATGATTGTGCGAACTACTTCCTCCATGGGTATGCTGAAAATGTCCTCCCGAGTTCGGGGTAAAACGGGGCTTCTGCTGAGCTCCGGAATTGTACTTCCCTTGTCCATACTTCCTCTTGCGGCTGTCAATCTGTTGTTGCTTCCCTTCAATCATAAGAGCTCTATCTACCAACTCTTGGTAGTTGTTGAAGGTTGCTACCATCAACTGCATGCTCAGCTCATCATTCAGTCCTTCCAGAAACTTCTCCTGCTTAGCTGCATCCGCAGCAACGTCATCCAGGGCATAACGTGCTAGCTTACTAAAGTCATCCACATACTGGCCAACAGTACGTCCTCCCTGGCGTAGGTTGCGAAACTCACGCTTCTTCATGGCCATTGCTCCTGCTGAAACATGGGCAGTATAGAAAGCCTGCTGAAACTGATCCCATGTGACAGTGTCGATAGGATAAGTGGCTGTGAAATTCTCCCACCATGATGCTGCGGGTCCTTCCAGTTGATGTGCGGCAAAATGCACCCTTTCCGCATCTGTGCATCCTGCAGTGGTCAACTCCCTGGCTGTCTTGCAGAGCCAATCATCTGCAACAATCGGCTCGGTGCTACTGGAGAACACCGGCGGATTCAGCCTAAGAAAACGGGTTAAGTGATCAACAGGTGGTGGTGGTGGTGGGTTGTTGTTGTTGTTGTTCCCCTGATTCTGATTCTGGACTAGAAGCTGCATCAATGCATTCTGCTGCTAGATCAACTGAGCAAGCTCCGGTGGGAAAGCAAATCCATTGTCACGTCTCGGAGGCATCTGAGAGTTTAGAAGAGATGAGAATTTTAGAATAGAATGAGGTCTAGAGAGAAAACACTACCCATATGCACATGAGACAAAAGCAAACAAAATCACTCCAATCAATTCAAATAAGGGCATACAACGGTCTAGCTACCATTACAAAAGTGCTCAGACTATACTATATACATGGGGGAAATACTACTACTGTCATGGTGGTCGACTAGAAAAACTGCTCCGATCAAGACTCCATGATATCTGCTCCAGCTTCATCAACATAGTCATCATTGCTATCGTCTGGGTCCGAGTCGATGTCGTCGATGATGATGTAGTTCTCTGGACAAGTGAAATCATCGTCTTCTCCTCCAGTCACGGGAAATCCCATGAATACTTTCAGCTTCTTTTTCAAATCATCATTCTTCTCCATGAGTGACATCATTTCCTCCTCATATCCATCGCGCGTAGACTTGAGTTCTTCCTCCAGCTTCGTGATCTTGGTCAAGGCCTTCTTCAGATCCATCATGCCTGCGCACATCTGGTTCTCCTAGCGACGTATGTGCTGGTTTAACTCCTGGACGAAAGCTGCAATTGATGTATCCTTCCTGGTGCTGATCATCTCCCATTGCTCATCTCGGCGCCCACAAATCTGGTAGATAGTATCCTTGAGATCCTTGTGGTAAACTTCTCCAATGTGTCCCATGGTGATGTGAGCTGCCATGCTCTTTCCTAGACTACATGTTGGTGCATCAAAGGAAAACTCTATGGGCTCAGTGACGGGCATGAACGTCCTTCCTGGAACTTGAACTTGAATCATCCAGTGCTCCTCTTCGGGTAAAGTGGTGATGTAGGTCCCGGTGAAGCTTGGTACTCCGATGTTCAGGTATCTAGTGACTTCCTTCAAGTGGCGTCCAAAGGGTGTATCTTCGTCCGGTTGCGTGAACTTGTTCCTTGCATCTGCCATCCTAAAAGAGTAGAACAGATGAGGAGTCAGAAATGAGAAGAGAGAGTAGTGATCTAGGGCTTTTAGCTTAGTGGTCGTGTCCTACAGTCAGCGTGTGCTCTGATACCATCTTGTAGCGACCAGACCTCAAGCAGTCTGATCTCTGTGCATCAGTGTCCTCCCTGGATCGGTAATGCTGACACACACAGTACTTGAAGGATTTATAATAGAGTAGCAATCACACACTTATTACATCGAATGTCTCAAAAGAGAACTTATTACAATAAATATGGCTTAAGGCCATCCAATAATGATAATAGCGGAAGGCTTGGAAGATAAGCGAGTCCATCAACTCCAACGGCATCACTGAGTATAGAACCACGATCCTAAGGCATCTTACTTGTCGTCTGAAAAGTCTGCAACATGAACGTTGCAGCCCGGAAGCGGGTCAACACATGGAATATGCTGGAAATGTAACACATAGAGAGCAATGAACAGAAATAATGCTATACTACATGCATATATGGCTGGTGGAAAGCTCTATGGTTACAGTTTTTGCGTAAAGCCAATTTTTCCCTACTACAAAGGAATAATTTTTATTTAACTATCATGGTGGTTGTTAAACATTGAGAATGGTTGACAGCATTCTCAATCCCAATTAAGCATCATCATTAAAACCCAACAATTTTAATTAAAGTAACATGATGAGATTCACATGATAATCCAAGTACTAGATACTCAAAACATCCACCGGGGACACGACTAACCATGATTAGTTTATACACTCTGCAGAGGTTTGTGCACTTTTCCCCACAAGACTCGATCTCCTCCGCTTGATTTCTCGCACTACATGGTGTTTGAGAAACGGATGACCGAGACACAGTCTTTCAGAAGCATTAACTCTCTACTCCGGGTAGACCGTACCAACCTACATCCCCTACATCTGCTAGTCTACCTCTTCAAGAGATCACACAACTTAATCAACTATGCTAGAGTCCATATTAGCTTGCGGCTGCATACGAAAGTTTCTAGCATGAATAATCTCATGATCCCTTTGAGCCTGGGTGGCGGTCCATAGGAGAATCACACGGTACCCCGGGATTTCCAAAAATACAGGCAACACTGGGTTCCCCAGGTGCCTCAATCCACCCAGATGTGAATTTAAGTTGCCACCTTAAGTAAACCATTAATTAATCAATCTCATATCTGTCATGGATACACTCACCCAATCCATGTCTACTAGCATAGCATGGCAATATGAGCAAACGTAGAAGTAACTCCCAAAGGTTTGATAAATAAACAGGTAATAGGTTCTACCTCATCTACTTCCCAAAACCCACATGTTAATCAGATCCTAATCATGGAATTATTTGAGGACTGCTCTAATGCAATAAAACTGGGTAGTAAAGAGGTATGATCAAAGTGTTACTTGCCTTGCTGATGATCCGTGAAACCTAGAGATTCGAAGTAGCAAGCGGCGCACTCCGGATACTCTATCGCAAACAAAAAACCATACAATAAGCACTCATCTAATGCACAGGTAAAACTCAAATAAGAGATCTAACCAGAAAGTTCAATTCAAGAACTCCGGTTTGCAAAAAGAATCAAAACAAATGAAGCAACAAAACTCAAACGATGAAAGAAACAATCTTCATTTACTAATCTGGACCTAAATCAAATTTTACAGTAACAAAAACTTATTTGAGTTGGTTAAATGGAAAGAGGGTTTTGAGACGAAACTCTAGGCGCTTGAATCGCCTGATTTCGATAAACGAGCGAAATGTTATACTAAAACGAAAAACAGATCGGAAATCACGATCAGAAATAATCGCGGAAAACCCGAGAAAAGAAAACCGGATGAACAGGCTAACGAACAAATGTTCGCTGTCTGCGGCTAAACGACAAAAACCGTTCGTTAAAACGAACGTACGGACGAACGTCCGCTAAATAGGCTAAACCGAAAAAATAGACCGATCTAAAAAAATAAAATAAACCGGGTTCCTAAAAAAACCGACGGTTTTCTCTCGAAACCCGAGGCGGCGGCGGGGACTACCTCTGGCGGGTCAACGGCAACGGCGGCGATCGGCTCTGGCGGCAGCGGGTGGCTCCGGCGGCGGCGGCGGCAACAGGCGGCGGCGGCGCGGATCGCGGCGGCTGCGCTAGGGTTAGGCGGCGGCGCGGGTTGGGCTGGGGCAGCGGTGGGCTTCGGGGCTGGGGGGCCCCGGCTTATAAAGCCCCCCCGGGCGGTGTCCCGCTCGGGTACGGCCCGGAGTCGGTTCCTTAAAAAAAACATTACGCGCAGAAAAACAAATAGAAGAAATACTAAACAGACTCCAAAAATCCCAAAATAAATTTTCCCCGAATTCTAAACTCAAGCCGGACAAGAAGAACATTTATTCGGGTTCTAAAAGCAATTTTGAAAAACACGCATTTTTCCTAAATTCAAATAAAATAGCAATAAACTCCAAAATAAAAATCTTATTTGATTTTATTATTAAATCCTCAATATTTCTTTATTTTGGGAAAGTCATTTTATTCCCTCTCGCATATTTTCATAATAGAAATAATTGAAGATAAAATAAAGAAAATCGAATGATCCTATTTTGAAAATTTGAGAAAACTCAAATATGAAAATAACGAAATCCCCAACTCTCTCCGTGGGTCCTTGAGTTGCGTAGAATTTCTAGGATCAAACCAAAATGCAAGAAAATATGATATGCAGTGATGATCTAATGTATAACATTCCAAATTGAAAATTTGGGATGTTACATTTTTCTTCATTGTTTACATTGCCTGCTCGTGCGTTGGGACGGACAAAATTAGTCTGGGCCAACCTGGACGACTCAAACTAGGTGCACATTTTCCAGCCACCCGAAGCGGCCACCCATACCAGCCCCTATGGTGGCGTTGTCCCTTTTTGATTGTATGATTAGGGTAGTGAAAAATATTTCAGTGGCACTTTTGATTTACCCACAAAATGGTTGAATTGCTTGTTTCTATGAACTGAGTTCGTCAATAATGTGAAGGATGTCAGTCTTTTCATCCTATTGTAGATTGGTTAGATCTTGATATGCCAAATGTAATCGCATGAAATATACAGTAAAAGTCAGTGTGATGTGTGTGGCTACAACTAGTCTGACTACACGTCCTCATATAACATACTAAGAACGCACCATCTTACGAGATTAACTATTCGACTTACCAATGCAGTGTGGAAGAAAGAAGTATTGGGACTGTGTATCCAAGCAATTGATGCCATGGACTCCTTCGTAGAACCTTGTAAGCGAAAAAGAAGTTGCTGTGTACCTGTACAAAGAGCTAGCGTAAGTTTTAATTACCTGCTTATCGGAATTTTAGTTAGCCACTTGTTGCAAAATTATTCAATTACGATGCTTGGCTTAATTTAGTTTGCTACTGATTACATAATGCCACAGCCTATTACTACTATTATAGACTGCGCCTATCTATGTGTTTAATACTTAATATTAAGAATTACATGTTTGCCTGAACTTAAATAGCTACTTCTTTGTTTAACTGCTTTGCTGCTGCAACAACCGGTTACAATGATGTTAATAACTACTTTTCAGCATCCAATTGAAACTCTTTAGTTCCTTGTTTGTTTAACTGGTTTGCTATTATAATTTCCAGTTGAGATGTTTTGCTAACTTTAACATTTCTGAATCCAATCAGAACTTTAATGGCAAAACAGGCTAGCCCAAGATCAAAGAGCGAGGTCCCCATGGATGTTGTATCATCCCACAGCAGTGGCACCGGCCCAATCGTGCATTATGAATTGCCAACTGCTAATGCTCCAGAGGCTAAACTAGTGGTAGAAAGAGATTCTGCTTCTGCACTTAGAGATGAAGTTGACACGTTGAGGAAGCAAACAGCACAATCACAAGCAGTACTCAAGACAACCATTAAATATTTAGTGGATTTTAAAACGAAGCAAGCTGAGACTGACCACATTATTAAGGTCCTGAAGAAAAAAAGAAAATTAAATTCCCACTTGGTAAATCATAGGTGAAATGTTCTTTCCATCGTTAAATAACCTTTGTGTTGTTTGTTCATGTAATCAATCAAACCATTTGTTTTAGAGATCATGTAATAATTGTTTTCTGTTTTTTGGTTTGTAATTTTATTTGAGCACAAGTCTGTATTAATTGATAAGACTCAGAGACATTTCATTTTGATTGTTGTGCCAGACCTACAAATATGCCAATCGGGCTGAATGTGCATTCAGCAATAATAGTAGTATAGATCCATATAAGTGTTTATATGTCTAAAAAATGGATGATGTTCTAGCAAAAAAAAGTACAACGGCCTGGCTTATGTATGTTAGTTGATATTATTGATACATATACTCTATAAGTGTTTATATGTCTGTTAGTTCTGTACATTCTTGGTTGGTTGACTCGGTATTGGAATCTTGATACATCGCTTGTGTATATGTCTAAATGGGAGTACACATTATGTTGCATGTGACATTTGAGTTTGACGTAAAGTGTTCCAAATATTCGAATTCACCTTAAACTGGATTCTAGCTTCTGAATTTGAGTATCGACATTTGTAAATCATATTCATATATGACAGTGGAATACATCTCTGTCGTGTTTTTGAAGATATATAAAAACACATAGAATGATTTATAAAGATTCGTATAGGAATACAAAACGGATTCGAATTTAGTTGCCAGGGTAAACATGGATGCTTTTTGTCCCAAAATTCGAAAGAAGCGGCAAAATGTCCACTGTCACGTCGGCTGCCCGAAGCCAAGTGTTTGGGAAATGGAAATTATTGTCTACCCATTACTGTTGGAAATATGCCCTAGAGGCAATAATAAAAGGATTATTATTATATTTTCTTGTTCATGATAATTGTCTTTTATTCATGCTATAATTGTATTATCCGGAAATCGTAATACACGTGTGAATACTTAGACCACAACATGTCCCTAGTAAGCCTCTAGTTGACTAGCTCGTTGATCAACAGATAGTCATGGTTTCCTGACTATGGACATTGGATGTCATTGATAACGGGATCACATCATTAGGAGAATGATGTGATGGACAAGACCCAATCCTAAGCATAGCACAAAGATCATGTAGTTCGTTTGCTAGAGCTTTTCCAATGTCAAGTATCTTTTCCTTAGACCATGAGATCGTGTAACTCCCGGATACCGTAGGAGTGCTTCGGGTGTACCAAATATCACAACATAACTGGGTGACTATAAAGGTGCACTACAGGTATCTCCGAAAGTGTCTGCTGGGTTGACACGGATCGAGACTGGGATTTGTCACTCCGTATGACGGAGAGGTATCACTAGGCCCACTCGGTAGTGCATCATCATAATGAGCTCAAAGTGACCAAGTGTCTGGTCACGGGATCATGCATTATGGTACGAGTAAAGTGACTTGCCGGTAACGAGATTGAACAAGGTATTGGGATATCGACGATCGAATCTCGGGCAAGTAACATACCGATTGACAAAGGGAATTGTATACGGGGTTGCTTAAATCCTCGACATCGTGGTTCATCCGATGAGATCATCGAGGAGCATGTGGGAGCCAACATGGGTATCCAGATCCTGCTGTTGGTTATTGACCGGAGAGCCGTCTCGGTCATGTCTACATGTCTCCCGAACCCGTAGGGTCTACACACTTAAGGTTCGGTGACGCTAGGGTTGTATGAATATGAGTATGCAGCAAATCAAAAGTTGTTCGGAGTCCCGGATGAGATCCCGGACGTCACGAGGAGTTTCGGAATGGTCCGGAGGTAAATAATTATATATGAGAAGTCGAGTTTCGGCCATCGGGAAAGTTTCGGGGTCCACCGGTATTGTACCGGGACCACCAGAAGGGGCCCGGGGGTCCACCTGGTGGGGCCACCTATCCCGGAGGGCCCCATGGGCTGAAGTGGGAGGGGAACCAGCCCCTAGTGGGCTGGTGCGCCCCCTGGGCCCCGTCTGCGCCTAGGGTTGGGAACCCTAGGGGAGGGGGCGCCTCCACTTGCCTTGGGGGGCACTCCACCCCCCTTGCCCCCATAGAGATCCCATCTCTAGGGCCGTCGCCCCTCCTGGGGTCCCTATATAAAGAGGGGGGTGGGAGGGCAGCCGCACCCAACACCCTGGCGCCTCCCTCCCCTCCCTGCTACACCTCTCCCTCCCGTAGTTGCTTGGCGAAGCCCTACCGGAGCCCTGCTGCATCCACCACCATGCCGTCGTGCTGCTGGATCTTCATCAACCTCTCCTTCCCCCTTGCTGGATCAAGAAGGAGGAGACATCACGCTGACCGTACGTGTGTTGAACGCGGATGTGCCATCCGTTCGGCGCTAGGATCTCCGGTGATTTGGATCATGACGAGAACAACTCCCTCAACCCCATTCTCTTGAATGCTTCCGCACGCGATCT
Organism: Triticum dicoccoides; assembly: GCF_002162155.2. NCBI lineage: Eukaryota > Viridiplantae > Streptophyta > Magnoliopsida > Poales > Poaceae > Triticum > Triticum dicoccoides. The sequence continues at coordinate 510,473,952 of NC_041387.1, forward strand.
ACAAGGGTATGTAGATGCACTCCACTCTCTCGTTGCTAGATGAACTCATAGATTGATCTTGGTGAACGTAGGAAATTTTTTATTTTATGCAACGTTCCCCAACAATGGCATCATGAGCTAGGTCTATGCGTAGTTCTCTATTGCACGAGTAGAACACAAATCTGTTGTGGGCGTAGATCTTGTCAACTTGCTTGCCATTACTAGTCTTATTTTGCTTCAGCGGTATTGTGGGATGAAGCGGCCCGGACCGACCTTACACGTACGCTTACGTGAGACAGGTTCCACCGACTGACATGCACTAGTTGCATAAGGTGGCTAGCGGGTGTCTGTCTCTCCCACTTTAGTTGGAGCGGATTCGATGAAAAGGGTCCTTATGAAGGGTAAATAAAAGTTGACAAAATCACGTTGTGGTTATTCGTAGGTAAGAAAACGTTCTTGCTAGAACCCAATTGCAGCCACGTAAAAGATGCAACAACAATTAGAGGACGTCTAACTTGTTTTTGCAGCAATTGCTATGTGATGTGATATGGCCAAAAGTTGTGATGAATGATGAATGATATATTGTGATGTATGAGATCATGTTCTTGTAATAGGAATCACGACTTGCATGTCGATGAGTATGACAACCGGCATGAGCCATAGGAGTTGTCTTAATTATTGTATGACCTGCGTGTCAATGATTTAACGCCATGTAATTACTTTACTTTATTGCTAAACCGTTAGCCATAGTAGTAGAAGTAATAGTTGGCGAGCAACTTCATGGAGACACGATGATGGAGATCATGATGATGGAGATCATGGTGTCATGCCGGTGACGAAGATGATCATGGATCCCCGAAGATGGAGATCAAAGGAGCTATATGATATTGGCCATATCATATCACTACTATATAATTGCATGTGATGTTTATTATGTTTATGCATCTTGTTTACTTAGAACGACGGTAATAAATAAGATGATCCCTTATAATAATTTCAAGAAAGTGTTCCCCTAACTATGCGCCGTTGCTAAAGTTCGTCGTTTCAAAGCACCACGTGATGATCGGGTGTGATAGATCCTTACGTTCACATACAACGGGTGTAATACAGTTACACATGCAAAACACTTAGGGTTAACTTGACGAGCCTAGCATGTACAGACATGGCCTCGGAACACAGAGACCGAAAGGTCGAACATGAGTCATATGGAAGATACGATCAACATGGAGATGTTCACCGATGATGACTAGTCCGTCTCACGTGATGATCGGACACGGCCTAGTCGACTCGGATCATGTAACACTTAGATGACTAGAGGGATGTCAAATCTGAGTGGGAGTTCATTAAATAATTTGATTAGATGAACTTAATTATCATGAACTTAGTCTAAAATCTTTGCAAAATATGTCTTGTAGATCAAATGGCCAACGCTCATGCCAACATGAACTTCAACGCGTTCCTAGAGGAAACCAAGCTGAAAGATGATGGCAGCAACTATACGGATTGGGTCCGGAACCTGAGGATCATCCTCATAGCTGCCAAGAAAGCATATGTCCTAGAAGGACCGTTAGGTGCACCCATCCCAGAGAACCAAGACGTTATGAATGCTTGGCAGTCACATGCTGATGATTACTCCCTCGTTCAATGCGGCATGCTTTACAGCTTAGAACCGGGGCTCCAAAAGCGTTTTGAGCAACACGGAGCATATGAGATGTTCGAAGAGCCAAAAATGGTTTTCCAAGCTCATGCCCGGGTCGAGAGATATGAGGTCTCTGACAAGTTCTATAGTTGTAAGATGGAGGAAAACAGTTCTGTCAGTGAGCACATACTCAAAATGTTTGGGTTGCACAACCGCTTGTCCCAGCTGGACATTAACCTCCCGGACGAGGCGGTCATTGACAGAATCCTTCAGTCGCTCCCACCGAGCTACAAGAGCTTTGTGATGAACTACAATATGCAGGGGATGGTGAAAACTATTCCTGAAGTATTTTCAATGCTAAAGTCAGCAGAGGTAGAAATCAAGAAAGAACATCAAGTGTTGATGGTCAATAAAACCACCAAGTTCAAGAAGGGCAAGGGTAAGAAGAACTTCAAGAAGGACGGCAAAGATGTTGCCGCGCCCGGTAAGCCAGTTGCCGGGAAGAAGTCAAAGAATGGACCCAAGCCTAAGACTGAGTGCTTTTATTGCAAAGGGAAGGGTCACTGGAAGCGGAACTGCCCCAAATACTTAGCGGACAAGAAGGCCGACAACACTAAAGATATATTTTATATACATGTAATTGATGTGTACCTTACCAGTACTCGTAGTAACTCCTGGGTATTTGATATCGGTGCCGTTGCTCACATTTGTAACTCACAGCAGGAGCTGCGGAATAAGCGGAGACTGGCGAAGGACGAGGTGACGATGCGCGTCGGGAATGGTTCCAAGGTCGATTGGATCGCCGCCGGCACGCTACCTCTACATTTACCTACGGGATTAGTTTTAAACCTCAATAATTGTTATTTAGTGCCAAGTTTGAGCATGAACATTGTATTTGGATCTCGTTTAATGCGAGATGGCTACTCATTTCAATCCGAGAATAATGGTTGTTCTATTTATATGAGAGATATGTTTTATGGTCATGCCCCGATGGTCAATTGTTTATTCTTAATGAATCTCGAACGTAATGTTACACATATTCATAGTGTGAATACCAAAAGATGTAAAGTTGATAACGATAGTCCCACATACTTGTGGCACTGCCGCCTTGGTCACATTGGTGTCAAGCGCATGAAGAAGCTCCATGCTGATGGACTTTTAGAGTCTCTCGATTATGAATCATTTGACACATGCGAACCATGCCTCATGAGCAAAATGACCAAGACTCCGTTCTCCGGAACAATGGAGCGAGCAACCAACTTATTGGAAATCATACATACTGATGTGTGTGGTCTAATGACCGTTGACGCTCGCGGAGGATATCGTTATGTTCTCACTCTCACTGATTACTTAAGTAGATATGGGTATGTCTACTTGATGAAACACAAGTCTGAAACCTTTGAAAAGTTCAAGGAATTTCAAAATGAAGTAGAGAATCAACGTGACCGAAAGATAAAATTCTTACGATCAGATCGTGGAGGAGAATATTTAAGTCACGAATTTGGTACACACTTAAGAAAATGTGGAATCGTTTCACAACTCATGCCGCCTGGAACACCTCAGCATAACGGTGTGTCCGAACATCGTAATCGCACTCTATTGGATATGGTGCGATCTATGATGTCTCTTACCGATTTACCGCTATCATTTTGGGGATACGCTCTAGAGACAGTACATTCACTTTAAATAGGGCACCGTCTAAATCCGTTGAGACGACACCGTATGAATTATGGTTTGGGAAGAAACCTAAGCTATCGTTTCTAAAAGTTTGGGGATGCGATGCTTATGTCAAGAAACTTCAACCTGAAAAGCTCGAACCCAAGTCGGAAAAATGTGTCTTCATAGGATACCCTAAGGAAACCATTGGGTATACCTTCTACCTTAGATCCGAAGGCAAGATCTTTGTTGCCAAGAACGGATCCTTTTTGGAAAAAGAGTTTCTCTCGAAAGGAGTAAGTGGGAGGAAAGTAGAACTTGATGAAGTACTACCTCTTGTACCGGAAAGTAGTGCAGCTCAGGAAAATGTTCCTATGGTGCCTACACCGACTGGAGAGGAAATTAATGATGATGATCAAGGTACTTCGGATCAAGTTGCTACTGAACTTCGTAGGTCCACAAGGACACGTTCCACACCAGAGTGGTATGGTAACCCTGTCCTGGAAATCATGTTGTTAGACAACGGTGAACCTTCAAACTATGAAGAAGCGATGGCGGACCCAGATTCCAACAAATGGCTTGAAGCCATGCAATCCGAGATAGAATCCATGTATGAAAACAAAGTATGGACTTTGACAGACTTGCCCGATGATCGGCGAGCGATAGAAAACAAATGGATCTTTAAGAAGAAGACGGACGCGGATGGTAATGTTACCATCTATAAAGCTCGACTTGTCGCTAAGGGTTATCGGCAAGTTCAAGGGGTTGACTACGATGAGACTTTCTCTCCCGTAGCGAAGCTGAAGTCCGTCCGAATCATGTTAGCAATTGCCGCATACTATGATTATGAGATATGGCAGATGGACGTCAATACGGCATTCCTTAACGGCTATCTTAAGGAAGAGTTGTATATGATGCAGCCAAAAGGTTTTGTCGATCCTAATAATGCTAACAAGGTGTGCAAGCTCCAGCGATCCATTTATGGGCTGGTGCAAGCATCTCGGAGTTGGAACATTCGCTTTGATGAGATGATCAAAGCGTTTGGGTTTATGCAGACTTATGGAGAAGCCTGTGTTTACAAGAAAGTGAGTGGGAGCTCTGTAGCATTTCTCATATTATATGTAGATGACATACTTTTGATGGGAAATGATATAGAACTTTTGGACAGCATTAAGGCCTACTTGAATAAGTGTTTTTCAATGAAGGACCTTGGAGAAACTGCTTACATATTAGGCATCAAGATCTATAGGGATAGATCAAGACGCCTCATAGGTCTTTCACAAAGCACATACCTTGATAAGATTTTGAAGAAGTTCAAAATGGATCAGTCCAAGAAAGGGTTCTTGCCTGTATTGCAAGGTGTGAGATTGAGCTCGGCTCAATGCCCGACCACGGCAAAAGATAAAGAAGAGATGAGTGTCATCCCCTATGCCTCGGCCATAGGATCTATTATGTATGCCATGATGTGTACCAGACCTAATGTAAACCATGCCGTAAGTTTGGTAGGAAGGTGCCAAAGTAATCCCGGCAAGGAACACTGGACAGCGGTCAAGAATAATCCTGAAGTACCTGAAAAGGACAAAGGACATCTTTCTCGTTTATGGAGGTGACGAAGAGCTCGTCGTAAAGGGTTACGTCGATGCTAGCTTCGACACGGATCTGGATGACTCTAAGTCACAAACCGGACACGTGTATATGTTGAATCGTGGAGCAGTAAGCTGGTGTAGTTGCAAGCAGAGCGTCGTGGCGGGATCTACATGTGAAGCGGAGTACATGGCAGCCTCGGAGGCAGCACATGAAGCAATATGGATGAAGGAGTTCATCACCGACCCAGGAGTCATACCCAATGCGTCGGGGCCAATCACTCTCTTCTGTGACAACACTGGAGCTATTGCCCTTGCCAAGGAGCCCAGGTTTCACAAGAAGACCAGGCACATCAAGCGTCGTTTCAACTCCATCCTTGAAAATGTTCAAGATGGAGACATAGATATTTGCAAAGTACATACGAATCTGAATGTCGCAGATCCATTGACTAAACCTCTTCCGCGAGCAAAACATGATCAACACCAAAACTCTATGGGTGTTCGATTCATCACAATGTAACTAGATTATTGACTCTAATGCAAGTGGGAGATTGTTGGAAATATGCCCTAGAGGCAATAATAAAAGGATTATTATTATATTTCCTTGTTCATGATAATTGTCTTTTATTCATGCTATAATTGTATTATCCGGAAATCGTAATACACGTGTGAATACTTAGACCACAACATGTCCCTAGTAAGCCTCTAGTTGACTAGCTCGTTGATCAACAGATAGTCATGGTTTCCTGACTATGGACATTGGCTGTCATTGATAACGGGATCACATCATTAGGAGAATGATGTGATGGACAAGACCCAATCCTAAGCATAGCACAAAGATCGTGTAGTTCATTTGCTAGAGCTTTTCCAATGTCAAGTATCTTTTCCTTAGACCATGAGATCGTGTAACTCCCGGATACCGTAGGAGTGCTTTGGGTGTACCAAACATCACAACATAACTGGGTGACTATAAAGGTGCACTACAGGTATCTCTGAAAGTGTCTGTTGGGTTGACACGGATCGAGACTGGGATTTGTCACTCCGTATGACGGAGAGGTATCACTGGGCCCACTCGGTAGTGCATCATCATAATGAGCTCAAAGTGACCAAGTGTCTAGTCACGGGATCATGCATTATGGTACGAGTAAAGTGACTTGCCGATAACAAGATTGAACAAGGTATTGGGATACCGACGATCGAATCTCGGGCAAGTAACATACCGATTGACAAAGGGAATTGTATACGGGGTTGCTTAAATCCTCGACATCATGGTTCATCCGATGAGATCATCGAGGAACATGTGGGAGCCAACATGGGTATCCAGATCCCGCTGTTGGTTATTGACCGGAGAGCCGTCTCGGTCATGTCTACATGTCTCCCGAACCCGTAGGGTCTACACACTTAAGGTTCGGTGACACTAGGGTTGTATGAATATGAGTATGCAGCAAACCAAAAGTTGTTCGGAGTCCCGGATGAGATCCCGGACATCACGAGGAGTTCCGGAATGGTCCGGAGATAAAGAATTATATATGGGAAGTCGAGTTTCGTCCATCGGGAAAGTTTCGGGTCCACCGGTATTGTACCGGGACCACCGGAAGGGTCCCGGGGGTCCACCGGGTGGGGCCACCTATCCCGGGGGGGCCCATGGGCTGAAGTGGGAGGGGAACCAGCCCCTAGTGGGCTGGTGCGCCCCCCTTGGGCCCCCCTCTGCGCCTAGGGTTGGGAAACCTAGGGGAGGGGGCGCCTCCACTTGCCTTGGGGGGCACTCCACCCCCCTTGTCCGCCGCCCCCCCTGGGGTCCCTATATAAAGAGGGGGGGTGGGAGGGCAGCCGCACCCAACACCCTGGCGCCTCCCTCCCCTCCCTGCTACACCTCTCCCTCCCGTAGTTGCTTGGCGAAGCCCTGCCGGAGCCCTGCTGCATCCACCACCACGCCGTCGTGCTGCTGGATCTTCATCAACCTCTCCTCCCCCCTTGCTGGATCAAGAAGGAGGAGACGTCACGCTGACCGTACGTGTGTTGAACGCGGAGGTGCCGTCCGTTCGGCGCTAGGATCTCCGGTGATTTGGATCATGACGAGAACAACTCCCTCAACCCCGTTCTCTTGAACGCTTCCGCACGTGATCTACAAGGGTATGTAGATGCACTCCCCTCTCTCGTTGCTAGATGAACTCATAGATTGATCTTGGTGAACGTAGGAAAAATTTTATTTTATGCAACGTTCCCCAACAATTACACGGACAATCCATCAGCCCGATTTCCACTACTCTCAATAGGGTAGGTTGGTAACTTCAATTAGACGTGACATGACCGCCTTTGAGACAATTTTGACATGGTGAGCGCCAAAGATGGCGGAAAAACACATTTGATTGAAGCTCGTCCGAATGACCTCTGTTTCTTCCTCCATTTTCCCATTCATACACGGTGGACGGCAAAACAAACTCGACTCGGCCGAAATCGATGTAGGCAAATATTTTCAATAGGGGCAGGTTTGTAACTTCACTCAGACGTGACACAACCGCCCTACCTGTCAGCCCCGTTCATACACCGTGGGCGCCAACCATGGGTGCCAACCACCCTCTCCTCGCTCGAAATCGCTCTGGGAAAATATTGGCGAGATGCGAGATTACCGTCCTATCCCCAATCGACGAGACATCCAAATTTTAAACGGGGGCTAAGTTCGTAACTTTCCCATATTTTAGACAGGCGCATCCCCAAAACATGGTTCCCCGTACCTCTTCCTTCATTTTCCCATTCATACACCGTCCGCGCTAGAACACCATCCCCACACCAGCCTTCTCCGCCCCACCCCATCCATCGCTGCCGTCCTCCACCCCATCCATCGCTGCTGTCCTCCACCCCATCCATCGCCACCATCCTCCACCATGCCGGAGCGCCTACCAAGACTGCGTTGTCCACTGCAATACTAAGTAACCATATTAAATCATAATAATGAACAGAATCATGAAGTGCCAAAAAAAGATGGCTAACTGTTTGATACTAAGGAGGAAAGGATGACGAGGAAGGACACCGAGGTATCTATTATGTCTGCAACCGGTGACGGTACATCTCGACTGTGGCGTAGGGCAAACCCCTACCAAACCGCCGACAACTAAAACATAAGAAACATGGAAAACCGCGAGCTTCGAGCAGTGACATTGTTGATGATGCCAAATGCTGCTATGGTACTTTTGGCATCAAAATTACACGTGCACCGTGGCAAGCGACTAACCTTGGCGTCTTGGCACCATCATATTGATTCACAAGATAACATGTGAAAAGCTGAAAGCAAGAGATAGATGTTACAATGTTGTTTGATGGCTAAAAAGTTGTCTCTTTATTATCGGAAGTGCCAAGAAAGCCCGGCAAAATACTAATATTGAGCTGAAAAGGGAAGAAGAGTGACGAGGAAAGACATGTGCAATCGTGCACGAGATTGCGCGACGACACGCTTACACATGCGGTTTAGGACAAAGCCCCCACCCCCTCACAACCGTCGACAAACAAAACGTTAAGCAACACGAAGAAAACACGACTCCATAAGTAGCACCATGATTTACATTACCAAACTATATCAAGATAATTTTGGTATAGTTTCATCCGGCATGTGCAATTGACGTTTTCGATAGGTTGGCTCAGCAGGTCGCAACCTCACCTTGCTGGCACAGTGAGTTTGTGACACAAATATGCTGATTTTGCAAGATAACACATGTGAAAACAAAAAGCAAGAGATAGACGTTACAAAATGCCATGATTTTGATTGATGGCTAAAAAAGCTGCACTGCCTCTTTATTAACCGGAAGGATTGCGTTTTTCTCAGCCACGATCCTCTCGGGCAACCGAAGATGTTCATAACCGGGAAAGAAATCAATTCACACGCCGCATGATCTCCCCACAAACTGACCGCTATCACGAACGGACCTGTTGGACCAGAAAGACGGACGATAACATGAGCAGCGTTCCCTTTTTCCGTGGAAAAGAGAAAGGCTGACACGACTGGGGACCCTCCGTCGCCTCCCATACACCCAGTCCACGCGCGCCCTCTCACTGCCCCGTCACCTGCCACCGAACACGGCTTTCATGGACCGCGATCACCCAGCCCCCAGCACCCAATCCAATTGCCCGCACGAAGACAGCCAGTCCACGGCTTCGCGTGCGCCCTGGACCGAGCCCCCTGCACCGCCCGGCCACCCGTCCCCACCTGGCAGGGTCGGCTCCACGCTGGACCCGCACCCACGGGAAACAGGCGCCGTTAATGGCCGCCACAACGGTAAACGTTACCCCTGCGAAGGAGAAGAAGAGCGCCCCGATCCCCTCCCCCTCCCCCTCCAGATCACACCACCACCGTCTCCGCCCCCAAATCCATTCCCAGGCCCGCGTCTCTGCTGCCGCGCGCGAGCTCGTGAGCTCGGGCTGGGTTTTAGGGCTCCAGGTCTCCGCGTCCCCGCGCCCTCCGCCTACCGGGGTTAGGGTTACGCCGCGGTCGTCGGGGACCGTGTGGCTGCGGGGCGCCGCGGGCCGATGCGGCGATCGCCGGCGATCGAGACGCTCTAGCGGAGGGGATCTGCTGCCGCTGCGGTTTCTCCTGCGATGGCCGCCGACGCGCTCTCCATCATCCCGGGCGCCGTGCTGCGCAACCTCGCCGACAAGCTCTACGAGAAGCGGAAGAACGCCGCGCTCGAGGTGAGGGATTTCGATTGCTTTGGGGAGCCAGGGCGGGGCCTCGTTCGAGCAATCGCGCGCGGGATTTGAGGCGGAATTTTTGTTGTGGCCTGGTGTGTTGGTGTAGATTGAGGGGATCGTGAAGCAGCTGTCCACGGCGGGGGAGCACGACAAGATTGCGGCTGTGATCGGGCTGCTCACAAACGATTTCACATACTCCCCCCAGGCGAACCACCGGAAGGTTTGCTAGGATCGCTATGACTCTTGTTTCTGCTGCTGCTGGGCGATCAGATTTGTTAAGTTCATTCGTGTTTTGTTGTTAGCAGGGCGGATTGATTGGGCTCGCGGCAGTTACTGTAGGCCTCACCAGTGAGGCTGCTCAGCACCTCGAGGTTTGGCAATTCACCTTGTGACCAAATATATATTGCAAAAATTCCATCTAGTCTGGTCAATTTAATTTTTTGTGTAGAATTATTCTGTATCTCTATGTCTTGAGACTTCTCTGCCTTGATTTTATGAAATGTCATATAAACCGAGCAATCATGCGACTGGATTGCTATTGGTGGTACCGCAGTAGCCAGTTGGTTTATTGAGGTTCGCTAATGGTCATTGAAGAATATACCTGGCTTCACAGTCACAGCTGCATTCACGTGATTAATGGTTAATTTTAGTAAAAATACTGGATGTTCTAATGGCTTTTGGCTCTTGTAGTTTTCATTAGCTATTGCTTTTCATTTGCATGCTAATATAGTAATATCATAGTTCAAGTATTGGGACCAAGCTATTTAGGAATGAAAATCATGGAAAGCTTTTGCGTGTTCCCTAAAAGAAGCCCACTTAGGACTCGCTGGATGGGATTTTATAAAACCCTTATTAGTGCTAGAGTCGAAAAATCGTTCTGGGAGGGTCGGCCCATTTTCCCTTTGGTATTAGTGCTGTATCTTTTTTTTTTGTTCATATTACGACCCACAGGATACGAAGATATTATAGACATATTATTGTCGTCTCCAAGAGTTGATAGATTGGATTTGGAAAAGATTATTGTTGTTTTTTGACATCATTCTACCAAATTTAGGTGCATTAATGGGGTTTAATATTGGATCTGGGAACAAAATTGTCACATGCCACTGGCCGATCCATGACAAAATTACCTTATTAATTACATTATACATTCCATCAATGCTTTACACAGGGCAATAAACTATATTGCGCTGCTTACGCCTCCCCTGCCCTCCCCTCCGTCGGTGCTGGTCTCCTGTACGCTGCTGTTGCTCTGTGCGTGTGGTATTGGGGATGGGGGTAGCATTCTGATGGTTGTCACTTTTCCACAAAGGTGAAACTTGGAATAAATTTGCATAATATGGTTGCTGTCCTGTGATATTGCATGACAGTACAGCTCCTAAGTAACTTTGCTGGTATTTCTGTAAGCACCATGTAATTTTTCACTACAGAAAACAGTGTTCTTGTCTTTTGAATTATGTACGATCTTGCTGCATCTATCATTTGTAATATGGTTCTGGAAAGTAGGGCATCTGGGGTTTATGTGTTAGCTGTGGGTATGAGGCCGCATACAAGACATACTCATATGTAACATACCAATTTGCTCGAAACTTAATCTAATTTGACTTCTCTAAGTAACAAGACAGGCGATAGTTAATTGCCAATACCTTGTTCTCTCACTTGACGTCTCAATGTTATATACCAGATAGATGCCTATAATCTTATATGTTCTTTAATACATAACATTCATCTGCAAAAGGACTGGGACAATAATTGGTACTCCCTCCGTTCACAAAGTTTTGGACATTTCAATATGGACCACGTACGGACTGAAATGAGTTAACAAACACACTAAAATGCTTCTATATACAACTGAATCAGAAAAAGTTTAGAACATCTTATAAAGTTATAATAGTGAACGGAGGAAGTAGTTTTTATTTTGGATGGTAAATCTACCAAACTTCAGTATATGCATTTGCTAATTCCATGGTTTGACCTGAAGTGTAAAGCATATAACGTGTTTAAGCTGCTCACTAATCCAGCTACACTAGGACTGTGATTGATCATGTTTCAGCTCTATATTTTTGGGTTGTGCTATTATTCTCTTGCTGTCAATTTGCTTGCATAATGAGCTTCGTTGATATGTGCTTCCAGCTAATTGTACCTCCCGTGCTTAATTCTTTCCTGGACCAAGATAGCAGAGTGCGCTACTATGCCTGTGAAGCGCTATATAACATAGCAAAGGTGAACATTTCATTGAGTAACATGAATTAAGTGATATGTATGCTTTATGCTAATGTGGTATTTGTCTGTAGGTTGTAAGAGGGGATTTTATCATCTACTTCAACAAGATTTTTGATGCGCTATGCAAACTGTCTGCAGATTCTGATGCAAATGTGCAGAGTGCAGCTCATCTTCTTGACAGGCTTGTCAAGGTATGGCTTAGTTTATATACACCCCATGTTCACTTCCTATTTTCTTAAATTGTCCCTGATAAAATTATTTGTTTATTACCCAGGATATTGTAACTGAGAGTGATCAATTCAGGTATGCCGTACATCTTCATTCTGTTTCCCAATGTCGGATATTTTGCTCACCTTAATCTTAATAATGTCCATTTCTGATTGCTACCTTTATCTTAATTTTACTTTTTAGCATAGAAGAATTTATACCACTCTTGAGAGAACGCATGAATGTGCTGAATCCTTATGTGCGACAATTTTTGGTGGGATGGATCACGGTTTTAGACAGTGTGCCTGATATTGACATGCTTGGTTTCCTTCCTGATTTTCTTGATGGTAATGGCTCTCTTTTCCCTCGGTGCATTACTTATGTTGGCAGTTAAGCAAACCTTGTGCTTTGGTGCCCCCTTGCAGGCTTATTTAATATGCTGAGTGATTCCAGTCATGAGATAAGGCAGCAAGCAGATGCAGCACTTTCAGAGTTTCTGCAGGAAATAAAAAATTCACCAGTAAGTCTATACTTAGTAAAACTGTTTATGCATTTTTAATTCTGTACCACTCTGTAAACAGTGTAAATGCAATAGATGTCTTGCCTTATAGTTACTCTTTTTATGTGATATTGTGATTTTGCCTTTACATAAACAAGCAAAGTGTTGTTTTCATTTTTCACTCTTCCAATGCTGATTGTCTGCCCTTAAATGAGAAGAATGTAGATTATGGTCGTATGGCTGAAATTCTTGTTAGGAGGGCAGGCTCTCCTGATGAATTCACTCGTTTGACATCTATCACATGGGTAATTCCTGCCTTGCAAGTTATCAAGAATTTAATCTTTAGAATCTTATTGCAGTACTGTTACATTCTGTATACTTAAAAGTGCAGATCAACGAGTTTGTGAAACTTGGTGGGGAACAACTAGTCCCTTACTATGCAGATATCTTGGGAGCTATCTTGCCATGCATCTCTGACGAGGAGGAGAAAATTCGAGTGGTACTTCCTTTTTTCTGCTTATATTCAGACAATTCTTGAGATGTAGACTGTGTGCTTATTATTTACTTTGTTTGCTAGGTTGCACGTGAAACTAATGAGGAACTTCGAGCTATAAAAGCTGATCAAGCCGAGGGATTTGACATTGGAGCGATTCTTGTGATCGCAAAGAGGTTCTCTATTCGAACCATTGAATAGAAATTTTGATTTCTATGTTTAGTTATGTAATAAATGTTGTTTGTGTTATTACACAGTATCCTTCATATTGCCATGGCTTAGTAGGTACCTTGCTGTTCAGTGTTGTAAAACACCCTACATGGCTGCAGATTAAATGGATACTGTAGACAAACCGTCATGCATATGATAATCAGAGTGACGTCATGGTCCATGAATGTCTTTGTTTAATCAGCTGCATAAATCCATTTAATTACCAAAATTCAGTCCAACCTCCCAGTGGCTTTGAACAGCACAGTAAAGCCCAACGGTACATTAGAGTAAGTTTTATGCTTCTGGAAACTGGCAAACTGCAAATTATAGTCATTTTTTGTTTGGGAAATAGCAACATTTTATTTAATAGTGTTTAAATATTGTAGTGATTAGAACATCAGTTACGTACTTATATTAGCTCGAACAAGGATTTTGAGTCAATGAGTTGAGCAGATGAGTCGGGGTACCGATTCATAGACTAGTCTAGACTACTCGACATGTATTTTAGCAGTAGCTAGTGCAAAAATACCATAGTACTCGACTATCGATACCTAGTATATACTCCCTCCGTTCCGAATTAGTTGTCTTAGATTTGTCTAGATACAATCTAGACACGTTTTACTGTTAGGTACATCCGTATCTAGACAAATCTACGACAACTAATTTAGGACGGAGGTATATAGTATAGTATACAATATCTTTTTTGAAGGCATGGGAAGTGGATGAAAAACCTGAGGCTGTGCCAATTGTATCCAATGGCCAGGCCTTCCACTTTTCCACGAGTCAGCAGTCTACAGAAGATCAAACAACTCAGATTTTCACTATCAACGAACTAGTCGAGTTGAACAAGCTAGCTGACGGTCAGGTTGCGACTATAGACTAGTCGCTCGACTAGTCTAGACTCTAGACTAGTCGTTCGAAACTCTCAATCTATGACCTTGAATCATTAGTCACAGCATAATTCTGATTACTCATGCTTCTTCCAATAGCTGTATTTTGTTTCTTTGCAACACTTACAAATGTGCAAAGTCACTTGTAACTTGAGATGTCTGTCTGCTTGGGATTTGTGATGTGGCTGTCCTTCTCTGTTTCAGAGAATTGAATAGCGAACATGAAGCCACTCGGATTGAGGCATTGCACTGGTTTTCCACTTTACTAGTTCGAGGTCGTGCTGAGGTACTAAAAAACTATGCAAATATTTTGGATTACGTAGCACTATAGTCAGCAAGTTGATGCTTGCATAATACTGTATATCCTAACTTTTGAAGTGCTACTTTTATCTCAAGTCTGGAATGAACATAACTGCAAATCTATTTTATTATAGATGTGTTGATAATCTTATGATTGATGTCTTGTATTTATGTGGAACAGTTCTCGGCATACCTGGATGGCATTTTTGAACCACTTCTAAATGCACTCTCCGATCCTTCAGATGCGGTAAGCTGTTCCAAAAAGCCTACCAAACTGCACTACCTGTTTACTTGTAACTTGAGATTATGGTATAACTGTGTCACATTGTGTCTAGCTAATATTACTTTGCTCTATGCATGGTTTCTGTAGTCAAATGTTGGAAACAATTATTGCACAGTTTGGAACAGTGTGTAGTGTATAGATTAATTTGTTTCCCAAGTGGAGCTAAATGATGAATCATGGTTCTATGCTTTCTATACTGATATTGTACCAAGGGGACAAAATCACATTTTGATCTGTTCTTGACTTCTTGGACTTATAGTCCCCATCTAACTCTCTCAACCACTTGATTCTCCAAAGCATTTGTACATGGGAGTGAGATTGTATGCTTGCACTATGGTCACTGTAATGGGATCGCCATCCGCTATTAATACGGTTATCATTGCCATTGGCGATAGAGTACCCTTGTTGTGATTGCCCCCGGCAAGTCTGAAATGGATGTCTGGACCCAGTTATCTGTTGTTACCTTGAAATGACATAACCAAATATAGCTATATATGTGATTGGAACAAATTTCATGCTAATTCATTGTATTGTAAAATAGTCATTCCATAGAACTAGCTTCCACTAGTGTTTTACTTTGGTAAAAAGAAAACGCTATCGCAGAAGCAAGCTTGGCAGTTTGGTCACAGCATCTTTACTTGTGCAGGTTGTCCTTTTAGTGTTGGAAGTTCATGCACGCATAGCTGAAGAGTATCATCACTTCCAGCATCTCATGTCTTACTTAATCCACACTTTCCACAACAATCATGTTCTTCTGGAGAAGTACGTATATTTTGCTACTCTAGAGCTGATTCTTTCTTCATGAATTGTTGTGGTTTAGGTTAGATACTTCAATATTTGGTTAATGGCATGCCAAATAAATGTTTTATTGCATACTGTGTACAGGCGTGGTGCTTTGATTGTTCGTCGACTTTGTGTTCTTCTGGGTGCTGAAAAAGTTTATCGAGAGTTTTCTACTATTCTTCAGACTGAAGGTGACCTTGATTTTGCCTCCACCATGGTTCAGGTACGTTCAATTGGCACATCTTTCAACTTGGATGTTTTAAATGCAACATCTGTATAACTAGGCATTTTTGTGTGCAGGCACTGAATTTGATTTTGCTCACATCTACTGAACTTGCGGAGCTGCGGTCTCTTCTTAAGAAGTCATTGGTGGATACTTGTGGGAAGGACTTATTTCTATCTTTATACGCTTCTTGGTGCCACTCTCCAATGGCTACAATCAGCTTGTGCTTACTCGCTCAGGTGGTAATGATGGATTTTATGTTTGTGTTGCTTACTTGGACTCTACTGATCTTTGATCTTATCCAATGTGTATAGGCATACAATCATGCGAGTTCTGTTATTCAGTCTCTGGGAGAAGAAGACATAAATGTGAAGTTTCTGGTGCAGCTAGATAAATTGATCCGTCTATTAGAGACTCCAGTATTTGCTTACTTGCGTTTACAGGTGAAGTCGCCTTTTCTGACTAACTAATCCGTTCCAGCATTTGGATGTGTCTGTTTCTCTTTTTTTGTTCTCCTTTTTTGACAGTTTGTCATTTAATCATCCTACTTCAACTTATAGCTTCTGTTAATCTAGTTCTGCTGTAACACAACATGATAGGTCTGGATGCATCTTTGTAAATTACTGCATGTCCATGTCTTCTTTTGGTCATACTTTCCCAAAATTTGATGCTCTCTCCTAGGGATTTCACATTCAGATAAAATACTCTTAAGGCCAACACAAATATATGCTATGAAAATTGTGATGGCATGCCTTCATTTTGCTTGTTTATACATTTAGACCTAATATTATGTAAGTTCTGTGTTTCAATCTTGGTTTTATATGGTATGCCACTCTGCTGATGTGCTATTTTATACATGCAGCTTCTTGAGCCTGGAAAACACACTTGGCTTCTGAAAACACTTTACGGTCTCCTTATGCTCTTGCCTCAGGTATGTTCAAATGTGACCTACAGCCTTCTTTAATAGTTCAACAAATATGCTGTTTCCAAATTGTGAACTTGGAGACTTCAGATATTTATAGAAAGAGAAGCCATAGAGATAAATATGCAGTGGAGCCTATTATCGTTATTGCCTGAAGGCTATATTCCTCCGTAGTTGGAACAGGCATGTGTTATATTAAGGTGCATATTGCTCACACCAGACATGTACCATTGTAATCTGCCTCTTCGCACAGTTTATTCTAGAATTTTTTCTATCAAAGTCAAATTGGGAATCCCTGGATAGCTGCAGCCATCTTGCACTATGATAGGTATGAATGGCCTTTACCTTTCCACTAGAACAGGATTTTCTACTCGCATAGATATTCTTCCAACTTCTGTGTGGAAATAGGCTTGTTGCTTTTGCGCCATCCCTTCTAAGTCTTGTATGTCAATTCCCTGAAAGTACTGGTGTTAGCTTATGATGTAAAAAATGTTGCTCTAATGGTTCCTTTGTTAGTTCTGCATTTTGGCATTTTGATCTCCATTTCTTTGAGCCTTCTACTGTCAGGTTCCATGGTAGTTTGGAATGCTGTCTTCCACTTGTACTGAGAAGTACTGGTGTTAGCTTATGATGTAAAAAATGTTGCTCTAATGGTTACTTTGTTAGTTCTGCATTTTGGCATTTTGATCTCCATTTCTTTGAGCCTTGTACTGTTAGGTTCCAGGGTAGTTTGGAATGTGGTCTTCCATTTCTTCTAGAATGATCTTTTTTTGCGCAGGGACTGTTGACCTTTTCACAAGTTCCCCCTTCTGAATGTTTACTTAGGGGAAGTTTTAACTATTCAAATGGTCTATAATATATTGTTTATGTTTATGCAGCAAAGTGTGGCCTTCAAGATCTTGAGGACGCGACTGAAGACGGTTCCTTTCAGTGAAAATCTCAAGCGCACATCTTCTGCAAATCCATACTCTCAGATTCTACAAGTGACAGAAGATGGCAATCGAAATCAAGATGCGCCAAACTATAGCGCAATCGATTTTTCATCTCGTCTCCAGCAATTTGGGAGCATGCAGCAGCAGCACCGAAACCATTTGAAGAATCAACTGCAATCTCGAAAATCCGCTTCAGCAGCAGTGTTATCGCAGGTACTGTTTTGCTTACGTTCACGATCTTACCACTATCTTCATTCTTAGGCATCTTGGAGGGCGTGCAATGCTAACTTTGGCTACTAATAATATATGAACACTATTTAGATTGAAAAGGTCAAAATGATATCGATGGATTCATCCAAATAGTAGAACAATTTTGTACTGTATTTGTTATTCAAATTCCTACTATTGGATCCTTTGGAAAATATATCTATTCGAATCCAGAAATGCTGACCCTTGATCACTGACTGGTTTTGCACTGGTGTTCTTAATCACCTTCCTAACAGAATATGACTGCATCTTTATTTAACTAATTTGTGTAAACCTGCCTTTCCTCCAAAGGATGATTGCTAGGGAATATGACTGCATCTTTATTTAACTAATTTGTGTAAACCTGCCTTTCCTCCAAAGGATGATTGCTAGGGTAAGCATTTGTGAATTCCATGCAGGAGATTCAAAGATATGAAGAATCACAATCCTCCTCAACACCAGAGATAAGCAGGCCCCCATCTAGAGCACCCAAAGCCATTTCATGATGCACATATGGTTGCTTGTGATGTATGGTACGTTTGCAGGACGCATCGTCACAAATTTGTCGGGGCTTGGTTGGTCTCCTTTAGTTTTTTCCAAAGGAGGTTGCATAGGGGGGGTACATAGAGTGTAATCTTTTTTGTTTGGTTCCTAGATTTTGTCATGGGATGGCAATTATTTGTTGGAGAAAGCTCGTTTCCATTCTCCCTTTAGTGATTCTTATTTTTTTTTCTTAGATGTTCTACTGCTCATCTGGTTTCTGTAATTTTTCAATTGAAGGCCATATGAGCATAGTAGTATCTGGAGATATGTTACAACTGTTCTGCGTACCAATCTCCAATAAATTTAGCGATATGCGGTGTAAATTTCTGTCTCTACCTTTGTGGCCTGGTATATGTAGCCTTTTGCAATTAAGCATGCATTTTTTAGACCTTGTCCATACATCGGTTTATTTGGGAGCAAGATCTGCGCTTAACCCTTTGTATCAACATATTAGTTCCAAACTGCTCTCGAATTGATCTGCCCTGTGTGCTGATTAGTGTCTCATGTGGTGACGTGTGGGCGATCCGAGTGGGTTTGCCTTATCATTGTTGACTATTTGGGTTCAAGCGGACGCCTCTGCAACTCTAATTGTAGGATTAGCAGTGCGCCGCGTCCGTAAGTTTTGACTGCCCGCTATGGCCTGCGGGCACATGCGGACGTCCGCATCTTCAGTTTAGCTGCTTTGCCCAATGCAAAGTACAATAGGCTAGCTTTGATCCTGACGACGCTAGCTATACACATTCAGATTTCACTGTGGATTTTTGTTCCGAACACAAAAGCTCAACCTCATGTAAACGTACAAGCTCAGTACCTACTTCAACATTTCAGCATGAGCTTATGACATGAGCCTTCCCGCTTGAAAAATTCAGATTTTTTCACTTTGGCATCCTCTTACTTTACACAAATTCCTCTCTGCTTGTTGGTTCTGCACTAGGCTTGGTGTGTGTGAGGTGTAACAAAATGACTTGATGTGTACATTCGTGTACACCGCAAATTGGTCTTAGGATCTATATATGCTGTAGAGTTCGGCTGTGGCTAAGCTTCTTAGGCCTTGTATAATGCTAAGTGCTTAGGGAGGTGCTTAGAAAAATAAACCGGACTTTTCTGAAGCATCGGTGCCTGTTTCTACAGGAGAGATGCCTAATTAAACGTTACAAATAAATACCGGTGCTTAAACGAAAGACTGATTTATTTTTTTAAGTATCTAAGTATCTTGCATTGTACAAGGCGTAAGTTCGGCCAGAGATGCTCATGATACGCAGGGAATATATATCCACGTCCTAATGAGATCAATTTGCGGACGCTCTACTAGGCCATGTAAGATTATGTACGACTGGTCCTAATCCATCCAGCCATGGGGCACATTTCTATCCAGTCTTGTCAGCAAAATAATGCATTGGCGATCTGGTGGTTCTAAGGGAGCCTCCTTTTTGCGTCTATCTTTGCCAATCCTCCTACTCGCTTTACTGTTACGGTGCCCGCTGCCCCTCCTTTCTGCACAGTGAAACACACGCGAAGGAATTTGTGCCCGATGCCGGTTCGATGCCAGTTGCTGTGTGATTGCCAATGTTTTTGCACCTGACCTGGTGGTGTTTCTTGCAGCTTCTGTTTTCTTTCAGAAGCTACACCCAGTGAATTTGATGCCAGTTGCGCTATAAAGAAGAGACAGAGGATTATAAAGCAGACTCTTTCTTGCAGCCATAACCAAACCTGGATAAATAGAGAGATTTGCAGAGAATCAACTCTAGGAGAACTTATGTCAATGTCCCACAATTTCTGCAGTTTTTGCCATAGAACAACAGCTACTGTGCTAACGATTCACACACCATCCAAAACCCTCATTTGATGTCAAAACTAACCAGGACCCACCTGTCAGGCCACGTGACTATTTGGACTGAATTTTGTCTGAAAGAAAACCTTGTTGTCTAGAAAAATCTGAACAAATCCAAAAAAACATAAAGTTTCAGCTTATTTGCAATTTTCTTGCAATTTTCCTAAGGCCTTGTTCGGTTCCACAGGGTTTCAAGGGGTTTGGAGCAGATTGGCAGGGATTAAATCCCCAGCAAGTCAAAATCCACATTAAACCCCTCCAATCCTCTCCAATCCCCTTGTGGTGGGGATTAACCGAACAAGGCCTAAGGGGACCAATCAGTCAGTTTTGACATCATATGATGATTTCGGGTGTTGTGAGAATCATAGCACACAAGTTGTGATTTCACGACAAATGTTCCAGTTGTGCTGAATCAATATAATATCAAGCTTTCTCGGAAATTCAGTCATATATATATACATACATAAATTACTCTCATGAGCGTGGGACCTCATATTTCTCAAGATAATCACCTTGAATGTGAGTCTCTCAACAACTCTATGAGATATGCTC
This sequence comes from Triticum dicoccoides, assembly GCF_002162155.2. NCBI lineage: Eukaryota > Viridiplantae > Streptophyta > Magnoliopsida > Poales > Poaceae > Triticum > Triticum dicoccoides. The sequence continues at coordinate 510,494,629 of NC_041387.1, forward strand.
TCTCTCCTTCTAAACACCGAGAAATGGGTTTGTCAGGACTTGGTGGTGTTTCCTTGCTGACGAGGTGCGAATTCTGAATTATGGTACTCCCTCCGATTCAAATTAATTGACGCTCTCAATTAATTTGGATCGGAGCGAGTATCTCATGTTTGTTCTGTATTCTAATCAATTAAAATTTTCATTGGGCCTCTCCGGTTGGACTAGTTTTTTCTTTCTCTTATTCCAAACACTCTACATGACTAATTAGTTGTACGGAAGCAAATGTATATGCTTACTACTTCATTCCTTTTTTAACCGAAGGACCACACCGAAATGTAGTTGGGGTAACATCTACCAGATGCGCGGTAATCTAACAAGTAGGGACATCTGTGACGCATCATGACAATATCACTGGTTGAACGGAAGAGTACAAACATGTTCTTTTATCATGTTTTTCAAAAGATGATAGCGGAAGTTGTTGAAAGGCCCATAGTTTTCTCATTACATTAATTAGGATGGAAGAGTTGAGAAACAACGGACACGTTGAATGATGGTTAAGTTTACAGGGTCTTGATGCGAGAGATAGTACATGAATATGAGTATCTTGGTTGACCTTTCATCCATAAAAGATAATTTTTCCATCCAGTGTAGTACTACAAGAGAGTTTTTATACTTCCATTGTGCTGAGAATAGATTCCGTGACCAATAGTACAAGCCGGTGATGCGACGGAGATGCAAGATTCTTCACAGAAAATGGGGGTACCAAACTACAAATTGAGTTCTTGGAAACCAGTTAAGAAACGTAAACCGGCCAGTCGGTTCTTGGGGGAACAAATGAGACACATTGGCATGACTTTTATGAGCCTAAAGGGACATCATGGTGAGATCGTCTGTCGCACCTCAAACCTCATGGGTTGGACTACACTGCCCCCATATGAACACATGGACGGTCGTTGGTTTCTTGCATACTCTAGTATGCCCCCTGAAAAAAAATAGGGGAGTACACTGCCCCCTAAAAAAATATATGCAGCAGGACATACAAAAGAATTACGGTCGAGAGAGCATGATACCAAAAATTCAGAATAAATTTAAGATACTGAATCCCTGTCCAGCAAAAAGATTTGATCATGAAAAGAAAATGAAGGATTTCAGTTAAAAACTCAATAAGGATCCCTGCACAAGGAAACCTTTTCAAGTACACTCATACCTTGAGTACAACCATGATCCTTTCGATTCTTCCGATCTACGCTTCTTCATCAATGACGGTTGTTATTCTGGTGAGCTGATTCTTTGGGCGCTTAGGGCATCTCCAACACCAACCCACAAATTCCTTCGGTATATGTTCGTTTTTATGTTCGGACGTGGTCTGCGGACATGATACGAGAGAGAGCAATCCAACGCTAATTACAAAGTATCCGGCTGGGAGGAAAAAAAGTAGGTGGGGACCATGGTGGGATATTTGCGGTTTAGTGTCCAGTTGGAATGAGAGAGAGAGAAGAAGCATGCATGTGCGGTTGAGGGAGAGAGAGAGAAGAGAGGGACATGCATGTGATTGGTCAAATGCATGTCCGGACTCCTGCAAAACTCCTCCACGTTTGTCTCCACAAAATACTGAAATTTAGACGTCCAGACAGCTTCGTTCGTGGACGAATACATGTCCTCATTGGATTGCAAAAGTGAACAAATGTGTCCAGCCGGACATATACCCGTGTTTTGCGGGTCTCCTTTGAGCTGCCCTTAGTACGGCGCCGACTGTCTATTATAACAAGATTTGTGTGGCTCCGGTAAGTGAGGAGTGATGACGGCGGCGTGCCTTTGACTTGCTCAAGTGTTTGTAATCGTCACTAGAGGGTCTATCAACCTTGATGTAATTTCTTTTATTTCTAGTGTTTTTTGTGTTGCCATGATATTTGATAAATAGATCGAAAATTTCAGTGCACTCATACCTTGAGATCGGCGAAAATGTCACCTGCCTTAACCTCCAATGATTGGAGACACGCAGAAGACACCAAAACGGGGGGAATTGTGGTTAAAACACAAGAGTTGGTCAAATATGTGTCCATCAAATGACGATCTTGTATGCCATACCAAAGTCAATATCTTACCGCAAGAAAGGGACAAGAGAGAAAAGAAGGCCAAACAATGTGTAGATGCAAAGTCAACCAACAATGCGGTGAATGGAAGACGTTTAAGATACCACAGGGCATGTTCCAATACTGCCTTCAATTGGCCCTTGGTATTCCGTTGTTTAGAATCCAGTAGCTGTAGACAACATTATAGAATCAACGAGTCCAGGTTAGCTGAATAATTTGGACAAACTAAGGAACAAAAATAAGATTGGCCGAGATGAAAACTATAATGTGGGAATCTTGAAGCAAAGAGAGGGCTCACTTGTTTACTCCTACTAACTTCAATCATGTCATCAAATAACAAATCCGTCTTGTATACTCGTCCTCCGGTCTAAAATACTTGCAAATTGGCGAATCGTCGTCGAAAACTCAGGAACGCGGCGCAACAGCGGAATACAGCGAATGCATTGTTCTTGTAAGAGACGGCCGGCCCGTTTCTTGTCGGTTTTAGCAAAATGTCATCGTCTATGTTCAAGGATGGGCCAATCCATGGCTTCTGTACCGAAGTAGACGAGCATTTTTAAAGGGCTCCGTGTGGATCAATTTGGCAGTCTCATATTTGGCCGATGTTTCCTATTGAAAGCCTGATGATGGCCTACATGACGCCTACCCATCGCCATGAACAGAGAAAGGTAACGGCGAGAGAGAGAAAAAATGTTGCTATTTCTATGTAGTCCACCCGTTATGGGTAGATTGATGGCATCCAATGCCTAGCGAAAGTTTTCGCGATGCACAAGAAAAGACCAATGCCTTCTTATTTTGTTATGTGCAATATACATGTAATTAACCAGAAGTATGGTTCTTGATTGGTTGTGGAAGTAGAAGCCGACAAGTGACAACTCACATATAGTTCCGGCAAAAAAAAAAATAAAAAAAAAATTCACATATGGGAAAAGGCCAGCCAGAACTTGCACTTGTTATACGAGGAACTTGTTGTTTACTGGAGGTGATCGGACCGCATAAGCAAGGTCACGTCGGTCGCTTACCAATTCCGGCTCCGAACAGTTAACATCCAACGCGACAAGGGCGAAACAGCACGAAAGTGAATTCCCACACGAAATACCCAACTTGGTTCAGTTCAGCAGCTCTACCAGCACAGACGTGTGCCGCTACCGAAAATCATTGGCAAAATTGCACCTTTTCTGTATTCTTTTTCTACAAAATACACCCCAAATATTTTAGGTTAACACTGGAACATATATTTGGCCGATCGACTGGCAAATTGCAGTCGTACCATGTTTGGCTATATAGGGGACACTCAATACATATTGAGAAACTTTTATCTCTTGACTGTGACCCTATATTTATGGAATAGAACTCCTATTTTGTGTAGAGATACTGACAGATCTGGCACAATTATTGGGTTGATATGGCTTGGAATGAGACACTGCATGCTCTACCTCTTTGTTCGTTAGGTGGTGGTCACATGTGTGTCTCCCACTTCTCCTTCAACGTGGAGTCACAAAACTTTGTGCTATGTGCTATTTTCCGGAGGTGGGTTCTACCTCAAGCTCTGCACGATTGCTTAACGTGTAACATCATTTATAACTCCACATGTAAAAACACTTGATGTTAGGGAGAATGCTGCTTACAGCATGTGAGGGACTGGCGTCGCTGCCATGCCACCCCACCTCTTTTACTTGGATCCTCACATGGATGATACATTTGTCACTACGTGTACGATTAAGAACAAGTGGCTCGACATGAAGGACATCGCCAATTCGACATCCTCTAAGCAGGGTAATGGGGCTACGGTGTGAGTCTCTTCCACCATCCAATTGGAGAGCATATGAGACACAATGACGTGCAATATTGCTGGAACACCGCTAATATTATTGGTCATGGTTGGCTGAATATGAAGGAATTTAACTATATCATTTGGTTAATGTTAAACTCAAAAGTCATCTATGAGAAATGATTGATCTAAAGATGCAAAGATTCCTTACTTTTGATTTTTGATACGGTCACCTTTAGCTTAAAGCAAACCTAGACTTCATCCCAGTTATTGGCAACAATTTCTTTTATTTCTCTAGCGACTAGGAAATAATTACGTCCGCTGACAACTATCCAATTTAATCATGATATCCATGCAAGTTATAGTTATTCCCAATTCAGAAACCGGTCCCTTACATTTTGCCCCTTTTAGTTAAGATCATTCTTTTTGGCAATACAATACTCGCACAAGGTGTGTCTTGTGGAATGCCTGACAACAAGTTTTTCTTTCTAAGACATGAATTGCATAAGTCAATATTTGATTAAAGAAACTAAACAATATAAAAGTGTAGGGGCAAAATTATATATCCAACTAAAGTTACCATGGCTGATCCTTACCAAAAAAAGGGGTCTCATCCCGCTAGACAAAGCACTGACCAACATACAACCAAACCTATACAACTCGACACCACAAGACACACACTCAAGGCAAGCTCATGGGAACAACTACACTACGTCATATAACTCCAAGCCACCTACAGGTAGAAGAGAGGGCACCGATGAAGTCTCCGAAGCCCTCAATTGTGAGCGAGTCACAACAAAGAGTCGAAGCCGTGCACGACGAGCCGGGCAATCCAATACCGCGTCTTCAGAAAGGACCCGACACCGAAGCGTCGTGATGTCTACTACACAATTTATTCTTGTAGACTCGTGTTGGGCCTCAAAGCGTAGAGTTTTGTAGGATAGTAGCAATTTCCCCTCAAGTGGATGACCTAAGGTTTACCAATATGTTGGAGGCGTAGGATGAAGATGGTCTCTCTCAAATAACCCTGCAATCAAATACAAAAAATCTCTTGTGTCCCTAACACACACAATATAATAGCAAATTGTATAGATGCTCTAGTCGGCAAAGAGATGGTGATACAAGTGTAGTATGGATAGTAGATATAGGTTTTTGTAATCTAAAAAATATAAAAACAACATGGTAACAAGTCATAAAATGGAGCACAAACAATATTACAATGCTTAGAAACAAGGCCTAGGGTTCATACTTTCACTAGTGCAATCTCTCAACAGTGCTAACATAATTGAATCATATAACAATCCCTTAACGTGCGACAAAGAGTCACTCCAAAGTTCTTATCTAGCGGAGAACGTAAGATGAAATTGTTTGTAGGGTACGAAACCATCTCAAAGTTATCCTATCAATCTATAGAACTATTCCTATAGATGTCACAAACAGCCCTAGTGTTTGTACTAAAATAACACCATATGATATACATCAAGCAACTTTAATGTCACCTAGATACTTCAATGTCACCACAAGTATCAGTGAGTTGATTATTCGATATGCATCAAACAACTTCAGATTCATAATATTCAATCCAACGCAAAAAACTTCAAAGAGTGCCTCAAGATTTCTACCGGAGAAAGTAGGATGAAAACGTGCACCAACCCCTATGCATAGATTACCCCAATGTCACCTCGGGAATCCACGAGTTAAGTGCCAACACATACATCAAGTGAATCAATATAATACTCCATTGTCACCACAAGTATTCATATGCAAGACATACTTCAAGTGTTCTCAAATCCATAAAAATATTCAACCCGATAATAGTGAAACCTCAAGATAAAAACTCAATTCATCACAACAAGATAGAGAGGGAGAAACATCATATAATCCAACTATATTAACAAAGCTCGCGGTACATCAAGATCGTGCCAAATCAAGAACACGAGAGAGAGAGAGAGAGAGAGAGAGAGAGAGAGAGAGAGAGAGAGAGAGAGATCAAACACATAGCTACTGGTACATACCCTCAGCCCCGAGGGTGAACTACTCTCTCCTCGTCATGGTGACCGCCGGGATGATGAATATGACCTCCGGTGATGATTTCCCCCTCTAGCAGGGTGCCAAAATAGGGTCTCGATTGAGCTTTTGTGGATACAGAGGCTTGCGGCGGTGGAACTTCTCATCTAGGTCAAGTTCTGGCTTTTTTTGGAATATATAGGAATTTTTGGCGTCGGTTTCACGTTGGGGGGTGGGGGGTGGGGGTGGGGGTGCTCGAGGGGCTCACAAGCTCGGGGGGCATGCCCTAGGGGGGCATGCTTGTGGCTCCCTCGACCACTTCCTGGTCCAACTCCGGTGCTCCGTGGGTCTCTTTTGGTCCATCAAAAATCATCATAAATTTTCAGTCCATTCCAAGAACTTTTATTTCTGCACAAAAAACACCACCATGGTAGTTCTGCTGAAAACAACATCAGTCCGGGTTAGTTCTAATCAAATCATACCAAAACCATATAAAATTGTTGTAGACATGGCATGAATACTTTATAAATTATAGATACGTTGAAGACGTATCACGCCGCCACCGCTCGATCCAGGGATCGAGGTTTCCCCTAGAACAACAAGGATGATGAAGAGGAAGCGCGACGAGCCTTCAAGAAGGAGACAATCTCATAAGCGCCCTGTCGCCATCCTGGCAGAGTAGAGAGGTTTTCACCCCGGCAAGCCCTCTTCACCTTCAAGATGTAGTGCAACAAGCTGCGGGGACACCCATGTACCACTTTTATCAATCACCACACACTAACTACCACGCCGCCTACACAACCATGGTAATCAACCAACATTTGAGCCACAAGTTCTGCTGATGTAGGGTGGAAACCCTAGGGCCGATCTTTCACGATTGGAGGGGATTCTACCAAGAACAGGAGGGAAATCACGAGGGGAAACACGAGAGAAAATACAAGAGAATCACTCAAACCAACGAGATTCGATCACACATGTGCTAGATCCTCGAGACACAAAGAGATACACGATCAGAATCCAACAAAGGACGATAAAAAGAGGTAACTAGTTCATCTCCTTGAGGAGGTATTGAGGGGTCATCCCATGAAGGGGTCTTGAATCCAAGGTGGATCTTCTCTGAAGAGGGAGTGGTCTCTCTCGAAGGAGTAGATCCGGATGGATGAGCAAAGCTCTATCTCAAATGAGCTAATCCTTTGCTAATCCTAGAAAGAGGGCGGAGGAGGAGTATATATAGTCTAGGTGGGCGAAGGGGTACATGGGCCTCGGCCCTTACACTGTACGCAGACAGGGGAGGCCGAACGTCCGGGCGTCAAGCCAGATGTCCGGGCGTTCACGAGATGCCAGATGTCCGGGCTGGCCTGGCACCGTCATGATGCTCTCTGGATAGGGCTGGTCCGGATTTTCAGGTGTCGGTTCGGATGTCCGGGCGTCGGGCCGGATGTCTGAGACTTCGCGAGGGGCTGGATGTCCGGGGTCGTGGCCGGATGTCCGAGCTGTTGGGGCTGATTTGGTTGCTCTTTGGATAGTAGGGGCCAAATTTCCAGGCATCAGGCCGGATGTCCGGGGTTGGGCCGGGTGTCCGGGCCCTGTAGCCTCGGCTGGTGGGTGTTGGCTGAGGTTGAAAGCTCCAGGGGCCGGATGCCCGGGGCTTGGGGCCGGATGTCCGGGTCCTGGGGCTTCTCTAGTTCCATTCATTGTTTCTCTTCGTCCATGAACTTGGGGACTTGTCCATCTTCACGTGCATCTTCGAGAGGGCCTTCTTAGTACCTGGTCATGCACAACATTCTAGACTTAGGTAGTAGCCATGTCTCGAGTGGATCATATGGCATATCACTAAGGAGAGATGTCACCTCAGTTTCGAGAGATCTAGCTCGTGCTCGTGTCATAGGTCCTTTTGGTACTTTATGAGATGATGGTAGGTCCATGGGGATGACCTTGGGATGCTCCGCATCATCTCTCTCACCCCTTGGGAAAGATCCAACCTCTGATCAAAAACCTCATCACCATGGTAGGGAGAGAGATCCTTGATGTTGAAGACGTCGCTCACGTTGTGCTTTGTCGCGTGGGAGGTCGATCTTGTATGCATTGTTGTTGTAGCATGCTAGCACCTTGAAGGGTCCGTCGGCCCGAGGTAGAATCTTAGACTTCCGTTCGTTGGGGAAGTGTTCCTTGTGTAGCCACATGAGATCTCCAACGTCGAATGTCATGGGTTGCTTGTTGATGTTGAGCTTGGTCACGAGTCGTTGTACTTGGCGCTCGATGGTGTGCCTTGTATCTTCATGAATCTTCTTAAGGTAGGTCACTCGTGCACTCGCGTCCATGTTGATGCGCTCTTGTAGTGGTAGAGGAAGAATGTCCAATGGGGACAACGGGTTGAAACCGTAGACGACTTCGAAAGGGGACTTGTCGGTAGTCAGATGCCTTGCGCGGTTGTAGGCGTACTCGGCAGTGGGTAGGCACTCTTCCCACTCCTTGATGTTCTTCTTGATCAACACGCGAAGTAGAGTGGAGAGCGTTTGGTTTTCCACCTCCGTTTGGCCGTCGGTTTGAGGATGGTATGCCGAAGAAAACAAGAGCTTGATTCCGAGCTTGGCGCATATAGTCTTCCAAAAGTAACTCAAGAACTTGACGTCACGATCCGAGACAATCGTCTTTGGCACTCCATGGAGGTTCAAGATTTCCCTACAAAAAAGATTTGCAATATGTGAAGCATCATCTATCTTGTTCATGGGATAAAATGAGCCATCTTAGAGAATCGGTCCACAACAACAAACACATAATCTTTGCCATTTCTAGTTCTAGGCAAACCAAGCATAAAATACATGCTAATATCTTCCCATGGATGACATGGAATTGGAAGGGGCATGTAAAGACCATGGTATTGAGCTTTTGACTTAGCTTTGAGACATGTCGAGCATCGTTTGGTGAAGCTTGAGATGTCACGGAACATCTTGGGCCAAAAGTAGTTTTTAGAGAGCGTGGCGAATGTCTTGTCGCGTCCAAAGTGACCCATTAGTCCACCTCCATGAGCCTCTTGCAAAAGGAGCAAATGAAGAGAAGACTCAGGAATGCAAAGTTTGTTAGCTCTCATAAGGTAATCATCCTTGATGTAATAGCGCTCCAGATGTATGCATCAAACCCTTGGCGTAAGGAATAGCAAAAGTAGGATCATGTGCATACAAGTCTTTTATGTGCTCAAAACCAATGCCATTGAATTCAAGTTGGGTAACAAGCATGCGTCTATGGGTAAGCGCATCCGCCACAACATTTTCCTTACCTTTTATATACTTGATGGCATAAGGAAATGACTCAATGAATTCACTCCACTTGGCATGACGCTTGTTTAGCTTAGTTTGACCCTTAAGGTACTTAAGTTTTTCATGGTCGGTGTGAAGAATGAACTCATGAGGGCGGAGGTAATGCTCCCAAACATGCAAGACTGTCACTAAAGCATATAACTCTTTGTCATAGATGGGGTAATTAAGTTGCGCTCCAGAAAGTTTCTCGCTAAAGTAAGCTATGGGGCGTTTCTCTTGCATTAACACACCTCCTATGCCGTACCCACTAGCATCGCAATGTATGTCAAACGGTTTATCAAAGTTGGGTAATGCAAGCAAAGGGGCATGCATAACCAAATTCTTAAGCTCATCGAACATGGTATTTTGAGTTGGTCCCCAAACGAATGGCGCGTTCTTCTTACTCAAAGCATGCAAAGGTAAAGCAATGGTGCTAAAATCCTTCACAAATCTACGATAAAAATCTGCTAGGCCAAGGAAACTTCACACTTGTTGTAAGTTGGTTGGTTGTCACCAAGTTTTAATAGCATTGATCTTTGATTCATCTACATGCACACCCTTAGAAGATACTACAAAACCCAAGAAAACAAGCTTATCAACACCGAAAAGGCATTTGTCCATATTAGCATAAAGGCGCTCTTTCCGAAGGGTTTGCAAAACTGTTCTAATATGTGTGACATGATCTTTCAGGGATTTTCTAAAGACAAGAATATCATCAAAATAGACCACAACAAATACACCAATGTATGGCCTAAGAACAAAATGCATAACTCGCATAAAGGTACCACATGCTTCGGATAAACCCATTGGCATAACAAGCCATTCATATAAGCTAAATTTGGTCTTAAATGCGAATTTCCATTCATCACCTTCTTGTATGCGGATTTGGTAATAGCCACTTTTAAGATCAATCTTAGAGAAAATTGCGGCTCCACTAAGTTCGTCTAGCATATCATCTAAGCATGGAATGGGGTAACTGTTGGGGATCGTTGCAGAAATTAAAAAATTTCTACGCATCACCAAGATCAATCTATGGAGAGACTAGCAACAAGAGAGAGGGGAGTGCATCTTCATACCCTTGAAGATCGCGAAACGGAAGCGTTCCAAGAACACGGTTGGAGGAGTCGTACACGTAGCGATTCAGATTGCGGTCGATTCCGATCTTAGCGCCAAACAACGGTGCCTCTGCGTTCAACACACGTGCAGCCCGGTGACGTCTCCTGCACCTTGATCCAACAAGGAGGAGGGAGAGTTTGGGGAAGACAACTCCAGCAGCAGCACGACGACATGGTGGTCATGGAGCAGCGGTTCTCCGGCAGGGCTTCGCCAAGCTCAAACGGAGGAGGAGAGGTGTTGGAGAGCGGGAGGGTTGCGCCTTGGATGTGGTGTTTCTGCCCTCCCTCCTCCCCTCTATTTATAGGGTGAAGGGGAAGGGGGCCGACCCCTCTAGATGAGATCTAGAGGGGGGGGGGGCGCTGGCCAAGTGAAGGGGGCTTGCCCCCCAAGCCAAGGGGGGCGCCCCCCTTAGGGTCCCCCCCAACCCTAGGCGCATGGGCCCTAGGAGGGGTGGCGCCCATCCCACTTAGGGGATGGTTCCCTTCCACATACAGCCCATAGAGCCCTCCGGGGTAGGTGGACCCTCCCGGTGGACCCCCGGAACCCCTTCAGTGGTCCCGGTACAATATTGGCAAACCCTCGAATACTTCTGGTGACCGTATGATGACTTCCCATATATAAATCTTCACCTACGGACCATTCTGGAACTCCTCATGACGTCCGGGATCTCATCCAAGACTCCAAACAACATTCAGTAATCACATACAAACCTTCCCTATAACCCTAGCGTCATCGAACCTTAAGTGTGTAGACCCTACGGGTTCGGGAATCATGCAGACATGATCGAGACATCTCTCCAGTCAATAACCAATAGAGGGATCTGGATACCCATGTTGGCTCCCACATGTTCCACGATGATCTCATCGGATGAACCATGATGTCAAGGATTCAAGCAATCCCGTATACAATTCCCTCTGTCAATCGATACGTTACTTGCCTGAGATTCGATCATCGGTATCCCAATACCTCGTTCAATCTCGTTACCGGCAAGTCACTTTACTTGTTGCGTAATGCATGATCCCGTGACTAAAGCTCATTATGATGATGCATTACCGAGTGGGCCCAGAGATACCTCTCCGTCATATAGAGTGACAAATCCTAGTCTCTATTCGTGCCAACACAACAAACACTTTCAGAGATACCTGTAGTGCACCTTTATAGCCACCCAGTTACGTTGTGATGTTTGGTACACCCAAAGCACTCCTACAGTATCCGGGAGTTACACAATCTCATGGTCTAAGGAAATGATACTTGACATTAGAAAAGCTTTAGCAAACGAACTACACGATCTTGTGCTATGCTTAGGATTGGGTCTTGTCCATCACATCATTCTCCTAATGATGTGATCCCGTTATCAATGACATCCAATGTCCATAGTGAGGAAACCATGACCATCTGTTGATCAACGAGCTAGTCAACTAGAGGAGCACTAGGGACATGTTGTGGTCTATGTATTCACACATGTATTACGGTTTCCGGTCAATACAGTTATAGCATGAACAGTAGACAATTATCATGAACAAGGAAATATAATAATAACCATTTTATTATTGCCTCTAGGGCATATTTCCAACAGTATCCCACTTGCACTAGAGTCAACAATCTAGTTACATTGTGATGAATCGAACACCCATAGAGTTCTGGTGTTGATCATGTTTTGCTCGCAGAAGAGGTTTAGTCAACGGATCTGCGACATTCAGATCCGTATGCACTTTACAAATATCTATGTCTCCATATTGAACATTTTCACGAATGGAGTTGAAGCGACACTTGATGTGCCTAGTCTTCTTGTGAAACCTGGGCTCCTTGGCAAGGGCAATAGCTCCAGTGTTGTCACAGAAGAGAGTCATCGGGCCCGACGCATTGGGAATAACTCCTAGGTCGGTAATGAACTCCTTCATCCAGATTGCTTCATGCGCTGCCTCCGAGGCTGCCATGTACTCCGCTTCACATGTAGATCTCGCCACGACGCTTTGCTTGCAACTGCACCAGCTTACCGCCCCACCATTCAAAATATACATGTATCCGGTTTGTGACTTGGATTCATCCAGGTCTGTGTCGAAGCTAGCATCGACATAACCCTTTACAATGAGCTCTTCGTACCTCCATAAACGAGAAACATATCCTTAGTCCTTTTCAGGTACTTTAGGATATTCTTGACCGTTGTCTAGTGTTCCATGCCGGGATTACTTTGGTACCTCCCTACCAAACTTACGACAAGGTTTACATCAGGTCTGGTACACAGCATGGCATACATAATAGACCCTATGGCTGAGGCATAGGGGATGACACTCATCCTTTCTCTATCTTCTGCCGTGGTCGGGCTTTGAGCCGAGCTCAATTTCACACCTTGCAATACAGGCAAGAACCCCTTCTTGGACTGATCCATATTGAACTTCTTCAATTCTTATCAAGGTATGTGCTTTGTGAAAGACCTATGAGGCATCTCGATCTATCTCTATAGATCTTGATGCCTAATATGTAAGCATCTTCTCTAAGGTCCTTCATTGAAAAACACTTATTCAAGTAGGCCTTTATGCTTTCCAAAAGTTCTATATTATTTCCCATCAATAGTATGTCATCCACATATAATATGAGAAATGCTACAGAGCTCCAACTCACTTTGTTGTAAATGCAGGCTTCTCCATAAGTCTGCATAAACCCAAATGCTTTGATCATTTCATCAAAGCGAATGTTCCAACTCCGAGATGCTTGCACCAGCCCATAGATGGAGCGCTGGAGCTTGCATACCTTGTTAGCATTCTTAGGATAGACAAAACCTTCTGGCATGGATCCTATCTTGGATTGCATGGCTTCAAGCCATTTGTTGGAATCTGGGCCCGCCATTGCTTCTTCATAGTTCGAAGGTTCACTGTTGTCTAACAACATGATTTCCAGGACAGGGTTGCCATACCATTCTGGTGTGGAACGTGTCCTTATGGACCTACGAAGTTCAGTAGCAACTTGATCTGAAGTACCTTGATCAACATCATTAACTTCCTCTCTAGTCGGTGCAGGCACCACAGAAACATCTTCCTAAGCTACGGCACTTTCCAGTTCAAGAGGCAGTACTTCATCAAGTTCTACTTTCCTCCCACTCACTTCTTTCGAGAGAAACTCTTTCTCCAGAAAGGACCCATTCTTGGCAACGAAGATCTTGCCTTCGGATCTGAGGTAGAAGGTATACCAAATGGTTTCCTTAGGGTATCCTATGAAGACGCATTTTTCCGACTTGGGTTCGAGCTTTTCAGGTTGAAGTTTCTTGACATAAGCATCGCATCCCCAAACTTTTAGAAACGACAGCTTAGGTTTCTTCCCAAACCATAATCCATACGGTGTCGTCTCAACGGATTTGGACGGTGCCCTATTTAAAGTGAATGTGGTTGTATCTAAAGCATATCCCCAGAATGATAGCGACAAATTGGTAAGAGACATCATAGATAGAACTATATCCAATAGAGTGTGATTACGACGTTCGGACACACCATTATGCTGAGGTGTTCCTGGCGGCGTGAGTTGTGAAACAATTCTGCATTTCTTTAAGTGTGTACCAAATTCGTGACTCAAATATTCTCCCCCACGATTTGATCGTAAGAACTTTATTTTTCTCTCACGTTGATTCTCTACCTCACTCTGAAATTCCTTGAACTTTTCAAAGGTCTCAGACTTGTGTTTCATCAAGTAGACATACCCATATCTACTTAAGTCATCAGTGAGGGTGAGAACATAATGATAGCCACCGCAGGCCTCAACGCTCATTGGACCGCACACATCAGTGGGTATGATTTCCAATAAGTTGGTTGCTCGCTCCATTTTTCCGGAGAACGGAGTCTTGGTCATTTTGCCCATGAGGCATGGTTTGCACGTGTCAAATGATTCGTAATCAAGAGACTACAAAAGTCCATCTGCATGGAGCTTCTTCATGCGTTTGACATCAATGTGACCAAGGCAGTAGTGCCACAAGTATGTGGGACTATCATTATCAACCTTACATCTTTTGGTATTCACACTATGAATATGTGTAACATCACGTTCGAGATTCATTAAGAATAAACCATTGACCAACGGGGCATGACCATAAAACATATCTCTCATATAAATAGAACAACAATTATTCTCGGATTTAAATGAGTAGCCATCTCGCATTAAACGAGATCCAGATACAAAGTTCATGCTCAAAGCTGGCACTAAATAACAATTATTGAGGTTTAAAACTAATCTTGTAGGTAAATGTAGAGGCAGCGTGCCGACGGCGATCACATCGACCTTGGAACCATTCCCGACGCGCATCCTCACCTCGTCCTTCACCAGTCTCCACTTATTCCGCAACTCCTATTTTGAGTTACAAATATGAGCAACCGCACCGATATCAAATACCCAGGAGCTACTACGAGTACTGGTAAGGTACACATCAATAACATGTATATCACATATACCTTTGGTGTTGCCCGCCTTCTTGTCCGCTAAGTACTTGGGGCAGTTCCGCTTCCAATGATCGTTTCCCTTGCAATAAAAGCACTCAGTCTCAGGTTTGGGTCCATGCTTTGGCTTCTTCCCGACAGCTGGCTTACCGGGCGCGACAACTCCCTTGCCGTCCTTCTTGAAGTTCTTCTTGCCCTTGCCTTTCTTGAAACTAGTGGTTTTATTGACCATCAACACTTGATGTTCCTTTTTGATCTCCACCTCCGCTGACTTCAGCATTGAAAATACCTCAGGAATGGTTTTCACCATCCCCTGCATATTGAAATTCATCACAAAGCTCTTGTAGCTAGGTGGAAGCGACTGAAGGATTCTGTCAATGACCGCGTCATCTGGGAGATTAACTCCCAGCTGAGACAAACGGTTGTGCAACCCAGACATTTTGAGTATGTGCTCGCTGACAGAACTATTCTCCTCTATCTTACAACTGTAGAACTTGTCGGAGACTTCATATCTCTCGACTCGTGCATGATCTTGGAAAACCATTTTCAGCTCTTGGAACATCTCATATGCTCCGTGCTGCTCAAAACACTTTTGGAGCTCCGATTCTAAGCAGTAAAGCATGCTGCACCGAACCAGGGAGTAATCATCACTACGCGACTGCCAGGCGTTCATAACGTCTTGAGTTACTGGGAAAACAGGTGCTTCACCTAGCAGTGCATCAAGGACATATGCTTTCTTGGCAGCTATGAGGATAATCCTCAAGTTCCGAACCCAGTCCGTATAGTTGCTACCATCGTCTTTCAGCTTGGTTTTCTCTAGGAACGCGTTGAAGTTGAGGGCAACATTAGCGTGGGCCATTTGATCTACAAGACATATTGCAAAGATTTTAGACTAAGTTCATGATAATTAAGTTCATCTAATCAAATTATTTAATGAACTCCCACTCAGATAGACATCCCTCTAGTCATCTAAGTGATACATGATCCGAGTCAACTAGGCCGTGTCCGATCATCACGTGAGACGGACTAGTCATCATCGGTGAACATCTTCATGTTGATCGTATCTACTATACGACTCATGTTCGAACTTTCGGTCTCTTGTGTTCCGAGGCCATGTATGTACATGCTAGGCTCGTCAAGTCAACCTAAGTGTTTTGCATGTGTAAATCTGGCCTACACCCGTTGTATGCGAACGTTAGAATCTATCACACCCGATCATCACGTGGTGCTTCGAAACAACGAACCTTCGCAACGGTGCACAGTTAGGGGGGGGGACACTTTCTTGAAATTTTATGAGGGATCATCTTATTTATGCTACCGTCGTTCTAAGCAAATAAGATGCAAAAACACGATAAACATCTCATGCAATCAAATAGTGACATGATATGGCCAATATCATTTTGCTCCTTTTGATCTCCATCTTCGGGGCGCCATGATCATCATCGTCACCGGCATGACACCATGATCTCCATATTCATGATCTCCATCATCGTGTCTTCATGAAGTTGTCTTGCCAACTATTACTTCTACTACTATGGATAACAGTTTAGCAATAAAGTAAAGTAATTACATGGCGTTATTCAATGACAAGCGGGTCATACAATAAATTAAGACAACTCCTATGGCTCCTGCCGGTTGTCATACTCATCGACATGCAAGTCATGATTCCTATTACAAGAACATGATCAATCTCATACATCACATATATTATTCATCACATCCTTTTGGCCATATCACATCACATAGCATACCCTGCAAAAACAAGTTAGACGCCCTCTAATTGTTGTTGCATGTTTTACGTGGCTGCTATGGGTTTCTAGCAAGAACGTTTCTTACCTACGCAAAAGCCACAACGGTGATATGCCAATTTCTATTTACCCTTCATAAGGACCCTCTTCATCGAATCCGATCCGACTAAAGTGAGAGAGACAAACACCCGCTAGCCACCTTATGCAACAAGTGCATGTCAGTCGGTGGAACCTGTCTCACGTAAGCGTACGTGTAAGGTCGGTCCGGGCCGCTTCATCCCACGATGCCGCCGAATCAAGATAAGACTAGTAACGACAAGTAAATTGACAAAATCAATGCCCACAACAACTTGTGTTCTACTCGTGCATAGAAACTACGTGTAGACCTAGCTCATGATGCCACTGTTGGGGATCGTTGCAGAAATTAAAAAATTTCTACGCATCACCAAGATCAATCTATGGAGAGACTAGCAACGATAGAGAGGGGAGTGCATCTTCATACCCTTGAAGATCGCGAAACGGAAGCGTTGCAAGAACGCGGTTGGAGGAGTCGTACACGTAGCGGTTCAGATCGCGGTCGATTCCGATCTTAGCACCGAACAACGGTGCCTCCGCATTCAACACATGTGCAGCCCGGTGATGCTCCCGCGCCTTGATCCAGCAAGGAGGAGGGAGAGGTTGGGGAAGACAACTCCAGCAGCAGCGCGACGGCGTGGTGGTGGTGGAGCAACGGTTCTTCGGCAGGGCTTCACAAAGCTCAAACGGAGGAGGAGAGGTGTTGGAGAGGGGAAGGGCTGCGCCTTGGATGTGGTGTTGCTGCCCTCCCTCCTCTCCTCTATTTATAGGGTGAAGGGGTAAGGGGGCCGGCCCCTCTAGATGAGATCTAGAGGGGGGGCGGCGGCCAAGGGGAGGGAGCTTGCCCCCCAAGCCAAGGGGGGCGCCCCCCTTAGGGTCCCCCCAACCCTAGGCGCATGGGCCCTAGGGGGGGTGGCGCCCAGCCCACTTAGGGGATGGTTCCCTACCACATACAGCCCATAGGGCCCTCCGGGGCAGGTGGACCCTCCCGGTGGACCCCCGGAACCCCTTCGGTGGTCCCGGTATAATACCGGCAAACCCCCGAATACTTCCGGTGACCGTATGATGACTTCCCATATATAAATATTCACCTCCGGACCATTCCAGAACTCCTCGTGATGTCCGGGATCTCATCCGGGACTCCGAACAACATTCGGTAATCACATACAAACCTTCCCTATAACCCTAGCGTTATCGAACCGTAAGTGTGTAGACCCTACGGGTTCGGGAATCATGCAGACATGACCGAGACATCTCTCCGGTTAATAACCAATATCGGGATCTGGATACCCATGTTGGCTCCCACATGTTCCATGACGATCTCATCAGATGAACCACGATGTCAAGGATTCAAGCAATCCCGTATACAATTCCCTTTGTCAATCGGTACGTTACTTGCCCGAGATTCGATCGTCGATATCCCAATACCTCGTTCAATCTCGTTACCGGCAAGTCACTTTACTCATTGCATAATGCATGATCCTGTGACTAACTACTTAGTCACATTGGGCTCATTATGATGATGCATTACCGAGTGGGCCCAGAGATACCTCTCCGTCATACGGAGTGACAAATCCCAGTCCCGATTCGTGTCAACCCAACAAACACTTTCGGAGATACTTGTAGTGCACCTTTATAGTCACCCAGTTACGTTGTAACATTTGGTACACCCAAAGCACTCCTACGGTATCCAGGAGTTACACAATCTCATGGTCTAAGGAAATGATACTTGACATTAGAAAAGCTTTAGCAAACGAACTACACGATCTTGTGCTATGCTTAGGATTGGGTATTGTCCATCACATCATTCTCGTAATGATGTGATCCCGTTATTAATGACATCCAATGTCCATAGTCAGGAAACCATGACCATATGTTGATCAACGAGCTAGTCAACTAAAGGCTCACTAGGGACATGTTGTGGTCTATGTATTCACACATGTATTACGGTTTCCGGTCAATAAAATTATAGCATGAACAGTAGACAATTATCATGAACAAGGGAATATAATAATAACCATTTTATTATTGCCTCTAGGGCTTATTTCCAATAGTAACGATATCTAACAGTGATGGCATTTATCGGACAGCAACTGGAACACATGCGATAAGTGCCATGTTTCTTAGGAACAAGGATTACCGACACGACACATGGTCTCAAGCTTTCTCGCACATGGCCATTGTCGATGAGTTGTTGTACTTGTCGTTGGATCTCCTTGGTTTCCTTGGGGTTTACACGGTAGGGTGCCTTGTTAGGAAGGGGGGCTCCGGGTATGAGGTCGATGCGGTGCTCGATGCCTTGTAGAGGTGGTAATCCCAGAGGTAGCTCATTGGGGAAAACATCTTGGAATTCCTGCAAAATAGAAGATAAGACTAAAGGTAGGTCGTGAGAGGTGTTAGTTTTTGGTGCCTCGTCTTTGCACAAAAGGACATAGTGCATAACACTTGATGGGTTCTCACACACTTCTCTCATCTCACTTTTGGTGGCAAAAAGGACTAGATTCTTTTTCTCGCTCATCGTGGAGGCACTCGATTTTGGCTTGAGGCGCTCACTCTCTTTTGGGTGGTTCACTCTCTCACTATTTTCTCCATGATGGATGGCTTGCTTGTCGGCGATCACTTGACTTGGAGACATAAGTCGTAGCACATATTCCTTTCCTTTCATCTTGAAGCTGTTGTGATTGGTACGCCCGTTGTGGATGACGCCTCGGTCAAATTGCCATGGGCGTCCAAGAAGGAGGTGACAAACGGACATCGGGACAACATCACACTCCAAAGTGTCTTCATATGCTCCTATCTTGAAGGAAACTTGCACCATATGTTCAACTTGGATTGTGCCGGAGTCGCTTAGCCATTGGACCTTGTAGGGGTGTGGGTGCTTCATCTTGACCAATTGAAGCTTGGAACATAGCTCTTCACTCGCCAAGTTATGGCAACTCCCTCCATCGACGATGACCTCCACGAACCTTCCATTGATGCCGGCCTTGGTGTGGAAGATATGGCATCTTTGGTCTTCGTCGTGTTGATCTTGAAGAGTCAAAACCTTGGAGACGACGAGAGCAGGGCTCGAATCTTCGTCACAAAAGACTTGATCATCTTCATCTTTGTTCATGCACCGGTGCATGGCCACTTGATCAAGGGCTTCCATATCCTATTCACTCATGGAGTCGTATGTTCCGTCGTCGTTGAGCATCATGGTGCACTTGTTGGTACACTCAAAGGACTTGTGGCCTCGGCCGCCGCAAGTGAAACACTTGATTGAACTTGTCTTGATGGTCTAATCGTTTGGAGTAGATGATGATGAAGCTTTTTGCTTGAAGTTACTTGTAGTAGGAGGATGACTTGACACTGTTGAAGTCTTCTTGTACTTGTCGCCGTGGCTTGGTGAAGCCTTTGTCGAGGTAGGAGTTGTTGTAGTTGTTGAAGCTTGGTTGTTCGAGAAACTGATACGTCCATTTTGCATCATGTTTTCCTATTGTTATTTATGTTGTTTTATTGCATAATAATGCTTTTTGGAGTAATTCTAATGCCTTTTCTCTCATAATATGCAAGGTAAGCACCAAGGGGGAGAATTCCGGCAACTAGAAATCTGGACCTGAAAAAGCTATGTCAAGCTACCTATTCTGCACAACTCCAAATGAGCTAAAACTTCCCGAGGATTTTTATGGAATATTTAATAAATATTGGAGCAAATAAGTACCAGAGGGGGGCCATTAGGTGGGCACAACCCACCTGGGCGCGCCCTGGTGGGTGCTGCCCTGTTGGGGAACGCAGTAATTTAAAAAAAAATCCTATGATCACGCAAGATCTATATCTAGGTGATGCATAGCAATGAGAGGGGAGAGTGTTGTCTACGTACCCTCGTAGACCGAAAGCGGAAGCGTTATGACAACGCGGTTGATGTAGTCATACGTCTTCACAATCCGACCGATCCTAGCACCGAAGGTACGACACCTCCGCGATCTGCACACGTTCAGCTCAGTGATGTCCCACGAACTGTAGATCCAGGTGAGGTCGAGGGAGAGTTTTGTCAGCATGATGGCGTGTTGATGGTGATGATGAAGTTACCAGCGCAGGGCTTCTCCTAAGCACTACAATGATATTACCAAGGTGGAAATCTATGGAGGGGGCACCACACACGGCTAAAACAATTGTCAACTTGTGTGTTCTAGGGGTGCCCCCTCCCCCGTATATAAAGGAGCAAGGGGAGGGGGCCGACGGCCTCATAGGATGCGCCCCAAGGGGGGAATCCTACTCCTACTAGGAGTAGGTTCCCCCTTTCCTAGTCCAACTAGGAGAGGAAGGGAAGAGGTGGAGGGGAGAAGGAAAGAGGGGCCCGGCCCCCCAAGTCCTAAACCAATTCGGTTTGGGCCTGGGGGGAGGGCGCCCCACAGCTCCCTTGCTGCCCTCTATTTCCACTAAGGCCCATGAAGGCCCATTGACCCCCCCGGGGGGGGGGGGTCCGGTAACCTCCCGGTACTCCTTAAATGCCTGAACTCATCCGAAACTATTCCGGTGTCCGAACATAACCTTCCAATATATAAATCTTCATGTCTCGACTATTTCGAGACTCCTCGTCATGTGCGTGATCACATCTGGGACTTCGAACAACCTTCGGTATAACAAAACTCATAAACTCATAATATTGATCGTCATCGAACGTTAAGCGTGTGGACCCTATGGGTTCGAGAACTATGTAGACATGACCGAGACTCACTTCCGGTCAATAACCAATAGCGGAACCTGGATGCTCATATTGGTTCCTACATATTCTACGAAGATCTTTATCGGTCAAACAGCATAACAACATACGTTGTTCCCTTTGTCATTGATATGTTACTTGCCCGAGATTCGATCGTCGGTATCATCATACCTAGTTTAATCTTGTTACTGGCAAGTCTCTTTACTCATTTCGTAATACTTCATCACGCAACTAACTCATTAGTCACATTTCTTGCCAGGCTTATAGTGATGAGCATTACCGAGAGGGCCCAGAGATACCTCTCTGAAACACGGAGTGACAAATCATAATCTTGATCTATGCCAACCCAACAAACACCTCGGGAGACACTTGTAGAGCACCTTTATAATCACCCTTTTACGTTGTGACGTTTGGTAGCACACAAAGTGTTCTCCGGTAATCGGGAGTTGCATAATCTCATAGTCTGAGGAACATGTATAAGTCATGAAGAAAGCAGTAGCAATGAAACTTTAACGATCATGAGGCTAAGCTAACGGATGGGTCTTGTCCATCACATCATTCTCCTAATGATGTGATCCCGTTCATCAAATGACAACACATGTCTATGGTTAGGAAACATAACCATCTTTGATTACGTTGTGACGTTTGGTAGCACACAAAGTGTTCCTCCGGTAATCGGGAGTTGCATAATCTCATAGTCTGAGGAACATGTATAAGTCATGAGGAAAGCAATATCAATGAAACTTTAACGATCATGATGCTAAGCTAACGGATGGCTCTTGTCCATCACATCATTCTCCTAATGATGTGATCCCGTTCATCAAATGACAACACATGTCTATGGTTAGGAAACATAACCATCTTTGATTAACGAGCTAGTCAAGTAGAGGCATACTAGGGACACTATGTTTTGTCTATGGATTCACACATGTACTAAGTTTCCGGTTAATACAATTCTAGCATGAATAATAAACATTTATCATGAAATAAGGAAATAAATAATAACTTTATTATTGCCTCTAGGGCATATTTCCTTCATGCCCTCCTCTGCCCACCTCCGGTGCCCATCTTCTGGTATATAAGTCATTTTGATCTAGAAAAAAAAATCAGAGGAGGACATTCGGGACGAAGTGCCACCGCCAAGAGGTGGAACTTGGGCATGAGCAGTTTTGCCCTCCGGCGGAGCGATTCTGCCGGGGGAACTTCCCTCCTAGAGGGGGAAATCATCATCATCATCATCACCAACAACTCTCCCATCTTGGGGAGGGCTATCTTCCTCAACATCTTCACAACACCAACTCCTCTCAAATCCTAGTTCATCTCTTGTGTTCAACCTTTGTATGAAAACTATAGATTGGTGCATGTGGGTGACTATTAGTGTCGATTACATCTTGTAGTTGATTACTATATGGTTTATTTGGTGGAAGATTATATGTTCAGATCCATTATGCTATTTAATAATCCTCTGATCTTGAGCATGTTTATCATTTGTGAGTAGTTACCTTCGATCTTGAGGTCACGGGAGAAATCGTGTTGCAAGTAATCATGTGAACTTGATATGTGTTCGATATTTTGATGATATGTATGTTGT
This sequence comes from Triticum dicoccoides, assembly GCF_002162155.2. NCBI lineage: Eukaryota > Viridiplantae > Streptophyta > Magnoliopsida > Poales > Poaceae > Triticum > Triticum dicoccoides. Next base: position 510,517,428 of record NC_041387.1, read on the forward strand.
CATTCTCTTAGTGGTGTCATGTGAATGTCGACTAAATGACACTTCACCATATTTGGGCCTAAGGGAATGCATTGTGGAGTAGTTATTAGATATGGTGGGTTGCAAGAGTGATAGAAGCTTAAACCCCAGTTTATGCGCTATTCCGTAAGGGACCGATTGGATCCAAAAGTTTAGTGCTATGGTTAGAATTTATTCTTAATACTTTTCTCGTAGTTGCGGATGCTTGCGAGAGGGTTAATCATAAGTAGGAGATTTGTTCAAGTAAGAACAACACCTAAGCACTGGTCCACCCACATATCAAATTATCAAAGAACCGAACACGAACTAAGCCAACATGATGAAAGTGACTAGATGAAATTCCCGTGTACCCTCAAGAACACTTTGCTTATCATAAGAAACCGTTTTGGCCTGTTTTTTTTCCCTCAAAAGGATTGGGCTACCTTGCTGCACTTTTGTTACTACTATCTTTACTTGCTCATTACAAATTATCTTGCTATCAAACTACTTCGCTACTTACAATTTTAGCACTTGCAGACAGTACCTTGCTGAAAACCACTTGTCATTTCCTTCTGCTCCTCGTTGGGTTTGACACTCTTACTTATCGAAAAGGCTACAATTGACCCCATATACTTGTGGGTCATCAAGGCCATTTTCTGGCGCCGTTGCCGGGGAGTGAAGTGCTCTTGGTAAGTGGAAATTGGTAAGAAAACATTATTACTACGTGCTGAGATTTATTGTTACTTGCTACTATGGAAAACAATCCTTTGAGGGGTTTGTTCGTGGTATCTTCAACTCGACCGGAACCACAATTAGTTGCCCCTAAACCTACTACACCTACTAAAAAATGTTGAATATGAAATTCCTTCGGGTATGTTAGAACAACTGCTAGCTAATCCTTATGCAGGAGATGGAACCGAACATCCTGATATGCACTTGATATATGTGGATGAAATTTGTGGATTGTTTAAGCTTGCAGGTTTTCCTGGAGATGAAGCTAAGAAGAAGGTTCTCCCTTTATTTTTGAAGGGAATTGCATTGACATGGTATAGGCTATGCGATGATATTGGATCTTGGAACTGGAATAGGTTGAAATTGGAATTTCATCAAAAAAATATCCTATGCATCTAGTTCATCGTGATCGGAATTATATATATAATTGTTGGCCTCGTGAAGGAGAAAGTATCGCTCTAGCTTGGGGGATACTTAAGTCAATGGTATTCATACCCCAATCATGAGCTCTTAAGAGAAATTATTATTCAAAAAATTTATGCTCGGCTTTCTCGTAATGATCAAACCATGCTCGATACTTCTTGTACTGGTTCTTTTATGAAGAAGACTATTGAATTCCGGTGGGATCTTTTAGAAAGAATTAAACGCAACTCTGAAGATTGGGAACTCGACGAAGGTAAAGAGCCAGGTATTAAACCTAAGTTTGATTGTGTTAAATCTTTTATGAATACCGATGCTTTTCAAAAGTTTAGCACTAAATATGGACTTGACTCTGTGAAAGTGTGTTACGTCGACTAGAGGTGGGGGGTGAATAGGCGATTTTTATGAATTCTTCACTGGGGAATTTCAGGGTGAGGAAATTCCTAAGCGAAGAACTACTTGCAGCAGAATAAGTACTCAGGTATAAGCATAACAGAGCAACAACATAGTCTTCATGATGAAATGAAAGACAAAACACAGAGTACCAAAAGTGTAAACACAGGATAAGCAGGATGAAGACAATCTGACTGAAGAAATAGGATTGAGGAATTAGAGAAAGTCTTCAGTCAAAGTCTTCAAACAATAATGATCAGGTTCATCAACACATAACTGAGGAAATGAAAGGGTTGAGGAAATAGAACCAGTAGGCTCGGTGAAGACAATGATTTGGTCGACCAGTTCCAACTGCTGTGATAGTTGTACGTCTGGTTGGAGCGGCTAAGTATTTAAACTCGAGTAGACACAGTCCTCACCGTATTCTCCTTGAGCTAAGATCACGCAAATCTTGCCCAACAGTAGTGGTAAGTCTTCACAGCTGACTTCCAAACCTTCACAGACTTGGTCACTCGGCAATCCACAATTCCTCTTGGATGCTCAGACCATGACGCCTAACCGTTTGGAGGATGCATAATCCTCAAAGGTAAAAAGCGCCGGTTCCACGTAGGAACAATCTCTTCAGTGATGCTCAATCACTTTGGGTTTGTAGGTGTTTGGGTTTGGGATTTGGGTATTTGCTCACTTGATGATTTTTGCTCAAAGTCCTCGGAGGATGGGATGCTCTCAAATGACAAGTGTCAGTTTCTCTCGGAGCAGCCAACCAGCTAGTGGTTGTAGGGGGCGGCTATTTATAGCCTAGGGAGCAACCCGACATGATAAGACATAAATGCCCTTCCAGGATATGACCGTTAGGTGGGTAGATATTTTAGGACAGTTGGCGCATAGCACATCAACGGTCGTATATTTCAGGTTCAAATTCCTCAGGGCTACCATGTTCCTCACTATGTAGGTAATCCGCACTGGCGAATTCCTAACTCCTCAGTCAGAACAAATTCCTCAGAGACCAGAAGATCTTCGTCTCTGTCACTGAAGAAACTGACTGAACTGATATGAGATTTCCAATGGCTTCACTTGAAGGATTGGGTATGTGTAGGATTTTGAGATGAGCATCACATGGAAATTAGTTTCCTTAGTATTACCTCGACCCCCTTTAACAACACGGTGTTTCCTATGACTCAAGAAGGAGAAAATGAAACTACGAAAACAAAAGTCTTCACGCTTCATAATCCTTGCATGAATATCCAAGTCTTCAAGGTTACACCAATTTTGTCACTTTCAAAGTCTTCAGGAGAACCAAAGTCTTCAGCCGAAGACATTCATTTTTAGGGGTCGACTTTCACTATGAATATCAAACTCCTCATCGACTTATAGAGCCTGTGTACACTCACAAACATATTAGTCCCTTAACCTATAAGTCTTCAATACACCAAAATCACTAAGGGGCACTAGATGCACTTACACTCTGAGATAGTAGCTTCCTTTTGTGAATCTTTTTCTACTCATGTTGATCTCCCCAAGGAGAAGTGGTTTAAATATCACCCACATATTAAAGAAGAAATTAAAGAACCGGCAAAAGCTAAAGAATAAACCATCATTTACAATGTTGATCCAGTTGTTCCCACTGCTTATATTGAGAAACCACCTTTCCCTGTTAGGATGAAGGAACATGCTAAAGCTTCAACTGTGGCTAATAAAAGTTATGTTAGAACACCCAAACCTTTTAACAAATCAGAGTTGAACCTAGTGTTGCTATGGTTAAAGATCTCTTAGTTTATAATATTGATGGGCATGTTATTTACGTATGTGGTGAAGCTGCTAGAATTGCCAAACCTGAAGGAAAAGATAAACATAGACCAGTTGTTGGCATGCCTGATGTCTCAGTTAAGATAGGAAATCACTATTATCATGGGTTGTGTGACCTAGTTGCTAGTGTGAGTGCTATTCCTTTCTCCTTATATCAAGAAATTGAAGATGAAATAGCACCTACTGAAATAGAAGGCATAGATGTCACTATTAAACTTGCTAATAAAGATACTATATCACCAATTGGAATTCTTAGAGATGTTGAAGTCTTGTGTGGGAAAATAAAATACCCTACTGATTTTCTTGTTCTTAGCTCTCCACAAGATGACTTTTGTCCCATTATTTTTGGTAGACCTTTCTTGAACATCGTCAATGCTAAAATAGATTGTGAGAAACAAACTGTCGGTGTTAGTTTTGGTGATGAATCTCATGAATTTAATTTTTCCAAGTTTAGTAAACATCATCATAAGAAAGATTTGCCTAGTAAGGATGAAATTACTGGTCTTGCTTCTATTGTTGTGCCTCCTACTGATCCTTTGGAACAATATTTGCTAGACTGTGAAAATGATTTGCATATGCATGAAAGGAATGAAATAGATAGAATCTTTTTCGAACAACAACCTCTGCTTAAACGCAATTTGCCTATTGAAACTCTAGGAGGTCCTCCTCCACCTAAAGGTGATCCTGTGTTTGAATTAAAAAAATTGCCAGACACTTTGAAATATGCTTATCTTGATGAGAAAAAGATATATCCTGTTATTATTAGTGCTAACCTTTTAGAACATGAAGAAATATTATTGAAAGTTCTAAGGAAGCACAAGGATGCTATTGGATATACTCTTGATGATCTTAAGGGCACTAGTCCCACTCTATGCCAGCACAAGATTAATAAGGAACCTAATGCTAAACCCATTATTGATCACCAAAGTCGGTTAAATCTGAAGATGAAAGAAGTGGTAAGAATGGAAATATTGAAACTTTTGGAAGCAGGTATAATCTATCCTATAGCTGATAGTAGATGGGAAAGTCCTGTTCATTGTGTCCCTAAGAAGGGGGGTATTACTGTTGTTCCTAATGATAAGAATGATCTCATTCCACAAAGAATTTCACAGGCTATAGGATGGTAATTGATTATAGAAAATTAAATAAAGCAACTAGGAAAGATCATTACCCTCTGCCTTTTATTGATAAAATGTTAGAGAGATTATCTAAGCACACACATTTTTGCTTCCTTGATGGATACTCTGGCTTTTCACAAATACCTGTTTTACAATCTGATGAAGAAAAGACCACTGTTACTTGTCCTTTTGGAACATTTCCTTATAGACGTATGCCTTTTGGTTTATGTAATGCACCTGCTACCTTTCAAAGATGTATGACTGCTCTATTCTCTGATTTTTGTGAAAAGATTGTTGAGGTTTTCATGGATGACTTTTATGTTTATGGGAAGTCTTTTGATGATTGTTTAAGCAATCTTGATCAAGTTTTGCAGAGATGTCAACAAACAAATCTTGTCTTGAACTGGGAGAAGTGCCACTTTATGGTTAACGAAGGTATTGTATTGGGCCATAAAATTTCCGAAAGGCATTGAGGTGGACAAAGCCAAGGTTGATGCAATTGAGAAAATGCCATGTCCTAAAGATATCAAAGGTATTCGTAGTTTCCTTGGTCATGCTGGTTTCTATAGGAGGTTTATCAAAGACTTTTCTAAAATTTCTAGGCCTCTTACGAATCTTTTGCAAAAGGATATTCCCTTTGTGTTTGATGATGATTGTATGGAAGCCTTTGAAACACTAAAGAAAGCCTTAATTACTGCACCTATTGTTCAACCACCTGATTGGAACTTGCCTTTTGAGATTATGTGTGATGCTAGTGATTATGCTGTTGGTGTTTTTCTAGGACAAAGAGTTGATAAAAACTGAATGTTATTCATTATGCTAGTAAAAATCTAGACAATGCTCAACGAAACTATGCTACTACTGAAAAATAATTCTTAGCAGTGGTGTTTGCTTGTGATAAATTCAGATCTTACATTGTTGATTCTAAAGTAACTGTTCACACCAATCACGCTGCTATAAAAATATCTTATGAAAAAGAAAGATGCTAAACCTAGACTCATTAGGTGGGTTCTTCTGCTACAAGAATTTGTTTATATCACTGATAGGAAAGGAGAAGAGAACCCCGTAGCTGATAACTTTTCTAGGCTTGAAAATATTCTTGATGACCCACAACCTATTAATGATAGCTTTCCTGATGAACAACTAGCTGCAATAAATATTTCTCATAGTACACCTTGGTATGCTGACTATGTTAATTATATTATTGCTAAATATATATCACCTAGCTTCACATACCAACAAAATAAAAAATTCTTCTATGATTTAATACATTACTTTTGGGATGATCCACATCTTTATAAAGAAGGAGTAGATGGTATTATTAGACGTTGTGTACCTGAGCATGAACAGGAACAAATCCTATGGAAATGTCACTCTGAAGCTTATGGAGGACATCACGCAGGAGACAGAACCGCTCATAAGGTATTGCAATCTGGTTTTTATAGGCCTACTTTCTTCAAAGATGCCCGTAAGTTTGTCTCATCTTGTGATGAATGCCAAAGAATAGGTAATATCAGTAAGCGTCAAGAAATGCCTATGAATTATTCACTTGCTGTTGAACCATTTGATGTTTGGGGATTTGATTTCATGGGACCTTTTCCTTCCTCTAATGGGTATACACATATTTTGGTTGTTGTTGATTATGTTACTAAGTGGGTAGAAGCTATTCCAACCAGTAGTGCTGATCACAACACCTTTATTAAAATGCTTAAAGAAGTCCCTAGATATTTAATGTCTGATGGTGGTTCACACTTTATTGATGGTGTTTTTCGTAAAATGCTTGCTAAGTATGGTTTTAACCATAGAATTGCATCACCTTATCATCCTCAGTCTAGTGGTCAAGTTGAACTTAGCAATAGAGAAATAAAACTAATATTGCAAAAGACTCTCAATAGGTCCCGGAAGAATTGGTCTAAGAAATTAGATGATACACTTTGGGCTTATAGAACAACATATAAAAGTCCTATGGGTATGTCTCCATATAAAATGGTCTATGGAAAAGCTTGTCATTTACCTCTTGAGTTAGAACACAAAGCATTTTGGGCAATTAAAGAACTCAATTATGATTTCAAACTTGCTGGTGAAAATAGGTTATTTGATATTAGCTCATTAGATGAATGGAGAACCCAGGCTTATGAAAATGCAAAATTGTTCAAAGAAAAAGTTAAAAGATGGCACGACAAAAGAATCCAAAAGCGCGAGTTCAAAGTCGGAGAATATGTTATTTTGTACAACTCTCGTTTCAGATTCTTTGCAGGAAAACTCCTCTCCAAATGGAAAGGACCCTATGTCATCGAGGAGGTCTATTGATCTGGAGCTATCAAAATAAATGTCGAAGGGACTAACCCGAAGGTGGTCAATGGGCAATGAATAAAACACTATATCTCAGATACACCCATTAATGTTGAAAGCAATGTTATCCAAACTTTGACACCGGAAGAATACATAAAGGAAACCTTCTGGGACACTCCAGAATCGTGAAAAAAGGGGGGTACGTGATACGGTAAGTAAACCGACTCCAAAAAATCCGCAAAAATATTTTTTTTTCAGTTTTGGAATATTTAAAAATTAGGAAAATAAGAAACTTCTAGGAAAGTGACCCTGGTGGGCACGATACACCAGGGCGCGCCAGGCATGCCTGGCGCGCCCAGGTGGGTTGTGCCCACCTCGGGTACTTTCCGGACTCCGTTTTTCTTCTATTTTGCTTGTAACCCAAGATAAAAAATCTATATATACCTCCCGAACCTGTTAACCTCCGTATCATGGAGAAATCTCCTGTTTTCTGTTCTTGTTGTTTTCTGTCAGATCCAATCTATCATGGCTGCTTCAAGCTCCTCCAAGGACAAGTTCTTCGACAACATCATCAACCCATATCTGTGGGAGGTGATGCAGCACCCTCAAGCGATCCAGATGCGCCATGGGGTACTGCACATCCGCGATGTGCAAGGACCCAAGGGGACTGGATCCGTGGAGGCTAGGCTTGAAGCTATGGAGCAGGACATCTTCAAGTGCAAGGGGATGGTGGAGCATGGACTCAATGCCAATCACCTCATGATCGCGGACTATACCCGTGATCTCAAGGTGGATGGCAAGCCCATAAAGGACATCATCTTCTCCCTCAATGAGCAAATCAACTTCCTTCATAGCCAGATCCACGACCTTCAAAGCCAAGTCTTTGAATATGAGGCAAGGTTTAAAGGTATGAGTTTGGCTGCTAGTTGCAGGATCCGGGAGACTCACTCCTCCTCTTATGATGGTGAGCCTCTGTCGTGGAAACCCGAGGAAAAGAAACCTTCTATTTCATCACCACCGCCTTCTTCTTCACCACCAAAAGAAAACTGAGTATTGGGTATGGGCACTCCCCTTGGCTTCTGCCAAGCTTGGGGGACATGCCCCGGTATTGTATCATCTCCACTATCTTTTTCCTTTACTTTATTAGTTCGATCCATGGTTATATTTTGCTATTAGATGAATAAAAGTTAGTTTGATCCTTTCTTTTTGTGAGTTTTCTTAATGATCAATCCTTGTAATCGTGTGTGAGATATATAATAAAGTTTAGTTTGAGTTTTGCCTTCTTTACTTTTCTTGTTTCAATAAAAATAAAGGAAATAAAAGAAAAGATCATATGCTAATCTTATGGTAAGTGATGACATTACACAAGGAAAAGTATAAGTAGAAAATTTTATTGTAGATTGACAAACATAGCATTGGTCAATGATGCAACACATGGAAGAATTAATAACGGAAGAGAATATTCACATATAAATATACTATCATGGAAATCTTTTATGATTGTGAGCATCCATCCAAATATCATATGCCAAAATTGTTGACGTTGGACAAGGAAGACAACTTAATGATTTATGTGTGTTCATATTCACAAAGAAGTTATATCGTCATAGATCCTTCAACATGTGGTGCTTGCCCCTATCTTTGCTAACCAAAAATTCCGCACCAAGTAGAGATACTACTTGTGCATCCAGAAACCCTTAAACCCAAATCTTGTTTTGAGAGTCCACCATACCTACCTATGGATCGAGCAAGATCCTTCAAGTAAGTTGTCATTAGTGCAAAAAAAGGGCAATAAAAATTGCTTCTAAAAGTGTGAGATCATTTAGTGTAAGGGAAAATTGAGCATTGCATGAACTTGTGATGGTGAAGAATAAAAGCGACAGACTGAATAATAAAGGTTGCCATCACAAGGGGCAATATAACGTGACGTTCTCTTACACTAAGGGGTTGAGCATACAAACAAAAAGCGCATGGCAACCTATGCTTCCCTCTGCGAAGGGCCTATCTTTTACTTTCATGTATTTACTTTTATGCAAGAGTCAAAGTTTTTCCCTCTATTCCTTTTATTTTACTCCTTTGGCAAGCATCATGTGGTGAGGAAAGAACTAGGCACATATGTCTAGTTGAATATGGGTAGCATGAGTTATGATTGTTGACATCACCCTTGAGGTGAGTGTGTGGGGAGGCGAAACTATAAGCCCCTATCTTTCTTTGTGTCCGGTTGAAACGTTTTGCTCATGTGTACGCGGTGAGTGTTAGCAATCATAGAAGACTAAATGATGGTTTAGTATGTGGAGTTGCCTAAAGGCTCCGATACGTGACCCTTCCTGAAAAGATGATGAATTGTAGTTGCAAAGTTGACTGAGAACATAGTTTGTCAGTTTCCTATAGAGTTTATGCTTTATACTTCAATGTTGTGATGAATTGTCACTTGTTCATGAGAAGTCTAGGATAAAAGTTCTATGATAAAAGTCTTATGTTAAGGTTTGTGATACGTCTCCAACGTATATATAATTTATGAAGTATTCATGCTATTATTTTATCATTCTTGGGTGTTTTACAATCATTTTATAGCAACTTTATATCATTTTTTGGGACTAACCTATTGACCCAGTGCCCAATGCCAGTTGCTGTTTTTTGCTTGTTTTTTACATCGCGGGAAATCAATATGAAACGGAGTCCAAACACTGCGTAACTTTTTGGATTTTTTTCTGGACCAGAAGGAACCCAATGGGTCTAAGCTGCACTTGGGGGG
>NC_041387.1:510527328-510540405 GCF_002162155.2 Triticum dicoccoides
CCCTGGCGCACCTAGGTGGGTTGTGCCCACCTCGGTGGCCTCCCGCACATCCTCTTTGCACTATAAATTCCCAAATATTCCGAAACCCTTCGGGGTAGCCCTAGATTAGAAGTTCCGCCGCTGCAAGGCCTATGTATCCATGAGATCCAATCTAGACCCCATTCCGGCACCTTGTCGGAGGGGGAATCATCACGGGTGGCCATCTTCATCATCCCGGTGGCCACCACGATGAGGAGGGAGTAGTCCACCCTCGGGGCTGAGGGTTTGTACCAGTAGCTATGTGTTTGATCTCTCTCTCGTGATCTATATCATGGGCCTTGTTAATATAGTCGGATCATATGATGTTTCTCCTCTCTATACTCTTGTTATGCTGAATTGAATCTTTACCCTTCAAAGTTTTGTCTTGTCGGATTGGATATTCAGAGATGAGAACACATGATATATGTCTTGCAATATGAATACTTGAGGTGACAATGAGGTATCTTATTGATTCACTTGATATGTGTTATGGCATTCAACTCGCGGATTCCTGCGGTGATATTGGGGTAATCAATGCATAGGGGTTGATGCACGTTTTTCTCTGACGGAAACTTTGGGGTCTCTTTATAGTTCTTTGTGTGGATTGAGTATTATGAATATGAATTTGCTTTGGTGTTATTCTAGCATGAACTCTAGGATAGATCGAACGGAAAAAATAGCTTTGTGTTATTTTAGTACGAACTCTTGAATAGATCGAATGTAAAGAATAGCTTTGAGGTGGTTTCGTGACCTACAAACAATTCCTATCTTTTGTTCTCCGCTAATAAGAACTCGGGAGTGATTCTTTATTGCACTTTGAGGGATAATCATATAATCCAACTATGTTAGCATTGTTGAGAGGTTGCACTAGCGAAAGTATGGACCCTAGGCCTCATTTTTAAGCATTGCAACACTGTTTTTGTGCTCGTTTACTATTTGTTACCTTGCTTTTTTTATTTATTCAGATTATAAAAATATATTTCTACCATCAATATTACACTTTGATCACCATCTCTTCGCCGAACTAGTGCACCTATACAATTTGCCATTGTATTGGGTGTGTTGGGGACACAAGAGATTTCTTGTATTTGGTTGCAGGGTCGTTTGAGAGAGACCATCTTCATCCTACGCCTCCTACGGATTGATAAACCTTAGGTCATCCACTTGAGGGAAATTTGCTACTGTCCTATAAAACTCTGCGCTTGGAGGCCTAACACGTGTCTACAAGAATAAAGTTGCGTAGTAGACATCAAGCTCTTTTCTGGCACCGTTGCCGGGGAGGTGAGTGCTTCAAGGTATATCTTTAGATCTTGCAATTGAATCTTTTAGTTTCTTGTTTTATCACTAGTTTGGTTCAGAAAAGAAAACTACATTAAAATGGAATTAATGTTGCATCATATTATTGATCATCTTTATAATATCTTTCTTGAAAATGATGGATCGGAAAGTTGTGCTCAATTGTTAGAAGAAGAATGCTATAAAATGTTTTGGCATAGAATCTTTGAATGATGAGCATGATTGCAATGTTGTTAGCATGAACTCTTTGAATATCCATGATGCTAATGATATGCAAAGCCACAAGCTTGGGATGCTATGTTTGATGAAGATGATGTTTTTAGTCCCCCAAGATTTGATGTGCAAATTTGTTATAATGATTTCATGCCTCCTATTTATGATGATTATAATGATGAAAGTGGATTCAGAGAGGTCATGACTTTATTTAATGATGAATCCACCATTTTGGATGAGGCCTCAATAGACCATGAGAACAAGGTAGCTATTTATGATGATTATGGTGATGACATGTATGCTATAAATAATAATGATAACCATGAAACTTGTCATCATGATTTTAATTTTCAATCGCATGATAGTTATTTTGTTGAATTTGCTCCCACTACTATTCATGAGAATAAATTTGCTTATATGGAGAGCAATAAAATTTCTATGCTCATGCATCATGAAAAGAGTGCTTTATGTGATAGTTATATTGTTGAATTCATTCATGATGCTACTGAAAATTATTATGGGAGAGGAACATGTGCTTCTACATATTTTCCTCTCTTTATGTTGAAAGTTTTGAAGTTATGCATGTTTTGCCTTCCTATGCTAGTTGATTCTTGCTCCCAAAAGTTATTTGCTCACAAAATCCCTATGCATAGGAAGTGGTTTAGGCTTAAATGTGCTTTCCATGTGATTCATGATGCTCTTTTTCATGTTTCAATTCTTATCTTTTATGCGAGCATCATTGACATCATCATGCCTAGCTAAAAGGCATTAAAGAAAAGCGCTTGTTGGGAGGCAACCCAACACTTTTACCTACTGTTTTTGTGTGTCCACATGATTAGTCTAATGTAGTAATCATGTTTTATTGTCTTTGTTTCAATAAAGTGCCAAGTAAAGCCTTTTGGGATCATGATTGGGTGATAGTTGATTTGATCTTGCTGAAAAACAGAAACTCTTGCGCCCATGAAAATAGCTATCATTTTTAACAGAAGAGTGCTTTTGAGTTGATTATTTTTTCATAAGATTAATATACAAATTTCTCAAGTGGTCCAACTTTTTTCATAATTTTTGGAGTAACGTAAGTATGGTTTGAGTACAGATTACTACAGACATCTCTGTTTTTGACAGATTCTGTTTTCAATGCATAGTTTGCTTGTTTCCTTGTTTCTATGGCTTATATTGCTCAATATAAATTGTGGAAATGGTATGCTACAGTAGGCATTGTGTGGAAACAATTATGAATCTTGCCTTTACAGTACCAAAAGTGAAATAGTTTGCTCTTTATCATACTAACCTATCTCACAAGGTTCCGTTAAGTTTTGTGTGATTGAAGTTTTCAAGTTTTGGGTGAGATGTCGATATGAGGAGAATAAGGAGTGAGAAGACCCTAAGCTTGGGCATGCCCAATGCACCCGCAAGGGAATATTAAAGGAAGATCCAAGCAACTAAGCTTGGGGATGCCCCGGATGGCATCCCCTCTTTCGTCTCCAACATTATCGGTAACCTCACTTGGAGCTATGTTTTCATTCATCACATGATATTTGTTTTGCTTGGAGCATCAATTTATTTTGCTAGGATTTGCTTGATTTTATTTAGAGTAATGTTTTTCATCTTTTATTTCAACAAAAGTGGCAATGATAGCCTTTGCCATGCTTATTTTGCAAGTATACATGTTGCTGTTTCAAAACAGAAAGTTTATCGATGTTGCAAAAATTCCCTGGAAAAGTCAGAATATGATAAATTGTTGAAACGTTTTGCGAAATAAGCTATGATAAATTTTATACAGTGTAGTATTTTTCTCATAATTTTTGGAGTTAGGAAAGTATGATGAATCTTGCATTCTTTACAGAATGTACTGTTTTGGCAGATTGCTGTTATGTTTGCATTGTTTGCATATGCTTGCTTGTTTAATTATTCTATTTGAGGATAGGAGTATTAAATATGCAGATACATTTAGTATGAAATGTTGAATAATAATTTTTGTGATTTTTTGCAGTAGAGAATGATAAAGGTTTTGCATTGATTTATACTAACTTATCTCACGAGTTCTTGTTGAGTTCTGTGTGGATGAAGTTTTTGAGATTTAGGAAAACCGTGATATGAGAGGAATTAAGCAGACACAAAAGCTCAAGCTTGGTGATGCCCAAGGCATCCCAAGATAATATTCCAAGAAGTATCAAGCATCTAAGCTTGGGGATGCCCCGGTAGGCATCCCACCTTTCTTCTTCAACAATCATCGGTTAGTATCGGTTGAGCCTAAGTTTTTGCTTCTTCACATGAGTTGTGCTACTCTTGAAATGTCATTTTGTTTTCATTTTGCTTTCTGTTTTAATAAAATACTTAGACCTGAAAGTTTTTAAATAAAATAGAGACCTCAAATAGGGGGCTAGGTAAGCGGCACTCACATCCCGTCAATGAAGCTCTTCTCTATGGAATTGATCTAGTGCTTCACTTATATCCTATGAGTAAATTGTTGAATAAATTGAATGTTATGAAGTTGAAATCATATCATGCCTAGTGGTACCTTCAGATTGGGTTTAGGAAGTGAAAGCTTTTGAAGCTTGACAATCACAATATTGGTCATACAAGCAATTCACGAATAATTAGTATAAGGAAGAGAACTTTAAAATGCAAATACACTATCTTGGAAATCTTTTGTGATTGTGAGCCCCCATCAAAATATTATATGCCAAAATTGTTGACGTTGGACAAGGAAGACAACCTAATGATTCATGTTTTTTCATATTCACATAGAAGTTATATTGTCATAGATCCTTCAACATGTGGTGCTTGCACCCTATCTTTGCTAGCTAAAAATTTCGCACCAAGTAGAGATACTACTTGTTCATCCAAAAACCCTTAAACCCAAATCTTGTTTTGAGAGTCCACCATACCTACCTAAGGATTGAGCAAGATCCTTCAAGTAAGTTGTCATTGGTGCAATAAGGCAATAAAAATTGCTTCTAAAAGTGTTAGATCATTTAGCGTAAGAAAAAATTGAGCGTTGTATGAACTTGTGATGGCAAAGAATAAAAGCGACAGACTGCATAATAAAGGTTGCTATCATAAGAGGCAATATAACGTGACGTTCTTTTGCACTAAGGGGTTGAGCATACAAACAAATAAGCGCCTGGCAACCTATGCTTCCCTCTGCGAAGGGCCTATCTTTTACTTTCAGTATTTACTTTTATGCAAAGAGTCAAAGTTTTTCTCTCTATTCCTTTTTATTTTTCTCTTTTGGCAAGCATCATGTGGTGAGGAAAGATCTAGGCACATATGTCCAGTTGAATATGGGTAGCATGAGTTATTATTGTTGACATCACCCAAAGGTGAATATGTTGGGAGGCGGAACTATGAGCCACTATCTTTCTATGTGTCCGGTTGAAACGTTTTTCTCATGTGTATGCGGTGAGTGTTAGCAATCATAGAAGACTACAAGATGGTTGAGTATGTGGAGCTCTTACTTAGACTCTGTTGAATAAGTTGAATTGCAATTGCTTGGTGACTCAGAACATATGTTGTTGAGTTTCAAGAGGAGTTCATTGTTTGAACCTTAACATGTGAATTGGTTGCTACTATAACATGAGAAGTTTTATAAGAAAGAATTGTTGTTATAATGCTAGAAAAAGTGATTGAAATTATCATTGATCAAACTTATGCACTTTGCTAGCATTCACACTTCATAAATTATTTCTTTTATCAATTACCTACTCGAGGACGAGTAGGAATTAAGCTTGGGGATGTTGATACGTCTCCAACGTATCTATAATTTATGAAGTATTCATGCTATTATTTTATCATTCTTGGGTGTTTTACAATCATTTTATAGCAACTTTATATCATTTTATGGGACTAACCTATTGACCCAATGTCCAGTGCCAGTTGCTGTTTTTTGCTTGTTTTTTACATCGCAAGAAATCAATATCAAACGGAGTCCATACACCGCGTAACTTTTTGGAGATTTTTTCTGGACCAGAAGGAACTCAATGGGCGTGAGCTGGACCTGGGGGGTGCCCCGAGGGGGGAACAACCCACCAGGGCACGCCAGGGCCCCCTGGCGCGCCCAGGTTGGTTGTGCCCACCTCGGTGGACTCCCGCACCCCCTCTTTGCACTATAAATTCCCAAATATTGTGAAACCCTTCGGGGTAGCCCTAGATCAGAAGTATCGCCGCTGCAAGGCCTCTGTATCCACGAGATCCAATCTAGACCCCGTTCCGGCACCCTGTCGGAGGGGGGAATCATCACCGGTGGCCATCTTCATCATCCCGGCGGCCACCACGATGAGGAGGGAGTAGTCCACCCTCGGGGCTGAGGGTTTGTACCAGTAGCTATGTGTTTGATCTCTCTCTCTCTCTCTCTCTCTCTCTCTCGTGATCTATATCATGGGCCTTGTTAATATAGTCAGATCATATGATGTTTCTCCCCTCTATACTCTTGTTATGATGAATCGAATCTTTACCCTTTAGAGTTTTGTCTTGTCGGATTGGATAATTAGAGATGAGAACACATGATATATGTCTTGCAATATGAATACTTGAGGTGACAATGAGGCATCTTATTGATTCACTTGATATGTGTTATGGCATTCAACTCGCGAATTCCCACGGTGATATTGGGGTAATCTATACATAGGGGTTGATGCATGTTTTTCTCTGACGGAAACTTTGGGGTCTCTTTATAGTTCTTTGTGTGGATTGAGTATTATGAATATTAATGTGCTTTGGTGTTATTCTAGTACGAACTCTAGGATAGATCAAACAGAAAAAATAGCTTTGTGTTATTTTAGTACGAACTCTTGAATAGATCGAACGGAAAGAATAGCTTTGAGGTGGTTTTGTGACCTACAAACAATTCCTATCTTTTGTTCTCCGCTAATAGGAACTTGGGAGTGATTCTTTATTGCACTTTGAGGGATAATCATATAATCCAACTATTTTAGCATTGTTGAGAGGTTGCACTAGCGAAAGTACCGACCCTAGGCCTCATTTTTAAGCATTGCAACACCGTTTTTGTGCCCGTTTACTATTTGATACCTTGCTGTTTTTATTATTCAGATTATAAAGATATATTTCTACCATCAATATTACACTTTTATCACCATCTCTTCGCCGAACTAGTGCACCTATACAATTTGGCATTGTATTGGGTATGTTGGGGACACAAGAGATTTATTGTATTTGGTTGCAGGGTCATTTGAGAGAGACCATCTTCATCCTACACCTCTCATGGATTGATAAACCTTAGGTCATCCATTTGAGGGAAAATTGCTACTGTCTTACAAAACTCTGCGCTTGGAGGCCTAACATGTGTCTACAAGAATAAAGTTGCATAGTAGACATCAGTTTGTTGCTGTTATAATAAGTCACATGATGTTGTTATGTCCGTATTTTTGTTTTTATTGACACCTCTCTCTCTAAGCATGTGGACATGTTTTTCGATTTTGGTTTTCGCTCGAGGACAAGCAAGGTCTAAGCTTGGGGGAGTTGATACGTCCATTTTGCATCATGTTTTCCTACTGTTATTTATGTTGTTTTATTGCATAATAATGCTTTTTGGAGTAATTATAATGTCTTTTCTCTCATAATATGCAAGGTAAGCACCAAGGGGGAGAATTCAGGCAACTGGAAATCTGGACCTAAAAAAGCTACGTCAAGCTACCTATTCTACACAACTCCAAATGAGCTGAAACTTCCCGAGGATTTATTGTGAAATATTTAATAAACATTGGAGCAAATAAGTACCAGAGGGGGGCCACCAAGTGGGCACAACCCACCTGGGTGCGCCAGGAGGCCCAGGCGCGCCCTGGTGGGTGCTGCCCTCCTCGGCCCACCTCCGGTGCCCATCTTCTGGTATATACGTCATTTTGACCTAGAAAAAATCAGAGGAGGACATTCGGGATGAAGCGCCGCTGCCTCGAGGCGGAACTTGGGCAGGAGCACTTTTTTTTTGCCCTCCAGCGGAGCGATTCCGCCGGGGGAACTTCCCTCCCAGAGGGGGAAATCATCGTCATCATCATCACCAACAACTCTCCCATCTTGGGGAGGGCTATCTTCATCAACATCTTCACAGCACCAACTCCTCTCAAACCCTAGTCCATCTCTTGTGTTCAACCTTTGTATCAAAACTATAGATTGGTGCTTGTGCGTGACTAGTAGTGTTGATTAAATCTTGTAGTTGATTACTATATGGTTTATTTGGTGGAAGATTATATGTTCAGATCCATTATGCTATTTAATACCCCTCTGATCTTGAGCATGTTTATCATTTGTGAGTAGTTACCTTCGTTCTTGAGGTCACGGGAGAAATCATATTGCAAGTAATCATGTGAACTTGATATGTGTTCAATATTTTGATGATATGTACGTTGTCATTCTCTTAGTGGTGTCATGTGAACATCGACTACATGACACTTCACCGCATTTGGGCCTAAGGGAATGCATTGTGGAGTAGTTATTAGATGGTGGGTTGCAAGAGTGACAGAAGCTTAAACCACAGTTTATGCACTATTCCGTAAGGGACCGATTGGATCCAAAAGTTTAATGCCATGGTTAGAATTTATTCTTAATACTTTTTCTCATAGTTGCGGATGCTTGCAAGAGGGTTAATCATAAGTAGGAGGTTTGTTCAAGTAAGAACAACACCTAAGCACCGGTCCACCCACATATCAAATTATCAAAGTACCGAACACGAATTAAGCCAACATGATGAAAGTGACTAGATGAAATTCCCGTGTACCCTCAAGAACACTTTGCTTATCATAAGAAACTATTTTGGCCTGTCATTTGCCTCAAAAGGATTGGGCTACCTTGCTGCACTTTTGTTACTATTATCGTTACTTGCTCGTTACAAATTATCTTGCTATCAAACTACTCTGCTACTTACAATTTTAGCACTTGCAGACAGTACCTTGCTGAAAACCACTTGTCATTTCCTTCTGCTCCTCGTTGGGTTCGACACTCTTACTTATCGAAAAGTCTACAATTGACCCCATATACTTGTGGGTCATCAGAAACCATAGCTCTTGGAAGATTACTTGGTGTACTTGAAGTCATCTTGCACTTGATGTTCCACTTTTGTATCTTGATGAACTAGCTCGATGAGGTTGGAGTAGGGTTGGAAGTCAGCAATCTTCTTGATAGGATGATTGAGTCCATTGAAGAAACGGGACATAGTTTGCTCATCGTCTTCCGTAACATTGGCTCTTATCATGGCAATCTCCATTTCCTTGTAGTATTCTTCAACGCTCTTTGTTCCTTGCTTGAGGAGTTGGAGTTTCTTGAAGAGGTCATGGTTGTTGTATGTTGGCACAAAGCATGCTCGCATGACATCCTTCATTTGATCCCATGTGGTGATTGTGGTTCACCTCTTGCTTCTTGGCATTCAAGGACTTGTTCCCACCATATGAGTATATAGTCTTGGAATTCAAGGGATGCCATGGCGATCTTCTTCTCTTCCTCATAGTTGTGCAAGTGAAAGATCTTGTCAACCTTCAATGCCCATGATAGGTATTCTTCGGGATCGTTGCTTCCGGTGAACTTGGGCATAGTGAACTTGAGCTTGCCGTAGTATTTCTCTTCATTGTGTTGAGGTCGGGGATGATGATGACGCCCTTGACATGGATGATTGTCAACCTCATGTTGCTCTTGGCATGGAGGATTGTTAACTTCATGTTGCTTTTGGCGAACTTGATGTTCTTGTCGAGCTTGTGGTACTTGTCGATGTACTCTTGCTTGATAGTTCCTCTCTTGGACTTCTTCGCGATGTGCTTCTTGTTGCTCACGAGTATGCCGGTTGCGCGTGGCTACGACTTGACTTGATTCTCGGAGGGCATGTTGCGCTTCAAGTGCTTGAGCTTCATGTCGTTGTTATTCTTGACGTTGTGCCTCGACATCTTGTGCGTCTTGGTGTTGTCGCGCTCGCTCTTCCTCTTTTTGTTGGCGTTGGCATTGCCTTTCTTGTGCTTGTGCAAAGGTAGCTTGATTTTGACGGTGTCGATGTTCTTGCGCTAGGAGTTGCTCTTGAGAATCAGCCCCGTGAAGAGGATTGCGGTTAGCTTGACAGTCTTGGTGCACGGCTCGATGTAGAGTGTTCGTCGGTGTACTTGAGCCGTATATGGTGTCGTCGAAGTGTCGACTCGAGCGGCTCCGTCTGGAGTAGGAGTGGTAGAAGAGCGGTTTACCAACAAGGCACGAATCTCGTCCATTCTTGCATCGTTCTCTTGTTTGTGTGCGTCGAGCTTGTTGTTGAAGTAGTCTCTTGTTTGTTGCTCGGAGAGTCGCAAGTCGGTGGCGAGATTGTCGATGCGGTCGCTCATTGCTTGTTGTTCTTGATGCAAAGCTCATTGTGCACCAAAGAGGTGGCTCTTTGTGACGTAGGATGACATGTCGTCGTCTTGCTCGATGAAGAGTGGGTTGGTAGAAGAACTTGGCCTATCCATCATTCCAAGCAAATATGTGAGTGGGAGAAAGAGAAGAACTTATACCAAATGTACCTTGACTGATGTTGAAGATGGATCAATGATCACTCAAATGTGTAACAAGGAAATTGCACAATTGGTACCAATTCTTGTTGGTTCTCACACCTACACAAGTAAAAGATTATAGTGGAGCTTGGTTAGGATGGTGGCACAAAATTTGATGCAATTGTTAGTGAGACTCAATGATGTTGAAAAAGATTCGCAAATTTGCAAATGCAAGAAGTAGACCAATAGCAAGTAGTGGTACACGAAAACACACACGCAAATAGATAAATAGGGTCGTGCAACCAAAAATGAGCCAAAATGTGGAATCCATGAAAATGCTCTTGTTGCACAACTCTAGAGAGACGCTAGCACAATTGCACAGTAGGCAGATACGAAACTTGTGCACAACTTACTAAGCAAAAATGCAACGACTTCTATCCCAAGTAAGCTATATGTATGGTATCCCTATGATATGATCCAAGATGATCGAGTATGACAATCTTAATGTTGTATGATGCCATGGTTCTTGCTTAAAAGCTCTTTGCTTATCTTTATTGTTTGCTTAAAAGCTTGTTTGGCTCTTTCTCTTTTGATGGCCACTCATGCGAAACTTCAAGAACCAAGCTAGCACTTGTGTATATGCTATGACAACCTTGTGACACAAGAGATGATATCAAGATATGTACCAAGATGATATGGTATGTATGCAATGGGCTATGATCACTAATGTGTACAAGTGATGTTGCTGGCAATACTCAAATGGCTAGTCTCGATGGGTAAGGTATGCAAAATGGTCTAAGGTGGTTATCAATGTAATGGCAAGAATCTGTAATGAGAGGATACCACGATATCAAGATGATATCAAGGTTACCATTCTTGCTTACGGTCGAGGTGTCAAGATTGTTGAGCGGTCGATGTCGATGATGAAGATGAGCGGCGGTGATTGCAAAGTCGAACCGTCCCTAAGTAGCCGAAACACGTTAGGAAACATAAACCGCAACTCAAATCTCAAAGACCAAATGTGTCAAAAATTGTTGGAGTGCAAAACAAGGTAAGCAATGGTGGTTGCGAAAAGCGGTGGTGGTATGCGGAAGGTTAAGTGGACACCGGAACAAAATTTGGCGAGAGTTAGACAGAAACGAGGCGATGGATGGAGTTGCTGTTGCTGGGGCCGGATGTCCCAGCTTGGTGGCCGGATGTCCGGGGTGGCCGGATGCCCGGGCTATCGGGCCGGATGTCCAGGCTCTGGATCCGTGGACGAACTCGATGAACTCGTGGGGAAAAGGTCAATTCTGTGGCAAAATTCGAGAGATTTTGTGGAGAAAATTGGGGAAAAGATGGGGAGAAGCTTGATCTACCTACTACACACGAAATCTGTGGATCAAATCCAACAAAACTTCATCACACCAATAAATCACAAAAAAGATTTGGGAGGGCTATTCTTGTGGGGACTTTCGAATTTGGGACAAAATCAACAAAACAAGGCTAGAAAACAAGGGTAGGGGCTCCAAATTCGTGAACAACCAAGGCTCATGATACCAAGATGATGTAGGGTGGAAACCCTAGGGGCGATCTTTCATGATTGGAGGGGATCCTACCAAGAACACGAGGGAAATCACGAGGGGAAACACGAGACAAAACACAAGAGAATCACTCAAACCAACGAGATTCGGTCACACATGTGCTAGATCCTCGAGACATAAAGAGATACACGATCCGAATCCAACAAAGGACGATACAAGAGGTAACTAGTTCATCTCCGTGAGGAGGTCTTGAGGGGTCTTCCCATGAAGGGGTCTTGAATCCAAGGTGGATCTTCACTGAAGAGGGAGCGGTCTCTCTCGAAGGAGTAGATCCGGATGGATGAGCAAAGCTCTATCTCAAATGAGCTAATCTTTGCTAACCCTAGAAAGAGGGCGGAGGAGGAGTATATATAGTCTAGGTGCACGAAGGGGTACATGGGTCTCGGCCCTTACACTGTACGCAGACAGGGGAGGCCGGACGTCCGGGCGTTCACAAGACACCGGATGTCCGGGCTATCAGGCCGGATGTCCGGGCTGGCCTGGCACCGTCATGATGCTCTCTGGATGGGACTGGCCCAGATGTCCGGGCGTCAGGCTGGATGTCCGGGACTTCGCGAGGGGCCGGATGTCCGGGGTCGTGGCCGGATGTCCAAGCTGTTGGGGCTGATTCGGTTGCTCTCTGGATAGCAGGGGCCGGATTTCTGGGCGTCGGGCCGGATGTCCGGGCCTAGCCGGATGTCCGGGGCTAGGCCGGATGTCCGGGCCCTGTAGCCTCGACTGGTGGGCATCGTCTGAGGTTGAAAGCTGCAGGGGCCGGATGTCCGGGGCTTGGGGCGGATGTTCGGTTCCTGGGGCTTCTCCGGTTCCATTCATCGTTCCTCTTCGTCCATGAACTTGGGGACTTGTCTGTCTTCACGTGCATCTTCAAGAGGGCCTTCTTGGTACCTGATCATGCACAACATTCCAAACTTAGGTAGTAGCCATGTCTCGAGTGGATCATATGGAATATCACTAGGGAGAGATATCACCTCGGTTGCGAGAGCTCTAGATCGTGCTCATGTCATAGGTCCTTTTGATACTTGATGAGACGATGGTGGGTCCATGGGGATGACCTTGGGATGCTCCGCATTATCTGCCCATGAGCATCGCGGCTCCCACCACCAAGGCCCGCCGCCCCGGCATCCGAGACCGCCCCTCAACCACCGCCACCGCACACGAACACCATCAACTGGTTAAGGGGCAGAAAACACCCCTCCTTCCGCCCCAAATGAGCCCCTTTGGCAGGAACGGAGCCCAGTCGTCTAGATTCGGGCAGGAGGAAGTTGCCTACGAGCGCCAGCCACTCGCCACGCCCGATCTGGCACCTACAGATCCCGGCGATGTCAAGTCCAGGAGACCTATGTGTCCCTCCTTGAGGCGCCCCTGCTATTCACCGGCCAGCCATCAACGCGTCACACGCGATGAACCACCATCTCCAGCCCAAAAATGGATTGCCACCGGCTGCCGAACCAAGTGCCACCATGAATAGAGAAGAGGAGGTCGAGCCACCATCACCACCTCCACCACCA
>NC_041387.1:510540665-510548861 GCF_002162155.2 Triticum dicoccoides
CGCGCTGCCGGCATCCCAGGTGAATGCCTTCATCGCGTCGCCGCTACAGCTGTGAGCAACCACCACACCTAAGTGTCGTCTTGTCGGGACGCGTGGCATCCGCGCCAACCCTGCCACGCGAGAGGACGAAGAGTCACCGCCACCACCACCGATGATCAGGCTTCCCGAGGGAGGAGCCTGGCGGCTCGATCTAGAGTTCCCTCCGTGTCGCCACGACGGAGGGGTGGGGTGAGCTATTTCTCCCCAAAGCAAACAAAATCTGGTTGATACCACGGCTGATTCTAACGGTTATAACTTGTAACCCGATTATTTTCCCTATGTTTCTTACACGGCCTCAAAACTTTAGCTATTTGCCATCTCAAAAGTAAAATAAAATTGAGCTCTGCTCGGTCAACTTACAACTACGGTCTGGTTACGTGTGAGCCCACCTCAACTTGAGATGGTTACTTCAGGCTCTTGCAACACACATATACACACAACCCTCTGTGAAAAAAAAAGATAAACAGATAGAGTATCTTTTCAAACGCCGCTAAACAAGAGAGAGTATCTTTTTAAACTGTCAATATAACTGAAAAAAAAAACGAATCAATAGGAGCAGTTGCGAAGAGAAACTTGCCACCGTAGCCCAGCCGGCTTCGCGCTATAAATACCAGTGGCGCCACCCGGCTCTCTCCTCATCCCCTGCTTCTCGAGCTGCACACCTCATCTCATCTCATCTCAGTCTTCCCCCACATTGCCATTCCCTCCTTGCGAGTAGCAGCAGCAATGGCCAGCCTCGCCGACCTCGTCAACCTCGACCTCAGCGACTGCACCGACAAGATCATCGTCGAGTACCTCTGGTTAGTTAGTTAGCTACCCTCCTCTCCTCTGCTTCCCATCTCCTCCTAATCTTAAGAAGAAGAAGAAGATGATGAAATTCTGCAAGATCGCGCCCTTATGATACTTACATTCGGCACCCATGATCTCTGACCAATTTTGCTGCCAATTTTTTTAAAAACTTTTCTGACGAATTTTATCTGCGTGATCCTCTCTTTTTCCATCTCTAAGTGCTCTGTGTGTTTTGTTTAGGGTTGGAGGATCCGGTATCGACATCAGGAGCAAAGCAAGGGTGCGTACACACACCTCTGAACTCTCTCGTTCTTGGCTGATGAAACTAGCTGAATCTCATTGAAATTTTCGTTTTTCCCTCTGTTGGATCGAGCAGACGGTGAACGGCCCCATCACCGACGCGAGCCAGCTGCCCAAGTGGAACTACGACGGCTCCAGCACCGGCCAGGCTCCCGGAGAGGACAGCGAAGTCATCCTCTAGTATGATCTCGATTCTCTCGCCTTCTCTAATGCTTTTATTTTGCTTACAGTATTTGTATTTCTACTTTCCTTTGCTTACAAGCTGTATTTTCCTTTTGACTCTGAAGCCCCCAGGCCATTTTCAAGGACCCGTTCAGGAGGGGTGACAACCTCCTTGTAAGTCCTCGCTACTTTTTATCTTTCATGTTTCTTTCAAACTTTTTATGGACCAAAGATGCTGGATGCCATAAAGTAGGAAAAGTAAGATGCAGATGGGTCTTTGAAAAAAAATCACAGGGAAACATTGTTTCTGGGCATCGCTAAATTTTTAAAATAAAAAACTGATTTTTGTGGTTTAATTTTAAAAATAAAAATGGGGTTTTGTGGCTGTTTGATGTGCTTGGACATATGTGTGATTTGGTGGACAAAATAACCAGGTGTTTGCGTCCTGTTGTGTAAACACCCTAAAATTCCACTAGTTGACCTACTTGGCTCATAATTAATTGCTTATGAGACAGTCTCTTCAGAAAAATAACTTGGCCTTTCAGAAACAGCAGGTCAACTGTTTGACAAGCACAAATCTTAAATACTTGAACTGAAAAATAAATAAGCTTCAGCTACATCAGAGGCCAAGTTTCTACTGTATTTGGCGCAAAGTCGTTGGTTTGTTGATCAATTACTACTTATTACTCCTTGTAGGTTATGTGCGACTGCTACACACCCCAAGGTGTGCCAATCCCCACGAACAAGAGGCACAATGCTGCCAAGATCTTCAACACCCCGAAGGTTGCAGCTGAGGAGACATGGTACGAATACCTATGTCGATATTAAGTTTTATTTTTGTTGACAAAATTTAAGTTTTTTTGTTGTGGTGGTGTTTCATCTGAAGTTGTAGTGTTAAAAAAAACATATATATACTCACTTTGCATCAGATGGAGATGAGTTGGAAAAACAAGTGTAAAATTCATGTTCCTGGAATTACAGAAAAGCTACCAAAAATGGGTTGAAGGACCACAGAATTTGGCGGTTTCCGCATTTGTATCCTTATCTGCTTACGGTTAGAGCACTGATTAGGCTTATCTCTGAACCCAAACAGGTATGGAATTGAGCAGGAGTACACTCTCCTCCAGAAGGACGTGAACTGGCCTCTTGGCTGGCCCATTGGTGGCTACCCTGGTCCGCAGGCAAGAAAAATCTCATGCTCTCCAGCTTTTATCTGTCACAGCTTACATAATTAAGAGATAAAACAAGCTATCTGATGTGCACCATCCTGAAGAAATCTGTCCTTGAACTTGTCCTGGGCCATAGACTGAAGTCAAAATTTTCACAATCCACTGAAGGCTGTAGGTTTTTCATCATGTTGATTGTGTGCATTTTGTGCAGGGACCATACTACTGCGCCGCCGGCGCGGACAAGGCGTTCGGGCGTGACATCGTGGACGCCCACTACAAGGCCTGCCTCTACGCCGGGATCAACATCAGCGGCATCAACGGGGAGGTCATGCCCGGCCAGGTACCACTGCTCTTCCAACAACAATTTGGTTTCTCTCTTGTCAGAAAAGCCCTGCTAGGCGTGGGTGTGGGAATTTGTGAACCTGATTCTCTCTGTCGTTGGTGACATGACACTGACAGTGGGAGTTCCAAGTTGGGCCGTCCGTCGGGATCGCGGCGTCCGACCAGCTGTGGGTGGCGCGCTACATCCTCGAGGTCCCTGCCCTCCCCTCCCCTGAGTCGCAACCGAACGAATATGGTTCGATGCTGATTTGATTGGATTGGTTGATGGTGAATTGCAGAGGATCACTGAGGTTGCCGGGGTGGTGCTGTCCCTGGACCCGAAGCCGATCCCGGGCGACTGGAACGGCGCGGGCGCGCACACCAACTACAGCACCAAGTCGATGCGGGAGGCCGGCGGGTACGAGGTGATCAAGACGGCCATCGAGAAGCTGGGCAAGCGGCACGCGCAGCACATCGCCGCCTACGGCGAGGGCAACGAGCGCCGCCTCACGGGCCACCACGAGACCGCCGACATCAACACCTTCAAGTGGGGCGTGGCGGACCGCGGCGCGTCCGTCCGCGTGGGCCGCGACACCGAGAAGGACGGCAAGGGCTACTTCGAGGACCGCAGGCCGGCCTCCAACATGGACCCCTACGTCGTCACCTCCATGATCGCCGAGACCACGCTCCTCCTCTGAGCCACCCACCCACGGCCATGCCTACCGCCGCCAGATCATGACACCCAGGCTCTCGACTCTCTCGATCGAGGGTGGCGATTGATTAATTTCTGCAAAACGTTTCGTGTTTCCATTTCTTTTGCAAGGTCTAGTCTGTTTTTGGGGCGTGCCTTTGGTGTCTTTCACTTTACTCGTTCAGATAAGAGTAAGAGTCTTCAGTCTACTCTGAAAATAATGTTGTTTTCGCATTCCGATAAATGAAATCATGGAGCCGGTTATGATTCTGTTCGATCACATGTCATGCATACAGTACACGGTTCCATGTTCTCCACTGCTCTTTCCACGTCACCCCGAGCCCAACAAAATTGACGTTGGGCTAGTTGCAACCAAACCGGCCGTGCTCTGTCCTTGTCCGTCTCTCTGCATTTTGAGGCAAGTGTCGCTAGCCGCAGCCATACTGTCTTATGTGCTGCAACTTGTTGCAGCCTAATCCGTGGGGCCAACGCATCTTATCTTATTATCTTTCCTCACTTGCTCACGCGACAGCTCGACGAATATGATCTCTGGCCCCCTTTGATGTTGGGCCATTCTTTTTTCGCACACCTTTCTCTTTCCGGACGCGGCGTACCGCCATTCCTGCTTTTCTGAGACGAAAAGTTGGAATTTCAGTTTCATGGACGAAACAAGGAGCGTTCAGTCTGCTTCCAGATGATCTGCGGGTATATGGTGACACTATGATGCTTCTCCATCCGAGAGTGGGAGAAAAGGGAGAAGAAATGCTCACGGCACATCGAGATTGATCGATACAGCGACCAAAGTTACCACCAAAGTGGTGGTCCTGCACCACTGGATGATGAAGTTTATTTTGTCCGAGCATCTCGTAAAGTTTTTCTTTGCTAGTTACTAGTGTAAACCATACTCAGCCTGCTTATAACATACTACAAAATGTCTACACCAAAATTGTGTCTGAAAATCAGACTGAAAGCATGTGGCATAGGCAGCAGATCAAACAGCGAAACGGTTCAGCAGAACCCGGTTACCCCGCCGGGTCAGGACAGAGACACCGACCAAGATGGAAATGTTCAGGTTTACCGCGTTAAGCAAAGTGAACTCAGATTTTGGCTGGTCCTCAAATTTGACAAGGATAAACCGTTATTATGGTGGATTCAACCGAAACTAGACTTTTAAAGCACACGCCATGGTTGACAGTTGCAAGATGGCCATATTCACCCTTTACCACATCAATAGTATCAGGGTCACGAAACATAGGAAATTCTTCATGTTGGCACTTCAAAAGCGCAGAGGGATCCTGTGACAGCAGACAATTTGCATTAGCAAAACCAAATTTCACTACTCATAGGTGCAAATGCTATCAAAAAATTCAGGTAGTTCAAACAGTTAAGAATCAGCTTCACAGGTATGAAAAACTGGTTTTGCAATCTTCTTTTTTTCCGAAACGGTGGTTTTGCAATCTTCACAAAGCACACGCATGGAAAGAATTACAATTCGCTATAGTTTAGGCGAAATTGAACTAGCACACAGGGAGGGATGTTTGTGAAAAAAAAGTTTGTCAAAAAAAGCACACAGGGAGGGATGTTTGTCAAAAAAAAAAAGTTTGTCAAAAAAAGCACACAGGGACATGAGATGGGTAAGAAAGCCAAATATTTGATTGTAACTAGGGACAGGAGATGGGTAAGAAAGCCAAATATTGATTTCTTTGAGAATACAATAAATATCAAATGCATCCATGACAGCTTCCTATACCGCCCAAAACGGTGTCAAGAGCTCTTCACAGGAAGAAAATCCCTGCACTACTTCTTAAGTTAGACATAGCCAGAGCCTTTGACAATGTCTTCTAGGAATACCTCCTCGAGCTGCCCCAAGCATTAGGTTTTTCTGCTCGATGGAGGGACTGGATCTCTCTGCTCCTGTCCACTGCAAGCTCCTCCTTGCTCAACGGCTCTCCCGGGCATCAGATCAGACACAGCAGGGGGCTTGGGCAGGGCGGCCCACTCTCGCCATTGCTCTTCATCATAGCCATTGATCCATTGCACCGCCTGCTCCAGAGACCTGCTGAATTGGACATCATCGCCCCTCTGCCATGTAGCGAATTATCCATGCACATCAGTCTGTACGCGGATGATGCTGTGATTTTTGCCAATCCGGTGAAGGAAGAAATAGACACCCTCATGAGCATTTTGCACGATTGTGGTGAGGCGTCTGGGCTCAAGGTTAATCCCACAAAAGGTGACGACGACGGCAATTTGCTGCGAAGATGCAGATCTGCAGCATGTCCTTCAGGGTTTTGGTGGACAGATAGCAAACTTCCCACTAAAATACCTTGGGGTCCCGGTCACAATCTCCAGACTATGTCTTGTTCGCATCCAATTCATCCTGGACCGCATCAAGGCTAGATTAGCAGGCTGGAAAGGCAAACTCATGTCAATCTCTGGTAAAGGGTGCTCGTCAGAAGTATTCTCAGCGCACTGGTAACGTTTGCACTGACAGTGCTGAATGTTCCAAAGAAATTCTTTGCTGAGGTGGACAAGGCTCAACGACGTTTCTTGTGGGCTCAGGAGGAGAAGCTAACTGGCGGAAAATGCAAGGACAGCTGGCCAGTTGTGTGCTCACCGATCGACAATGGCGGACTCGGGATCCATGACCTGCCGAGGTGCAGCAAAGCACTGCGCCTCAGATGGCTTTGGCACGCCTGGACGACCCTGAGAGACCATGGGTTGGTACACAGCTGCCGTGCAACGATGGCGACATGGCCCTATTCAGCATGTCCACCACAGTGAACCTTGGAAACGGTACGGTGGCCACCTTCTGGAACTGCTCCTGGACAGACTCCGGCACACTGAAGATGGCCTTCCCCTCGCTGTACAAACACTCCAGAAGAAAAAACAGGACTGTCAAGGCGGCCCTCGCAAACGACACTTGGTCGCCGACCTCGCGCATGGCAACACACAACCGCTCTGGCCGGAGGTGCTCAGACTACGGCGATGGCTTCAGTCCAGGAATATTCAGCTCAGCGATCAGTGCCGTGACACAATCAAATGGAATCACGAAGCTTCAGGCGTCTACACTACAAGCTCTGTTTACAACTTTCAGTTTCAGGTCTCGATCAAGTCAAGATTCAGACAACTTTTCTGGCAAGCTTGGGCGCCAGGACGCCTCAAATTTTTTGCCTGGCTCCTGCACAAGAACAGATTGTGGTGCAATGACCGTCTGCAAAGAAGAGGATGGCCATATAGCTACTTCTGCCAGATGTGCCTAAGAAACCCAGAATCCTCGGAACACCTCTTCTAGCAGTGCAACATCTCCTCTTCAGTTTGGTCTAAAGCGGCAGAATGGTTTGGGTGCAACTCGCTACACCCAGATACATGGAAGAACAGCAAGAAGACCACTGAAATCACCACAGCCATGATCAACAGAGCAAGGCTGGAGTTCAGGAGAGCTTTAAAATCAATCATCATGCTAGTTCTTTGGGAAATCTGGCAGGAGAGAAACGAGAGCACATTCAGAGGCAAGACTGCTTACTCAGCTGCCATATTGGCTGCTGTCAGGAGATCACTGGAATTGTGGCTGACAGGCCAAAGCAGTTTCTTTAGCGCACCCCTTTTGGGGATCCTCCTTGAGTAATCAGGATTGAAGCATGAGACTCTTTTTTCTCGTCCTTTGTTTCTCCTCGATCCTTGGATCGAACTCCACCTTTTGTATTCCCGTGTGCTTCCTGATAATGGCCAGCCATCAGCTGGATCTTTCAAAAAAAAATAAAGAGAGTGAAAGTGAAAAAGGGTTTCCCCCGCTTTGTATTACAAAGCAACCATCCGATACAACCAACGATAGGTGCTGGGGCGGAAGCAGCACAATCACGCCCAAAAGAAAAGAAAGAGGAAAAAGAAAAGAAACAAATGCCGATAACGGCGGATCGACAAAAACGACGAAGCCTCGCGACCGCTGCGTCCACCGGAAATCCCCCAAGCTTTGAGACTCCGAAGCGCCGGTACCAATCAACACCTCCAAGAAGGGACGCGACGATGACGACGCTGCTGCCAAGGGATTCCCCTGGTACGCGGTGGGGAGAGAGGAAGGGTAGCCCCGACGCCCTCCAGGAAGGTCCGGTGGTACCCTCAGGCGCCACCGCGTCGGTGTCGGCCAAGCCAACAGGGATTTCTCCTGATCCCATCCTCCACCTCAGGCACTCCGGAGCTCGCCACCAAACCGACCACCACCCTGCGCCAACACGGACACGAAGCTTCCCACGCTGTCTCACCACGGCACCACGAAGATGGCCTGCACAACGAAGAAGGGGAGCCGGGACTAGGGCAGCAGCACCGTCAGCATACTGGAGGGCCCCACCTCCACCGTCCACGACGGTAGCCAATCGGGCGTCAAAGCAGGAGCCTACCGGCCCCGTGGCCCCACGGGCCCGGCCGGGCCCTCAGAGGCCCGGACAGCTCCCACCTCCACGCCGCAGCTGGCACGCCGTCGGCGTTGCTGCCCCCCGTCCGAGCTGCTCCACCTTCTCACCACACAGACGACGACGAAGCCACGCCGGGGGCCGGCCCGCTAGGACCCAGATGGAGCCCGCGGGACCCGATCTGGGCCGGGGGCGCGTCACCGGCCAACCTGCGCCACCATGTCGTCTCGCCGCCAAGGGGCCGCACCACCACCGCGCGAGCCGCCGGCCACCGCTGCCGGGACGCCGGGCCGTCATCAAGCCGAGGAGCACTGCC
>NC_041387.1:510548971-510552490 GCF_002162155.2 Triticum dicoccoides
GGGAGGCGGCACGGAGCGGATCCGGAGGAAGGGAGAGGGGGGGAGGGGGGCGAGGTCGGGGGCGGCCGGCAGCGGGGCCTAGGAAGGCCTGCGGCGGGGGAGGGGAGGGAGGGAGGAACCCTTGAGCAGGAGCCTTGTGCAGTAGTTCAGTTTTCCAAAGAGAGTGAAAGTAAAAGGGCTGGTACTAAACTGAAGTACTGCATCCCACCAAAACTATTCCAAATTCCAAAAAATGCATCAACAACTAAATAACAGGTTCACAAGCAAATTACCTCTAAATCCAACAAATCATTAGACCCAAGTAACAGACCTCGCAACCTCACGACTATTAGACCCAAGTGAAACCCCAAATCCTATCAGTATCAGCATTATTCACTATTTCCTCAGAAAAAATTAAAATGAAAAAAATAGTATTGATCGACATACCTGTAGTGGCTTCAATATCGCGGAGCTTGGCTGCCAGCATGGCACGCCCCATCTGCAAGTCGTTCGCATCCGGCTGCGCCTAAATCTGCTCGGTCACCCGCCTGTCAACGGATCTCGGGTCCAGAATCCCACTAAGCCACCACGTCTGCCTTGGGAACCGTCCACCTAACGGAAACTCGGCCGGCACCTCTGGCGGAATCTCCTGAGCAGGCCTCCTCGAGGAAACGTCATGTGCTGACATCCCCCCAGATGCTGACCTAGTCCGCACAGTAGACGTAGGCGCCTGTGGCGTCGTCCCTGCGTCCTGAGAAGGAGACCCTGCATACCGCAGAAGAGAGGCCACCTGCCCTGGACACCCTCCCAAGGCGGCCGGTACTGGTGAGAGCCGAGAAGAAGGCACCTACCTCGGCCTCCCTCCCACCAACGACCTGCCTAAGGTTGCAAACATTGGGGAACTAGAGGCATCTCCCTCTAATATATCCCCCAACATCGCCACGGCCACCAGCACACGAGCCGGCGAAGCAGGCGGAGAGAGCGGTAGAGCCTCCTGCTCCGACGGATCCCCTGTCTCGACATGATTGCCCTAGAGGTGGCTAGGCGCTGAAGCCGCCCCAAAGGATCCAAAGCAAAGACCCACAGTCGGCTTCGCCGATGGCGTAGCCCCCCTTAGCTACTGGTGTGCTCAAAGCCTGACCGGTCTGTCTAGTCGAATCAGCTAAATAACCACGCTACATGGTCCATGAAATCATCCTGTCACCTACTCTTGTCCTTAACTGAATCGCCACCAACCCCACCAGTATTATCATCGGGTAAGGCCCTCTCATCCATGAAGGTATAGGCCTCCACCTCCAACTTCAGGTCATAACCCATGCCTTTGTAGTACCAAAGGGACAAACTCAGACAAAGCATCAATGTTGCACACACCAAGAGTGTGAGCCACCCCACGCCTCGTAGTAAAGGCCATGTCAACCTGCACAGTCTTACCCACCAACGAGCCAATATTCCACGTCTGCATGAAGTCATTAAGGACATCTCCAAGGAAGACCCGCAAACCTCCTTCATGCGTCCGGACCACGGAAGCCATCTAATGCGGGCCTGTATCGGTCCGCGGAGCGATACAGACGCGATTTCTCCCGCAAACCGGAGACAAATGGGGGGGGGGCTTTGCGGGAGTCCGGATCGATTCCACGCCCACTTCTGACCGCCCTGGCCCAAACTTGGCCCAAATATGGTCTACCCCGTCGTCTGCTATGCACTGGAGCTTCTGGAGGCTTGCGCTGAATATGCCCAAACCATCTCAAAGATGTTGGACAAACTTCTCTTCAACTCCAACTCTATCTGGATATCATCATTTCGGACCTGATCCTTCCTTGTGTGGCCACACATCCATCTCAACATACGCATCTCCGCTACACCCAACTGTTGAACATGTTGCCTTTTAGTCGGCAAACACTCAGCGTCATACAACATCGCAGGTCGAATCGCCGTCCCTATAGAAACTGCCTTTTAGCTTTTGTGGCACTCTCTTCTCACAAAGAATGCTAGAAGCTTGGCGCCTTCATCCATCCAGCTTTGAATCGAGGGCTCACATCTTCATTGATATCACCATCCTTCAGCAGCATCGACCCAAAATATTGAAACGTGTCCTTCTAAGGTACCACCTGCCATCAAGGCTAATCTCCTCCTCCTTGTGCCTAGTAGTATTGAAACCACAACTCATGTACTCAGTTTTAGTACTAAGCCTAAAACCTTTCGATTCCAAGGTTTGTCTTCATAGATCTAACTTTCTATTAACCCAGTCCGACTATCATCGACGCACCACATCGTCCGCTAAGAGCATACACCACGAGATATCTCCTTGTATATCCCTTATGACCTCATCCATCACCAAAACGAAAAGATAAGGGCTCAAAGCTGACCCTTGGTGCAGTCCAATTTTAATCGGGAAGTCATCAGTGTCGCCATAGCTTGTTCAAACACTTGTCACAACATTATCATACATATCCTGAGAAGGGTAATGTACTTCTTTGGGACTTTGTAGGCCAAAAGTCCAAGGGGGTTTGATCGTTTGGGTATTGAAAACCTAGAAGAAAAGAATAAATGATTGCCTAACAAATGGTTATTTCGGCATCCACAGAGGAGGAAGGGGTGTGGTTACAGTTATATTGTAACAAATATCTGCATTCTAAAACTTCACCACAAGTTATGGCGCAGCCGAATGATTCTCTCTTTTGGAAGGGGCTGACTGAGAACTAAGGCCAACTCCAACCGGGAGATCCATTTCGTCCATTTGGGTCACACGGACAAAAATCTTGGCCCAAGGAAGAGACCCGTTTGGACAAAATGTCCGCCCAGTGTCTGTTTGTTGCCTGTTCTGACCCAAACTTGGCCCAAATATGGGTCAGAAATGGGTCTCTCTGGATAGAAGCGGACACTCTCCGTCGTTCTTGTCCTCCTTTGGGTGCCGGCTTGTGTCCACCCTGGCCCATAGGTCAGCGACTGCACGACTTGGGCATCTACATACAGGATGGATACGGCGTGTGCTCAATCCCCACCCCACGCGCACCGGTGAGGCCACTGGCGCAGGCCGTCCCCACGACCAGGAAACTAAGCAGATCAGTTGTGCTTGGATCTTACCGGCGAGCCCCACCTCGTCGGGGGTGAGGTGGGGCTGCCGGCCGGAAATAGAGCTCCCGCCCGCGATGGCCACACCCTCCACGACACGCGCGAGCATGGGTGTGGCAAGGGCCTCCCAACCGACCGTTGTGGCGCCACCGACTACCATGTAGAGAAACTCCCGCGCCTTCTTCAACAAGCACCCATGGAGCTCGGCACCGTCGCCACCCAATGACCCACCCCAACGGCCTCTCTTCCCCGACGGTCGACAACAGCTCATGTACCAGCTTAAAAAAGGGACATGTTTTTATCCAAATAGGTAGCGCCATTGGGTGCACCAACCGGACGCGCGTGTCCACCCCATGTCCACCTATGCAGACCGCGACCCAATGGACAAAAACAAAATCTGCGTTTGTCCTAAGGTCACTTTCTTTAACATGAGTAAATTTATCATTGGGAATGGGGCCACTACTAGGT
>NC_041387.1:510552799-510725778 GCF_002162155.2 Triticum dicoccoides
GTAAAGACGCTTTTGTGTGTAATACTAGGTTCAGTTCCCCTAAACATTCAATTTAATCAGGCACTAGTTGGGGAACAATGGGATAGCTGGCTGCATTTAGTACGTAGGTTGATGGAGGTCAACGTGTCTAATGAGTCAGATGTAGATGTTCTCAGTCAAATCTATGTATGTGGATTTGATTAATATTGAACCAATCCCACGATCCATTCATATATGGAAAATAAAGTTGCCTTAAAAAATCAAATTTTTTATGTGGTTTGTGCACAAAGGAGTGATTTTGACTAAGGACAATTTGGCGAAATGTAGGTGGGGGGAGTAAACCTTATAGATCACAAGGAAATGATTCAATATCTTTTTCTCACATGCCCACTAACCAGGTTATTATGGCGAAAAATACATGTGGTCTTTAACGTATCTCCACCTACTAACATATCCAATCTGTTCGGTAACTGGTTAGGTGGGGTTGAGCCTAATATGGCGGCACGAATTAGCGTGGGAATTGCTGCATTACTTTCGACTATTTGGAACTGTACAGTAGCATGTGCTACATACAACCGGTTTGTATGGCGGTCCACTAATAGGATAGGTGTTTAGGCATTGTGTCCTATTTTTTGCCAGTTGTGGCTATTTGTTTACTGCTTTGATTTTGTATATGTAAATGAGATGAGATTCATACTTTGGTACTCTATTCGTTTAAATAAAATGGATGTGTGCATCACTTGATGCAGAGGCCCTGGGTAATCCTCCTTTTTTTTAAAAAAAAAAGTGGAAGATGATAACCTTTTCAGTCGACACAGCACATCAGCAGATCCTTCAGGAAGATCGTCTCATGTATTGTACAAAATTTTAACCCCATCATTTCCATCACCAATCCCTCTGCCTACAAAGCAAAAACAATCCAATACATCAATTAAAATCTGAAGGAAAATTTAGATCAGTCCACCACTATACACTTGTATAGCCGTGAGTTTGGAGATGCACCCCAAAAACTGGAATAGGGGAAGTATAAACGGGAGTTGGTGGTGGTTTATCCATGTTTCTAACCACGCTACCCAGCATTGCTAAAAATCTCTAAAAAGAACTAGTTAACGGAGACACAATGAAGCTCTTCCTTTAACAAGCTAACTGAAACCGCCTTATGAATATCCCTAGCACAGACTATGACACATTCCACAAAGAAGCACAACTAGATATGATTGCGAACCCAAGGGCATGGTGTGTAGTCCGAACGCGGACGTTAATGCGTTGCGCTGTACTAGATGGAACTCTAATGAGTGGGATGATGATAATAGCCCAATGTGATTGCTTATTTATTTTGATTCATAGCAAAGCACGGGCAGACAATCCTTAAAAGACACGAACAATGTTACAGACACATACCAAAAGCGACTGGATTGATTCTCAAAAGAGTAAGTGAATTACTATGTTACTTATGCGATGTACAGACGGGGCATTACCTGCAGTAAAGAAATTTGTGTAGGGATAAAAGTGGTCGTGATGTGTTCCAGAAATACTTCTGAGTTGCATCGACTCGAGTTGGATCATGAAGGAACGGCCAGTATACATTGACAGAAATATCACATTGGTGTCCTCATCAAACCCCGCTATATAACCTCTACATCTCGATGGTCCTAGTGGAAGGAGCTTGTCAAGTTGGATGATCTGCTGAAGCGCCCATCTGAGGACACCATCTGAATTGCTCTTTCTCTCCCATATTTCCATGCCCACTTCTGTCCACATGGCAAAGCCAAGCCTACTTTCATGTGTCCGCAATATCTGAAAGCGGATACACGAGACTACTGATGGTCTCTCGATCACCACTAAGCGCTGCATCTCGAAATCAAATTTGAGAATTCCATCCCCAATAAGCAACCAATGAAGTGCATTCCCAACCAGGACGCTGCTGGCACGCATTGCATAAGTAACATGCTGTGCAGTACCTGCTCAGATGATATTTCCCCATTCACCGGATTCTGAATCGTAGATGCAAGCAAATGCAGAGGGTTCAGCATTCATGCCGACGCCCACCAAGACCAGCTTGAAAGGGCGCGAGCCCAGTCGTGGCCGTGCACGTGGTCTGTGCCGGAAGGGCAGAGCAGCGCCGCGCTTCGGACCCAATGGTAGGTGTGGATGCCCGGTGGAAAGGCCACGCAGCGCCGGTGGCCGGTGATGGGGTCCCAAACGACGGCATGAGACGCGTATGGTTGATGAGGAGGGCGAGGCCGTGGCGGCAGCCGACGAAGGCCCAGCTCTCCCCGCGGCTCTGCGGTAGCGAGAACCGCGCCGCGGGGATGCGGTCGGGCGTGTCCAGCGTGGGCGTGAATGAGGGCCCGTCGATGCCTCTGACGAAAAAGCCTAGGAGCGGGGGTTTGCATTGGTGGGCGCGGAAGTGACGAAGAAATTTGGGGTCGGAGACGAGGCCGCGCCAAAGCTTGCAGACGAGGGAAGCTCAGGGGAGCGAGGATGGTAATGGGGGGGAGGCGGAGCAGGATCTCTAGGAGAAGATTTTCGTCCTCCAGCGGCGGCGCCGGCCCCGCCGATGTGGGGAACGAGGGGCGGCGGCGGCTGTCCATCTAGGCTAAACCGTGCAGAGTTTGTCTTTGAAAGAGAAATTGGATCTTTTGCCCCACTTTACTTCTCCATTGGATAATTTGCCCTCCCGAAAGGCTACCAGGTGGGGCCCGGGGTCACTGTCATTAAGACAATCAAAAGGCAAATCATCCAACCCCTTGTAAAGTGGGGCAAATCATCCAATCCCCCGTCTTTGAAACGGCGATGCGGGGAACGAGGGGCGGCGGTACGACCTAGTCAAGACTGATGCTGGAGTGGACAAGTCGTCAAATTTAGACGACACGATGAGATACGTTAAACCGATCTGAGCCGTGGATGAATGATCAAACGACGCCAGAATAATGTTATTTTTGCGTGAATACGTAAAGCTCTAACTCCAGCCGGGAAGGCAAAGAGACGAGATACAGGGCATCTAGACCGCGTCATAGCCAATGCTTGGAACCTTCGTCCTACGACCACCCCAGGACTGGCCAGATCGACGTACCTCCCACCTCAAGCGCCTAGAGGATCGGCAAGTGGGTTGTCCGGACCGGAGGAAGAAGCCATGGAGGAATATGTAGTGCATTGTGCCCCAGATGCCCACGCCATAAAAAGCGGCCCAAAACCAATGTAGCTTCCAAAGTCTCCAAATCCAACATCAACCACACCGCGAGCAGTCAAGGCAGTGCCTTCATGAAGGGGACAATGTCAAGACGCCGCCGCCGTCCAATTCGGCGAATTGGACCTAGAGTTTCCTCCAGTACTTGAAAAGGGGCACGGAGAGAAGGCCATGGAGTCGACTCCATGAAGGAGATGGCACCCACAAGTGTCACCATAACCAACATCGGCAAGACGAGCCCGGCCTACCACGGAACACCCCAAAAGGTTGTCGGATTAGGAAGTGGAGATATGGAAAACCATTGCAAGACGAAACTCCAAAGATGGTCGCACATGTCACCCAAGAAGGTGATATCGGGTGCCGCAGGGTACATCACCACGAGCGACCTCCATCAATGCTAGGAACCACCACTGGTAAGATCTAGGCAGGGGAAGCCCGGATCCACTATCAATAGCACCACTAGAACCAGCCCAATAGGAGGTTAACATGGTCGGGCCGAGCCAATGCCGTTGGAAGGACATCGAAATTGAGGCAGCCGGAGGTCCGGGAGGAAGGGTGGGAAAAGCATGAGGAGGCGGCCGCAGCAGGCAACTGCCCGTACGGCGGATAGGAAGACATTTTTAGAATAATGAAAATGATTAATAATTAAAAAGAGTGCATAGATATACTCCATATTGCATTTTCAGAAGTTTGTTTCGCCGTGCTAAAGTGATTTATAATCTGTTTCTACCCTTAAAAAGACAATGAAGACAAAAGGAGCATAGGCAAACATAAGGTAACAGTACATTTTACTATGTAATCTTCACATTCCACATTCGTTATTTTTTGAATGAAGTGGGGGGGGGGGCATTTGACATTGTTTATTCAAAGATAGTCCAGCTCATCAAGTTGTTTTCCATAGTTCCCGCAATAAAAACTTGTTTTCAATATTTCCCGCGAAAAAACTTCTTTTCAATATTCTTATTTGAATATTTTTAGATTTATTTCAGAAAATACCTTGAGAACTAGACCCAAAATTTTCCTGCAAAAATGAGAAAACTAGGCCCAACATTGACGGTTTTTTTAGACTCCATGAGTTATTGTGGTGTTTCATTATTTCTCCGAGGTGGCAGGGAATATATACGCCCCATGGTCGTTGAAGGAGATATGTTCTTCATTCTTACTTTTGCGCATGTGTCCGTTTTTGTTGAGGGAGTGGTGTTTTTTTTTGGGAAAGGAGGTTAAGACCCCCGGCCTCTGCATCAATCGATTCATACGATCATCTTTATTTATTATTCAACATAGGTCTAACAAGAATATACATCAAGCCACCCGAAGCCACCGCTCGCACCTACAAAACTCGATAATGTGGAGTGCTCTCACTCTTCATATGTAAAAACGGTGCTGTCGCCGATCCATCCACGTAATATATTGAAAACCACAGCCGGTACAACATACCTAAAGCGCACATCACATGCACATGTTTTAGACAGCACCATCATCATCGAACCATTGACCCATCTTCAGGAGAGAGATCTGTATCATCCTTGCCAGTCCGTCCATCCGCCAACGCCACCACGGCGCCCAACGGCGCCACCGTCCCACACTCGTCCGTCCAAACGCAAAGATTCTGGAAGATCTCAAGGGTGTGGTGTTGCTAGCTTATTGCTGTTGACGGCACCGTAGATGGTGATCCAACTATTTCTGAATGGGTATTAGTATATAGCTCACATCCTATATACCTAAGGATGTTATCCCGAGTAATTTATTTATCTCAACATGCAAGCATGTCATCTCATCATACACTACTACAGGATGCTGCTAACGTGACACTACGATCAGAGACCCTTTGACGAAACTGTGTGCGATGCATTAATCACAGACGGTGGTGTAAAAAACTGTCAAAAAAGATGCAAAACGTTTGCGATGACGGATGCATTAAACATGGTTCAGATTTTAGTTCTGTGTGCGACGCAGGGCATACGGTTCAGTGCAATTAACTGTTTGCGATGAGAAGCAACAAAAGAAACGGACTGCCAGATGAAGATGTGTGTGATATACAACATACAATTCACTAGGATGAACTGTTTGTGATTAGGCAACACAAAAGAAACGGTCAGCCAAATCAAGGTGTGCGTGATATACGACATTACGGTTCACTCGATTGAATGCATAGAAAACTCAATTAATGTATAAAATGTCCAAACGAGCCCCGAAAAATTCCTAAAATTAACACAACACTCGTGTTGTTTTATGTTGACACAAGAAAAAAATTGAAATCAAGAAGAGGCAACGGATATCATTTCGTCCAAAAAGGTGAAATGTTCCCTACCGTAACCATGAGGCTTGTTGTGAGAAGCTCTGGTTTGTGAGAAGCTTATATACCCCAACCTGCCTGAAATGCGACAATATTTTTTGTTGGGGAACGTAGCATGCAATTTTAAAAAAATTCCTACACTCATGCAAGATCTATCTAGGAGATGCATAGCAAGGAGAGGGGAAGAGTGTGTCTACGTACCCTCGTAGACCGAAAGCGGAAGCGTTTCACAACACGGTTGGTGTAGTCGAACTTTCTTTGCGATCCGAGCACGATCCACCCGATTTAGTGCCGAACGGACGGCACCTCCGAGTTTAGCACACATGCGGCTCAATGACGTCTCCTCCTTCTTGATCCAGCAAGCGGGAGAATATAAGTAGATGGGGTCACAACCAACACGATGGCGTCGTGGTGATGGTGGTGGTGGAGCACCGATAGCGCTTCGCTAAGCGTCGCCGGGACGAGACGGTGGAAGTACGGAGTAACGGGAGAGAGAGGGGCGCCAAGGGCTTGGTGTGTCCTCTTGGGGCGCCCCATCCTCTCTATATATAGGTGGAGGGGCGTGGCAAACAGCCCCTCCAAGCCCTAGGGCGCAGCTAAGGGGGAGAGGACTTGGACTCCAAGTCCAATCCTATTCCTACTAGGACTCCTTCCTTTTTTTCCTTCCCTAGCCACATGGGCTTTTGAGGACTTGGTGTGCCTAGCCCAATAAGGCCAGGGCACCTCCCCGCAGCCTATGCTAGCCCTTGGGTCATGGTGAACCCACTTACGTGTTGGAGATATGCCCTAGAGGCAATCATGTATGATGATAATTCCTATGTGTTTATGAATAAAGATAGTCCTTGGACATTATCAATGATGTGTATCAGCAAGTACGTGACTTGTTTGTGGGACTATGCCTTGTATGATGACTGTCCTAAAAGGTCCCTAGTCGAAAGGGTTGTGTGGATGCGTAGTCGACTAGACTAGCATATGACACGGTCGATGGCTTGTTCTCACTAGCCATGGAGCATTGGATGCTAACCGGATAATATGGACTTGGAAAGGTCTGGTCGGATTCGACATAGTCGGATCTGAGTCGAGATAAAGTCCGAGTCGGACAGACCCAACTATGAGACGCAGCGATATGTCATCTGTGAGTCTCTAGTACAACATATGTTCTATGTCCTAAGACCTGAGCTGACGCATGTACTTGGGATGGTGACAGACTTGCTTTGGGCCGACCAAACGCTACTCCGTGATTGGGTAGTTACAAAGGTAGGTTTCAGGTTTGTCTAGTCCCATGCTGCGAGACATGGTCGAGCAAGATGGGATTTGCCCCTTCTATCAGAAGAGATATACTCTGGGCCCCTTGTGTGATCCGACCCGGATAAGCATGGCCATGCGACAAGGATTATGAGATAATCCGGATTGAGGTCAGTATCATTAGAACGAGAAAGAGGTCGGTCTAGCACAAGGATGACAATCTCGCCTTGAGCCCGATAACATATATCGTGTGGCAAAGGGAACAGAAGTGTGACACGTTGTACATGTTCGCCTAACCAGCTTCATAGTATGCTTGGTGGTCGGCATGCCTTGCTAGAGGCCGCTACCACCCGTGCAGGTCGAAGGTGATCCGAACTGTGACCAAGGCGACTTGAACCTAAGGGGTCGCGTGCTTAAGGGAAGGAACCTACGAGGTCGGTTCGTAGGACACTGGTCGGATGTGATCCGAACTGGACTAGGAACGTAACCGAGTAGACTTTGGGCTTTAGGGTCCGTGCGAGGCCCAAGTGTTGAGCCTGTGACGAACGCCTATATAAAGTGGAGGTGCGGCACACTCATGGGGTTGATCGCGTCGGTGTCGTCATTAGGGCTTTGCATGTGTTGCAACTAGCCACCTCCACTAGCCGCCGGTTGTGTGTTTGGACCTAGCAGTCCGTCGCACGATGTTCCTCCTGCGTGCACGGATACCGTTAGAGGCGGCGCACTTGCATCACTCTGGCGAACCTGTTCGCGGGATCTGATCGACTATGTGGGAGACCGGCAAGGAGGAGACGACTCCGGGGACGCGCTGCCTCAACTCTACTTCCGCTGCACGGCACTGCGCGTCTAGTAGTAACGACCTGTGATCCATCTCCCATAGCATGTTCCTGGATGTTTTGCACGTAGGAATTTAAATTTGCAGTCGATGCACCCTACCGTAGATCCCAACAGTGGTATCAGAGCCTCTGCTATAGGATTTGGATTCAGATCGTATGCATATTAGATATGCAGAGGCGGCAGATGAGATCTGTTGTCGTTGATGAGTTCGGCTGTGTGCACGGTTGATGAGATCAATTGCACATGGGGATGAAGAAGTTGTGTTTTTCTGATGATCGGAGTCGATGAGGTCGTGACACAACCTACCCCTACCGGTTGGTATCCGCCATCGGGGTTAATAGTGAAACATAAACCCGAATCGGACTCGCGATGATCGATAAGATCGGTCAGATCAGAAAATTCGGCGTGATCGGAGTTCAGATGTGATCTGTGATTTCCGAAAACGTCGGGCGCTGCCCGCACCCGCGAGGGACCGCCGTGTGCGTAGTGCCGTGTATTTCATACCCGACACACAAACCGGTAGAATGCAATTCTATGCATAACTTTGTTTTGCAGGTTTGATGTGAATAGTATGGCTCATGTGTATGTGATGCATGTGTGTAATTTATACGTGGCCTGCGTGTCATGTTTGTCAGCCGGCAGGAGCCAAGGTGCTGTCATTATATTGTATAACGACATGCGTGTCGACTTATGACTCTATATAAAATTCATTACTAGTTGTAGTAGTTGGATAATAGAGATTAGGTTGGTGGCTTGGCGTCCCGGTGTGACAAACAAGATGGAGTTCCTAGAAGGTCATCAGAGTCGGAGCTGACCTAGAAGAACGTCCATGAAGGAGCCATACTATTTCACAATATGTGTTTATTTGTAATTGTTATGCTTCTTTGATTCTATGCATGTTAGAATGGTAGAATGATCCCTCATGAATATCAAGTGAATTTCCATCCCCGATGTTGCACCTTTGCATGTCAAGTACGTCTAGTAGTGGGCTCATAAAATTGAGGTGCTACTGGGTGTCCTTGAACTGAAGGGTACGTGTCGAACACGGACATGCACTACATCAGGTTAACTTGACAAGGCTATCAAAACGGTTTTGGGCCTTGTGGCAAAGAAGGTTGGGGAGCCGGGGTATGAGATACCTTCCCGACCGACAGGAGTCGTATAGAGATATGATTAGCAAGGAGTTGCTTACCGGATAGGTATGTTGGCTAGCAGTGATGCTAAAGCTCACTAGTCGCATGCGCTAGTCGGATCCTGAATCACTGAGAGTTTGCGGAGGGATGCTGACTTCAGTGGGAGTATTTCTGTTTAGGCTAGAATTACTCTACATAAACACATTGCTTAGTGATTGCATATTTTCTGTTGTAGATCAATGGCACCACCTGCTCAACCCAACTTTGCATTGAAATCAATTCTGGAAAAGGATAAACTGAATGGAACAAACTTTACCACCTGGT
Source organism: Triticum dicoccoides (assembly GCF_002162155.2). Lineage (NCBI taxonomy): Eukaryota > Viridiplantae > Streptophyta > Magnoliopsida > Poales > Poaceae > Triticum > Triticum dicoccoides. The sequence continues at coordinate 510,561,804 of NC_041387.1, forward strand.
ATAGAAATCTGAGAATTGTTCTCAAGCATGATAAAAAGGAACATGTTCTAGAGGATCCACTTCCAGAGGAACCTGCCGATAATGCTAATGCCACAACTAAGAATGACTACCAGAAACTCGTTGATGAATCAACGGAGATTAGCTGTCTGATGCTGGCTTGTATGGAGCCCGATTTGCAACAACATTTCGAAAATGTTGAGGCTTACGATATGATCGAGAGTCTCAAGAGCATGTTTTAGACACAGGCTAGGACCGAAAGGTTCAAAGTCTGGCGATCCTTGGTGGATTGCAAGCTGAAGGAAGGTGATCCACTGAGCCCACATGTGATCAAAATGATCAGATATGTGCAAGCTTTGGATCGTTTGGGCTTCCCGCTCTTGGATGAGCTAGCTACTGATGATGTTTTGGGTTCTCTTCCGCCCAGCTATGGGACGTTCATCTCGAACTATCATATGCATGGCATGGATAATAAGCTCACTGAATTGCATGGGATGCTCTAAGTGGCAGAACAGGATATTAAGAAAGGCACGCATCAAGTGTTGATGGTGCAGAAATCAGCTAAGTTCAAGAAGAGTTGGTCCAAGAAAAAGACTAAGGCAAAGGGCACGGAGATGGTAACCTCCGCCGCTACACTGAAGTCTGGACCGGACTCGAAGACCGTTTTCTATCACTACAAGGAGACCAGTCACTGGAAGAGGAACTGTAGCAAGTGTCTTGCAAAGCATGGCAAGAAGGCCGGAAATGCTTCTTCAGGCAAAGGTACACTTGTTGCATATGTTATAGACATATACCTTGCTGACATACCTAGTAGCTCTTGGGTATTCGATACCGGATTGGTTGTTCATATTTGCAACTCGATGCAGGGGCTGGTAAGAACTAGGCGTGTGGCACAAGGGGAGATTGACATCAGGGTCGGCAACAAAGCAAGAGTTATTGCGTTGGAGGTCGGCACGATGCAGCTCCAGCTTCCTTCCGGATTCATTATGGAATTGGATAATTGTTATTACATTCCTGCACTTAGTCGGAACATTATTTCTGCCTCATGTTTGATGAGTCAAGGTTATGAATTCAATTTAAAGGACAATAGTTGTTCGATATTTTTGAATGGTATGTTCCACGGCTATGCACCCATTGTTGATGGGCTATTTATATTGAATCTAGAACAAGAACCGGTCTATAACGTGAATGTCAAGAGGCATAAGCCTAATGAGATAAATCCGACATACTTCTAGCATTGCCGGCTTGGACACATTAGTCTGAAACGCATGAAGAAGCTCCATGATGATGGGCTCCTAACTTCGTCCGACTTCGGGTCATTCGAGACATGTGAATCATGCTTGCTCGGCAAGATGACTAAGTCTCCTTTCGCAAAGAGTTTCGAGAGGGCGTCCGAGCTGTTGGAACTTATACATAGTGATGTGTGTGGTCCAATGAGCACAACTACCAGAGGCGGCTATCAGTACTTCATGACTTTTACGACGACTTGAGTAGATATGGATATATCTATTTGATGAGGCACAAGTCGGAAACTTTTGAAAAGTTCAAAGAGTTACAGAATGAGGTTGAGAATCAGCTCGGCAAGACTATAAAGCTTCTGCGATCTGATCGTGGAGGTGAGTACATGAGCTAGGAGTTTGATGATCATCTGAAAAGTCAAGGTATAGTACCTCAGCTCACACCTCCGGGTACGCCATAGAGAAACGGCGTGTCAGAACGGAGGAATAGGACCTTGTTGGACATGGTCCGGTCTATGATGAGCAAATCGGATTTACCCTTGTCATTTTGGGGATACGCTCTAGAAACTGCAGCTTTCACACTTAATAGGGTACCATCAAAATCCGTAGACAAGACACCACATGAGATGTGGACCGGGAAGAGTCCCAGTTTGTCTTTTCTAAAGATTTGGGGTTGTAAAGCATTTTTCAAGCGACTTATGTCAGACAAGTTTACACCAAGTCGGATAAATGCATATTCATGGGATATCCGAGGGAAACCTTGGGATATAGCTTCTACAACCGGGAAGAGAACAAAGTGTTTGTTGCTCAGAATGGGGTTTTTCTTGAGAAAGAGTTTCTCGGTCAGGAGGCCAGTGGGAGAACGGTTCGACTCGAAGAAATTCGAGGACCACTCGGGGACGGCTCGGCTGGTGATGAGATCATACCGGAGTCAGTCAGGGAACCCGTAGTGGAAGCGGCACTGGAACCACGGAGGTCAGAAAGCTTGTGCAAAGTGTGTGATGTATTGTTGCTAGAAAGTGACAAGCCGGCCACGTATGCGGAAGCGATGGTGAGCCCAGATTCCGAGGCATGGCTCGAGGCCATGAGATCCGAGTTAAAGTCCATGGATGAGAATCAAGTCTAGGACTTGGTTGATCCGCCGCCTGGCGTAACAGCCATTGGTTGCAAATGGGTCTTTAAGAAGAAAACCGATGTGGATGGAAATGTTCAGATCCACAAAGCACGGCTTGTCGCTAAGGGTTATGGACAAGTTCAAGGAATTGACTACGACGAGACTTACTCGCCGGTAGCGATGCTAAAATCGGTGAGGATCGTACTAGCTATAGCTGCATATTTCGATTACGAGATATGGCAGATGGATGTCAAAACGGCTTTCCTTCACGGAAATTTAACCGAGGATGTGTACATGATACAACCCAAGGGTTTTGTCGATCCGACTAGCACTAGTAAGGTATGCAAGCGCAAGAGATCCATTTATGGGTTGAGGCAAGCATCTCAGAGTTGGAACATTCGTTTTGATGAGGTCGTAACTGGTCTCGGTTTCATCAAAAGTGAAGAGGACTCTTGTTTATACAAGAAGTTAAGTGGGATCTCGATAGTGTTTTTGATCTTGTATGTGGATGACATACTACTGATCGGGAACGATGTATCGATGCTGAACTCGGTCAAGGAATCATTGAATGGCAATTTTTTGATGAAGGACCTTGGTGAGGCAGTGTATATTTTAGGTATTAAGATCTATAGAGATAGATCGAGGAGGCTGCCCGGCTTGAGCCAGAGCACGTACATAGATAAAGTGTTGAAGCGGTTCAACATGAGTGAGGCGAAGAAAGGGTTCTTGCCACTCTCACATGGTATAAGGCTAAGCGAGACTCGGAGTCCTTCAACATCTGATGAGCGAAGCAGGATGAGTAGGATTCTGTATGCCTCGGCAATCGGATCCATCATGTATGTCATGATATGTACAAGGCCTGATGTTGCTTTTGCAATAAGCCTAACAAGTAGATACTAGGCCAACCCAGGTGAGAGTCACTGGGCAGCGGTAAAGACAATTTTGAAGTACCTGAAAAGGACAAAAGAGATGTTCCTAGTTTATGGAGGTGAGGAAGAGCTCGTCGTAAGGGGTTATGTCGATGCTAGTTTCCAAACCGACAGAGATGATTGTCGATCACAGTCTGGATTCGTGTACGTCCTGAATGGAGGAGCAATGCACTGGATGAGTTCCAAGCAGGATACGGTGGCCGATTCTACCACAGAAGCTGACTACATTGCGGCTTGTGAAGATGCAAAGGAAGGTGTTTGGATCCGGCATTTTCTGGATGATCTTGGTATTTTCCCAGCCTCGGTAAAACCGTTGGACCTTTATTGTGATAATTCTGGTGCCATCGCACAAGCCAAGGAGCCGAGGAATCACCACAAGGTCAGACACATAGATCGGAAATATCACCTGATACGAAAGATCGTAAAGAATGGTGATGTAGACATATGCAAAATTCACACGGATGCAAATGTTGCAGATCCGTTGACTAAGCCGCTTCCACAACCCAAGCATGAGGGGCACATTAGAGCTATGGGCATTCGATGTCTATTTGATTGACTCTAGTGCAAGTGGGAGACTATTGGAGATATGCCCTAGAGGCAATCATGTATGATGATATTTCCTATGTGTTTATGAATAAAGATAGTCCTTGGACATTATCAATGATGTGTATCAGCAAGTACGTGACTTGTTTGTGGGACTATGCATTGTATCATGACTGTCCTAAAAGGTCCCTAGTCGAAAGGGCTGTGTGGACGCGCAGTCGACTAGACTAGCATATGACACGGTCGATGGCTTGGTCTCACTAGCCATGGAGCATTGGATGCTAACCGGATAATATGGAATTGGAAAGGTCTGGTCGGATTCGACATAGTCGGATCTGAGTCGAGATAAGGTCCGAGTCGGACAGACCCAACTATGAGACGCAGCGATATGTCATCTGTGAGTCTCTAGTACAACATACGTTCTATGTCCTAAGACCTGAGCTGACGCATGTACTTGGGATGGTGACAGACTTGCTTTGGGTCGTGATACGTCTTCAACGTATCTATAATTTTTGATTGTTCCATGCTATTATATTACCTATTTTGGATGTTTATGGGCTTTATTTTATACATCTTTATCATTTTTGGGACTAACCTACTAACCGGAGGCCCAGGCCATATTGCTGTTTTTTTGCCTATTTCAGTATTTCGAAGAAAATGAATATCAAACGGAGTCCAAACGGAATGAAACCTTCGGGAATGTGATTTTTGGAACGAACAAGATCCGGAGAGCTTGGAGTGCAAGTCAAGAAACAACCGGAGCCTCCACGAGATAGGAGGGCGCGCCCCCTGTCTCGTGGGCCCCTCGGGCATCCACCGACGTACTTCTTCCTCCTATATATACCTATGGACCCCGAAAACATCCAGGGGCACCATGAAACACAATTTCCACCACCGTAACCTTCTGTATCCGCGAGATCCCATCTTGGATCCTTCGCCGGCACTCTGCTGGAGGGGGAATCGACCATGGAGGGCCTCTACATCAACATCCTTGCCCCTCCTATGAGTTGTGAGTACTTTACCACAGACCTACGGGTCCATAGTTATTAGCTAGATGACTTCTTCTCTCTTTTTGGATCTCAATACAATGTTCTCCCCCTCTATTGTGGAGATCTATTTGATGTAATCTCTTTTTGCGGTGTGTTTGTCGAGATCCAATAAATTGTGGGTTTATGATCAGATTTATCTATGGATATTAATTGAATCTTCTCTGAATTCTTTTATGTATGATTGAGTTATCTTTGCAAGTCTCTTCGAATTATCGGTTTGGTTTGGCCTACTAGATTGATCTTTCTTGCCATGGGAGAAGTGCTTAGCTTTGGGTTCAATCTTGCGGTGTTCTTACCCAGTGACAGAAAGGGTTGCAAGACACGTATTGTATTATTGCCATCGAGGATAACAAGATGGGGTTTATACCATATTGCATGAGTTTATCCCTCTACATCGTGTCATCTTGCTTAATGCGTTACTCTGTTCTTATGAACTTAATACTCTAGATGCATGCTGGATAGCGGTCGATGTGTGGAGTAATAAAAGTAGATGCAGGCAGGAGTCGGTCTACTTGTTATGGACATGATGCCTATATACATGATCATGCCTAGATAATCTCATAACTATGCGCTTTTCTATCAATTGCTCGACAGTAATTTGTTCACCCACCGTAATACTTATGCTCTCGAGAGAAGCCTCTAGTGAAACGTATGGCCCCCGGGTCTATCTCTTATCATATTTGCTTTCAATCTACTTTTATTTGCATCTTTACTTTTTGCATCTATATTATAAAATACCAAAAATATATTTATCTTATCATACTATCTCTATCAGATCTCACTTTCGCAAGTGGCCGTGAAGGGATTGACAACCCCTTTATTGCGTTGGTTGCGAGTTCTCAGTTTGTTTGTGTAGGTGCGTGGGACTTTTGAGGAGCCTCCTACTGGATTGATACCTTGGTTCTCAAAAACTGAGGGAAATACTTACGCTACACTTGTTGCATCACCCTCTCCTCTTCGGGGAAAACCAACGCTAGCTCAAGACGTAGCAAGAAGGATTTCTGGCGCCGTTGCCAGGGAGGTCTTCGCTCAAGTCAAGACAGACCAAGTACCTATCACAAACCCATCTCCCTCGCATTTACATTATTTGCCATTTGCCTCTTGTTTTCCTCTCCCCCCACTTCACCCTTGCCGTTTTATTCGCCCTCTCTTTCCCAATCTCCTCCTCTCTTTTCCGCTTGCCTTTTTCTGTTTGCTTGTGTGTTGGATTACTTGTTGCCATGGCACAAGATAATACCAAATTATGTGATTTCTTGAAAACCAATAATAATGATTTCCTTAGTACTCCGATTGCTCCTCTTAATGATGTTGAGTCTTGTGAAATCAATGCTGCTTTGCTGAATCTTGTTATGAAAGATCAATTCGCCGACCTTCCTAGTGAAGATGCCGCTACCCATCTAAACAATTTTGTTGATTTGTGTGATATGCAAAAGAAGAAAGATACGGATAACAATATTGTCAAATTGAAGTTATTTCCGTTTTCACTTAGAGATCGTGCTAAAGTTTGGTTTTTGTCTTTGCCTAAAAATAGTATTGATTCTTGGAACAAGTGCAAAGATGCTTTTATCTCTAAGTATTTTCCTCCCGCTAAGATCATCACTCTTAGGAACGATATTATGAATTTTAAACAACTTGATCATGAGCATGTTGCCCAATCTTGGGAAAGAATGAAATTGATGCTTCGCAATGCCCTACTCATGGTTTGAATTTATGGATGACCATACAAAATTTTTAAGCCGGTTTGAACTTTGCTTCTAGAAATCTCTTAGATTCGGCCGCAGGAGGCACCTTTATGGAAATCACGTTAGGAGATGCTACAAAACTTCTTGATAATATTATGGCTAATTATTCTCAATGGCACACCGAAAGATCTTCTAGTAAAAAAGTGCATGCTATAGAAGAAATCAATGTTTTGAGTGGAAAGATGGATGAACTTATGAAGATGTTTGCTACTAAAAATTCTCCTCTTGATCCTAATGATATGCCTTTGTCTTCCTTGATTGAGAATAATAATGAATCTATGGATGTGAATTTTGTTGGTAGGAATAGTTTTGGAAACAACGCTTATAGAGGAAATTTTAATGCTAGACAGTTCCCTAGTAATTCCTCTAATAATTATGGAAATTCCTACAATAATCCTTATGGTAATTTTAATAAGATGCCCTCTGATTTTGAGAATAATGTGAAAGAATTTATGATTTCTCAAAAGAATTTTAATGCTTTGCTTGAAGAAAAATTGCTCAAAGTTGATGATTTGGCTAGGAACGTTGATAGACTTTTGCTTGATGTTGATTCTCTTAAACTTAGACCTTCTCCTCCTAAGCATGATATCAATGATTCTCTCAAAGTAATGAGAATTTCCATTAACGAGTGCAAGGAAAGAACCGCTAGATTGCGTGCTAAGAAAGACAGCTTTATAAAAGCGTGTTCTTCTAGTTTCCGTGAAAATAATGATGAGGATCTTAAATTTATTGATGCATCTCCTATTAGATCTATGTTTTGCAATATGAATTTTGATGATTATGGGACTGATGATGAATCAACTTTGCCTAGAAGGCGTCCCAAGAATTTGGAGTCTTTAGATCTTAATGCTAAATTTGGTAAAAGAGAGATTGGAGAATCCTTAACTTCTAATAATGTTGAACCTACTATCTCGGATTTCAAGGAATTTTATTATGATAATTGCTCTTTAAAAAGTTGTATTTCCTTGTTGCAATCCGTTGTTAATTCTCCTCATGCTTATAGTCAAAACAAAGCTTTTACCAAACATATTGTTGATGCCTTGATGCAATCTTATGATGAAAAACTTAATTTGGAAGTTTCTATACCTAGAAAACTTAATGATGAGTGGGAACCTACTATAAAGATTAGAATTAAAGATTATGAGTGTTTTGCTTTGTGTGATTTGGGTGCTAGTATTTCCACGATTGCGAAAACTTTATGTGATATTCTAGGTTTCCATGATTTTGAAGATTGCTCTTTAAATTTGCACCTTGCGGATTCCACCATTAAAAAGCCTATGGGAAGGATCAATGATGTTCTTATTGTTGCAAATAGAAATTTGGTACCCGTAGATTTTATCGTTCTTGATATACATTGCAATCTTTCTTGCCCTATTATTCTTGGTAGACCTTTCCTTAGAACGATTGGTGCGATTATCGATATGAAAGAAGGGAACATTAGATTCCAATTTCCCTTAAAGAAAGGCATGGAGCACTTTCCAAGAAAGAAAGTTAAATTACCTTATGAATCTATCATGCGTGCTACTTATGAGTCAAGTGCCAAAGATGGCACTCGTTAGATCTATCCTCGCTTTTATGCCTAGCTAGGGGCGTTAATCGATAGCGCTAGTTGGGAGGCAACCCAATTTTCTTTATGTTCTTTGTTTTTGTTCCTGTTTAGTGTTAAATTTTGTTTCTACTTTCTGTTTAGATGTGTTTTTATCTTTTGTTTAGTGTTTGTGCCAAGTAGAACCTATAGGATAAACTATGATGATGGTTGATTTGATTCTGCTGAAAAACAGAAACTTTGCGCTCACGAGAAAAAAATCAATAAATCACAGAAACGTGCTTTTGCATTGATTCTTTTTGCTTCTGATCAAAAAACAAATTGTACAGTACGTCCTATTTTGGTAGGAGTTTTAGAGTTCCAGAAGTTTGCGTTAGTTACAGATTGCTACAGACTGTTCTGTTTTTGACAGATTCTATTTTTCGTGTGTTGTTTGCTTATTTCAATGCATCTATGGCAAATAAATTAGTTTATAAACCATAAGGAAGTTGGAATACAGTAGGTTTAACACCCAAATGAATAAATAATGAGTTAATTACAGTACCTTATGTGGTGGTTTTGTTTTCTTTCACTCACGGAGCTTATAAGATTTCCTGTTGAGTTTTGTGTTGTGAAGTTTTCAAGTGTTGGGTAAAGCTTTTATGGACTATGGAATAAAGAGTGGCAAGAGCCTAAGCTTGGGTATGCCCAAGGCACCCTAATATATTCAAGAATAGCCAAAAGCCTAAGCTTGGGGATGCCCCGGGAAGGCATCCCCTCTTTCGTCTTCGTTCATTGGTAACTTTACTTGGAGCTATATTTTTATTCGCCACATGATATGTGTTTTGCTTGGAGCGTCGTGTATTATATTGGTCTTTGCTTTTTAGTTTACCACGATCATCCTTGCTGTAACACACCTTTTGGGAGAAGCCTATTTTATTAGAATTTGCTAGAATACTATATGTGCTTCACTTATATCTTTTGAGCTTGATAGTTTTTGCTCTAGTGCTTCACTTATATCTTTTAGAGCATGGTGGTGGATTAATTTTGAAGAAATTGTTAGTCTCTCATGCTTCACTTATATTATTTTGAGAGTCTCTTAGTACAACATGATATTTGCTATGGTTACAAATTTGGTCCTAGAATGATGAGCATCCAAGTTGGGTATAATAAAAACTATCATAGAAAGTGAATTGGATGCTATGAGCAATTTGATGCTTGATAATTGTTTTGAGATATGGAGGTAGTGATATTAAAGTCATGCTAGTTGGGCGATTATGAATTTAAATAATGCTTGTGTTGAAGCTTGTGATTCCCGTAGCATGCACGTATGGTGAACCGCTTTGTGATGAAGTTGGAGCACAATTTTATTTATTGAATGTCTTCCTTATGAGTGGCAGTCGGGGACGAGCGATGGTCTTTTCCTACCAATCTACCCCCCTAGGAGCATGCGCGTAGTGCTTTGGTTTTTGATAACTTTTAAATTTTTACAACAAGTATATGAGTTCTTTTGACTAATGTTGAGTCCATGGACTATACGCACCCTTTCACCCTTCCATTATTGCTAGCCTCTCTTGTACCGTGCAACTTTCGCCGGTACCATACACCCACCATATACTTTCCGCAAAACAGCCACCATACTTACCTATTATGGCATTTCCATAGCCATTCCGAGATATATTGCCATGCAACTTTCCACCATTCCGTTTATTATGACACGTTTCATCATTGTCATATTGCTCTTTGCATGATCATGTAGTTGACATCGTATTTGTGGCAAAGCCACCATCATAATCTTCATACATGTCGCTCTTGATTCATTGCATATCCCGGTATACCGCCGGAGGCATTCACATAGATTCATATCTTGTTCTAGCTTGGAGTTGTAATTTTTGAGTTGTAAATCCATAAAAGTGTGATGATCTTCATTATTAGAGCATTGTCCTAGTGAGGAAAGGATGATGAAGACTATGATTCACCCACAAGTCGGGATGAGACTTTGGCCTTTAAAAAAAAGAAAAAAAGGGAGAAAGGCCAAAAAGAAAAATAAAAGAGAAGGCCAAAGAAAAAAAAGGAAAAAAAGAGAGAAAAAAAGAAAAAAAAAATGAGAGAAAAAGAGAGAAGGGACAATGCTACTATCTCCTTTTCCACATTTGTGCTTCAAAATAGCACCATGATCTTCATGATAGAGAGTCTGATATGTTGTCACTTTCATATACTAGTGGGAATTTTTCATTATAGAACTTGGCTTGTATATTCCAATGATGGGCCTCCTCAAAATGCCCTAGGTCTTCGTGAGCAAGCAAGTTGGATGCACGCCCACTAGTTTTCTTTTGTTGAGCTTTCATATATTTATAGCTCTAGTGCATCCGTTGCATGGCAATCCCTACCCACTCACATTGATATCTATTAATGGGCATCTCCATAGCCCGTTGATACGCCTAGTTGATGTGAGACTATCTTCTCCTTTTTTGTCTCCCCCACAACCACCATTCTATTCCACATATAGTGCTATGTCCATGGCTCATGCTCATGTATTGCGTGAAAGTTGAAAGAGTTTGAGATTATTAAAGTATGAAACAATTGCTTGGCTCGTCATCGGGGTTGTGCATGATTAAATACTTTGTGTGATGAAGATAGAGCAACAACCAGACTATATGATTTTGTAGGGATAACTTTCTTTGGCCATGTTATTTTGAGAAGACATGATTACTTTGCTTAGTATGCTTGAAGTATTACTATTTCTTATGTCAATATGAACTTTTATTTTGTATTATTTGGATCTGAACATTCATGCCACATTAAAGAAAATTACATTAAGATTTATGCTAGGTAGCATTCCACATCAAAAAATTTCTTTTTATCATTTACCTACTCTAGGACGAGCAGGAATTAAGCTTGGGGATGCTTGATACGTCTTCAACGTATCTATAATTTTTGATTGTTCCATGCTATTATATTACCTCTTTTGGATGTTTATGGGCTTTATTTTATACATCTTTATCATTTTTGGGACTAACCTACTAACCGGAGGCCCAACCCATATTGCTGTTTTTTTGCCTATTTCAGTATTTCGAAGAAAAGGAATATCAAACCGAGTCCAAACGGAATGAAACCTTTGGGAACGTGATTTTTGGAACGAACAAGATCCGGAGAGCTTGGAGTGCAAGTCAAGAAACAACCGGAGCCTCCACGAGATAGGAGGGCGCCCCCTGTCTTGTGGGCCCCTCGGGCATCCACCGACGTACTTCTTTCTCCTATATATACCTACGGACCCCGAAAACATCCAGGGGCACCACGAAACACAATTTCCACCACCGTAACCTTCTGTATCCGCGAGATCCCATCTTGGAGCCTTCGCCGGCACTCTGCCGGAGGGGGAATCGACCATGGAGGGCCTCTACATCAACATCCTTGCCCCTCCTATGAGTTGTGAGTAGTTTACCACAGACCTACGGGTTCATAGTTATTAGCTAGATGACTTCTTCTCTCTTTTTGGATCTCAATACAATGTTCTCCCCCTCTCTTGTGGAGATCTATTCGATGTAATCTCTTTTTGCGGTGTGTTTGTCGAGATCCGATGAATTGTGGGTTTATGATCAGATTTATCTATGGATATTAATTGAATCTTCTCTGAATTCTTTTATGTATGATTGAGTTATCTTTGCAAGTCCCTTCGAATTGTCGGTTTGGTTTGGCCTACTAGATTGATCTTTCTTGCCATGGGAGAAGTGCTTAGCTTTGGGTTCAATCTTGCGGTGTTCTTACCCAGTGACAGAAAGGGTTGCAAGACACGTATTGTATTATTGCCATCGAGGATAACATGATGGGGTTTATATCATATTGCATGAGTTTATCCCTCTACATCATGTCATCTTGCTTAATGCGTTACTCTGTTCTTATGAACTTAATACTCTAGATGCATGCTGGATAGCGGTAGATGTGTGGAGTAATAGTAGTAGATGCAGGCAGGAGTCGGTCTACTTGTTATGGACGTGATGCCTATACACATGATCATGCCTAGATAATCTCATAACTATGCGCTTTTCTATCAATTGCTCGACAGTAATTTGTTCACCCATCGTAATACTTATGCTCTCGAGAGAAGCCTCTAGTGAAACCTATGGCCCCTGGGTCTATCTCTTATCATATTTGCTTTCAATCTACTTTTATTTGCATCTTTACTTTTTGCATCTATATTATAAAATACCAAAAATATATTTATCTTATCATACTATCTCTATAAGATCTCACTTTCGCAAGTGGCCGTGAAGGGATTGACAACCCCTTTATTGCGTTGGTTGCGAGTTCTTAGTTTGTTTGTGTAGGCGCGTGGGACTTTTGAGGAGCCTCCTACTGGATTGATACCTTGGTTCTCAAAAACTGAGGGAAATACTTACTCCACACTTGCTGCATCACCCTCTCCTCTTCGGGAAAACCAATGCTAGCTCAAGACGTATTAGGCCGACCAAACGCTACTCCGTGACTGGGTAGTTACAAAGGTAGGTTTTGGGTTTGTCTAGTCCCATGCTGCAAGACATGGTCGAGCAAGATGGGATTTGCCCCTTCTATCAGAAGAGATATACTCTGGGCCACTCGTGTGATCCGACCCGGATAAGCATGGCCATGCGACAAGGATTATGAGATAATCCGGATTGAGGTCGGTATCACTGGAATGAGAAAGAGGTCGGTCTAGCACAAGGATGACAATCTCACCTTGAGCCCGACAACATATATCATGTGGCAAAGGGAACAGAAGTGTGACACGTTGTACAGGTTCGCCTAACCAGCTTCATAGTATGCTTGGTGGTCGGCACACCTTGCTAGAGGCCGCTACCAACCGTGCTGGTTGAAGGTGATCCGAACTGTGACCAAGCCGACTTCAACCTAAGGGGTCGCGCGCTTAAGGTAAGGAACCTACGAGGTCGGTTTGTAGGACACTGGTCGGATGTGATCCGAATTGGACTAGGAACGTGACCGAGTAGACTTTGGGCTTTAGGGTCCGTGCGAGGCCCAAGTGTTGAGCCTGCGACGGACTCCTATATAAAGTGGAGGTGCGGAACACTCATGGGGTTGATCGCGTCGGGGCCGTCATTAGGGATTTGCATGTGTTGCAACTAGCCAGCTCCACTAGCCGCCGGTTGTGTGTTCGGGCCTAGCCGTCCGCCGCACGATGTTCCTCCTGCACGCACGGATACCGTTAGAGGCGGCGCACTTGCGCCGCTCTAGCAAACTTGTTCGCGGGATCTGATCGACTAAGTGGGAGACCGGCAAGGAGGAGACGACTCCGGGGACGCGCTGCCTCAACTCTACTTCCGCTGCACGGCACTGCGCGTCTAGTGGTAATGACCTGTGATCCATCTCCCATAGCATGTTCCTGGATGTTCTGCGCGTAGGAATTTAAATTTGCAGTCGACGCACCTTACCGTAGATCCCAACATTACGGACTTCCGGACCCCTCCTGAATCCTCCAGAACCTTCTGGAAGCTTCCCGGTACAATACCAAAAAACTGCACCTTTTTCTGAAACCCAAAATATGACTTCCCATATATAAATCTTTACCTCTCGACCATTCCGACACTCCTCATGATGTCCGGGATCTCATACGGGACTCTGTCGGTGTCAAAACTGGTGGATCTCGGGTAGGGGGTCCCGAACTCTGCGTCTAAGGCTAATGGTAACAGGAGGCAGGGGACATGATGTTTACCCAGGTTTGGGCCCTCTCTATGGAGGTAATACCCTACTTCCTGCTTGATTGATCTTGATGATCTAAGTATTGCAAGAGTAGATCTACGACGAGATCGTAGAGGCTAACCCTAGAAGCTAGCCCATGATTATGATTGTTGTTCTTGTCCTATGGACTAAACCCTCTGGTTTATATAGACACCGGAGGGGGCTAGGGTTACATAGAGTCGGTTACAGAGAAGAGAATCTACATATCCGAATCGCCAAGCTTGCCTTCCACGCAAAGGAGAGTCCCACCCGGACACGGGGCGAAGTCTTCTATCTTGTATCTTCATAGCACAACAGTCCGGCCAATGTATATAGTCCGGCTATCCGAGGACCCCTTAATCCAGGATTCCTGAGTAGCCCCTGAACCAGGCTTCAATGATGATGAGTCCGGCGCGCAGATTGTCTTCGGTATTGCAAGGCGGGTTCCTTCTTCGGATACTCCAAAGTAGATCTTGAACACAAGAATCGTGTCCGGCTGTGCAAAACAAATTCCACATACCACCATAGAGAGTACAATATTCCACGAGTCTAATCTGCTGACAACTTCATAGCGTGACATCACACCACGGCTCGGTCATTATTCGAACCATTTTTCCAACCTGCTACTACATGTTTCGTGAGGCGGTTTTATTGGCACGTCTTGTCGAAGCAGAGACCGTGTCCCCTTATCACGGGATTCTCATCAATACAGGCGTGGGTAACCCAACTGTGCCATAAGCACGGCGCCTGGGGAATAAGCGAGTTTTAGGGCGAGTGGGGAGGCACATGATTTCTATTGCCTTTAGAAAGGGATAAGGATTCCCCTCTTTCTCCCACGCCTTCTCCTTCCTTTGCTTATTCTCTCTCTCTCGAGCTCTAGCGCCCAAGCATTCACCTTCTCCGCCCACAAAAGCGTTCTGAAAATGTTCGGATATGGAGCTGGAGGCAAGTGGATGGCCTCAACTGTCCAGGAGAAGGATATCAAGAAACTTTGGGAGGCCGGGTATCTGACTAAGAAGATCGCGCATCGTCTTCCGACGGCGGGACAGATCGTCCCTACTCCGGAACCCCACGAGAGGGTTGTGTTCCTTCCTCACTTCGTCCGCAGGCTAGGGTTTCCCCTCCACCCATTCGTTCGCGGCCTTATGTATTACTACGGGATCGATTTCCATGATCTATCCCCCAATTCTTTCCTCAATATCTCGACGTTCATCATCGTGTGCGAGGCCTTCCTCCGCGTCCCTCCACACTTCGGACTGTGGATGAAGATTTTCAACGTGAAGCCGAAGGTGGTGGGCGGTGAACATGCCGAGTGCGGAGGTGCCATGGTGAGCAAGATGCCCAATGTCAAATGGCCATCAGGTACTTTCAATGAGTCCGTCAAAGGGTGGCAACAATAGTGGTTCTATGTCACTGAGCCACATGGCACCAAATGGGCCGCAGCTCCAGAATTCCGATCCGGAGCCCCATTGCGGCTTACGTCCTGGCCCAAGAAGGGCCTAGACTGGTCTTCATCAGACGAACTGACGATGCTCCAGGTGCGTGTCAAGAGCATGGGAGACAAGAACATCAAGCTCGTTGATGTAGTCCAGGTGATGCTAGTTCACCGGATCCTCCCATGCCAATGCAGGACTTGCAATTTATGGGAATTCGACTCGGCCAAGCACCAGACCCTGCTGGAGTTCTTCGGCACAACACAGGAAGACATTTGAAAGGTGCTCTTCAAGTCCGGCAAATCATGGCCGGACTCGGCCGAGGACCGCGGGTACAAATTGTCCTGTCCCGCAAGTTCGGTAAGTGTTCGTATGTTGACAAGGTGTATGATGACCCACAGGTGTAGGGGATCTATCGTAGTACTTTCGATAAGTAAGAGTGTCGAACCCAACGAGGAGCAGAAGGAAATGATAAGCGATTTTCAGTAAGGTTTTCTCTGCAAGCACTGAAATAGTAGGTGATAGATAGTTTTGTGATAGGATAAATAGTAATGAGTAACAAGTAAACAAAGTAAATAAGGTGCAGCAAGGTGGCCCAATCCTTTATGTAGCAAAGGATAAGCCTGGACAAATTCGAATAATAATAAAGGAGCTCCCGAGGACACATTGTGAATTATCGTCAAGCTAGTTTTCATCACGCTCATATGATTCGCGTTCGGTACTTTGATAATTTGATATGTGGGTGGACCGGCACTTGGGTGCTGCCCTATCTTGGACAAGCATCCCACTTATGATTAACCCCTATTGCAAGCATCCGCAACTACAAAAAGGAGTATTAAGGTAAACCTAACCACAACATTAAACATATGGGCCCATATGAACCCTAAAGAAGCAACGCATAAACTAGGGTTTAAGCTTCTGTCACTCTAGCAACCCATCATCTACTTATTACTTCCCTATGCCTTCCTCTAGGCCCAAATAATGGTGAAGTGACATGTAGTCGACGTTCACATAACACCACTAGAGGAAAGACAACATAAATCTCATCAAAATATCGAACGAATACCAAATTCACATGACTACTAATAGCAAGACTTCACCCATGTCCTCAGGAACTAAAGTAACTACTCACAAAGCATAATCATGTTCATAATCAGAGGTGTAATAATATGCATTAAGGATCTGAACATATGATCTTCCACCAAGTAAACGAATTAGTATCAACTACAAGGAGTAATCAACACTACTAGCAACCCACATGTACCAATTTGTGGTTTTGGATACAAGATTGGATACAAGAGATGAACTAAGGTTTGAGAGGAGATGGTGCTGGTGAAGATGTTGATGGAGATTGACCCCCTCCCGATGAGAGGATCGTTGGTGATGACGTTGGTGATGATTTCCCCCTTCCGGAGGGAAGTGTCCCCGGCAGAACAGCTCCGCCAGAGCCCTAGATTGATTCCGCCAAGGTTCCGCCTCGTGGCGGTGGAGTTTCGTCTCGTAAGCTTGCCCACGATTTTTTCCAGGGTAAAGGTGATGATATAGCAGAAGATGGACACCAGAGGCCCACCAGGGGGCCCAGGAGATAGGGGGCGCACCCTATAGGGGGGGGCGCCCCCTGTCTCCTGGACAGGGTGTGGGCCCCCTGGCCTATTTCTTTCGCTCATAAATTCTTAATAAATCCAAAAAGTGGTTTCGTGGAGTTTCAGGACTTTTGGAGTTGTGCAAAATAGGTTTCCAACATTTGCTCCTTTTCCAGCCAGAATTCCAGCTGCCGGCATTCCCCCTCTTCATGGCAAACCTTGTAAAATAAGAGAGAATAGCCATAAATATTGAGATATAAAGTGTAATGACAGCCCATAATGCAATAAATATTGATATAAAAGCATGATGCAAAATGGACGTATCAACTCCCCCAAGCTTAGACCTTGCTTGTCCTCAAGCGGAAACCGAAATCGAGAAATATGTCCACATGTCTAGAGATAGATGTGTCGATAAAAATAAAATACGGACATGAGGGCATCATGATCATTCTAATAACAGCAACATATATAGATTTTGTCATATGATTTCTTATGCTCAAGTAATAAGCAATTCACAATGTCAAGTATGGTTCATAAACTTCATTGGGAACTAACAAACTATAATCTCAGTCATTGAAGCAATTGCAATTTATCGTAACATCAGAAAGAGTCAATAATAGAGCTTTTCAGCAAGCTCACATACTCAACTATCTCGTAGTCTCCCATAAGTGTTAACACTCATGCAATACTTGTGGTTATAGAGTTTCAGCCGGACACTGAGAAAGATAGGGGCTTATTGTGTTGCCTCCCAATGTATTCACCTTTAGGTGATGTCAACAATAATAGCCTATGCCAACTTACATCCAATTGGATATATGTATCATGATCTTTCAAACACGAGGAGCTTGCCAAAGGATAAAATGAAAAAGTGGGAAGGTGAGGATCACCTTGACTCAAGCATAAAGTAAAAGATAGGCCCTTCGCAGAGGGAAACAGAGGTTGTCATGCGCGTTTAGGATTGATGCACGAAATCTTAATGCAAAAGAACGTCACTTTATATTGCCCTTGTATGTGGACCTTTATTATGCAATCCGTCGCTTTTATTACTTCCACAACAAGTTCGTACAAAGCTTATTTTCTCTGCACTAATAAGTCATACATATTTAGAGAGCAATTTTTATTGCTTGCACCGATGACAACTTACTTGAAGGATCTTACTCAATCCATAGGTAGGTATGGTGGACTCTCATGGCAAAACTGGGTTTGAGGATATTTGGAAGCACAAGTAGTATCTCTACTTGGTGCAAGGAATTTTGGCTAGCAAGAGGGGGAAAGGCAAGCTCAACATGTTTGGAAGGTCAATGACAATATACTTTAACTGAGATGTCGAAAAACATAAACCATTACGTTGTCTTCCTTGTCCAACATCAACTCTTTTAGCATGTCATACTTAATGAGTGCTTCACAATCATAAAAGATGTCCAAGATAATATATCTATATGTGAACCCCTCTTTCCTTATCACCTCCTATTAATTGCAACGATGACCAAGGCTACGTTCATCAACTCTCAACAATTTTTATCCCTCATACTTTCTATGTGTGAAGTTATCACTATCCATAAGATCAATATGAACTCTTTTGTTCTTTCTACTTTCTCAAGATCATAGCAACATAGCAAAGCCCTTGACTCAACACTAATCTTTATTATAGATAGCACACGGACTCGCTTACATAAAGAGATCACAAAGCAAAACTCAAAACTACTTGATATCAAAACTTCAATCTACTAGATCAAGATACTACTAAAAGGATCGAACTAAATAAAGTGGTAAAGATAGGAGTGTGATGGTGATACGATACCGGGGCACCTCCCCCAAGCTTGGCGGTTGCCAAGGGGAGTGCCCATACCCATGTAATTATTTCTTCGGAGGTGGTGAAGTGGGAATTGTTGATGATGTAGGCTTGTCGTCCATCTTCCAAGTCATGGGCTCTCCATCATAAAAGGATGATCGAGTCTCCAGGATCCTTAAATCTGCGGCCAAACTCATTTGCTTGAATCTATATTCATACTCACAGTTCTGATTCTGCAGGTCATAGATCTGGGCTTGGAGGTGCTCGATTTTCTCTTGAAGCTTGAAGATGGTATCCCCAATGACTTTGGCATCCAGCTTGTGGTTGTTGGTGAACTCCGTGATCATCATCTGCTTGGCATTGAGTCCACGTTCCACCATCCCTTGACACTTGAATACTTCTTGCTCCATGGCTTCGAGCTTTGTCTCCATGCTCCCGGTACGCCTTGGTCCCTCCACATCGCGGATGTGTAGCACCCCCTCATGCATCTCAATGGTTTGAGGGTGATGCAGCACCTCTGCAAGATAGGGGTTGATAACCCTCTCGAAAAACTTGTCCTTGGAAGCGCTTGGAGATGACATGTGGCTCTAGATCTGAAACAGAAACAGCTCGAAACGAAAACAGAAGATATTTGCGTGATACGGTGGTCAAAACCTTCGGGAGTATATATAATGAATTTTTACCGACCAAAATACGTATCATACAAGAAAACAAAGTCCGGGAGGCACACGAGGTGCCCACGAGACAGGGGGCGCACCCTACAGGGGGGGCCTCCTCTCTCGTGGGAGCCTCGTGTCCCTTTCGGACTACTTCTTTCTTCCTAAAATTCCTAAATAATCCAAAACTGATAAAAAATACCATTAGAGTTGTTTTGGAGTCGGTATACTTACAATACCACATACCTATGCCTTTTCGGAGTCTGGAACATTCTGGAAAGTGTCTCTTATGTACTCCTCTGGGGTTATGGTTTCAATAATATTAGTTTCAACATTGATAGGATTACCTGAAATATAATGCTTAATTCTTTGACCATTAACCACCCTCGGATTTGTGCCTTCGAAGTTGTTAATTTTTATAGCACCGGAACGATAGACCTCCTCGATAATGTAGGGACCTTCCCATTTTGAGAGAAGTTTTCCTACAAAAAATCGTAAACGAGAGTTGAATAATAACACATAATCTCCTACGTTAAACTCACGCTTTTGTATCCTCTTATCATGCCAGCGTTTGACTTTTTCTTTGAAGAGCTTGGCATTCTCATATGCTTGGGTTCTCCATTCATCAAGTGAGCTAATGTCAAACAACCTCTTCTCACCGGCAAGTTTGAAGTCATAATTGAGCTCTTTAATAGCCCAATATGCTTTATGTTCAAGTTCAAGAGGTAAATGACATGCTTTTCCATAAACCATCTTATATGGAGACATACCCATAGGATTTTTGTATGCAGTTCTATAGGCCCATAATGCATCATCAAGTTTTTTGGACCAATTCTTTCTAGATCTATTCACAGTCTTTTGCAAAATTAATTTGAGCTCTCTATTGCTCAACTCTACTTGACCACTAGACTGCGGGTGATAAGGAGATGCGATTCTATGATTGACATCATACTTAGCAAGCATCTTACGAAAAGCACCATGAATAAAGTGTGAACCACCATCAGTCATAAGATATCTGGGGACTCCAAACCTCGGAAAAATAACTTCTTTAAGCATTTTAATAGAAGTATTATGATCAGCACTACTAGTTGGAATAGCTTCTACCCATTTAGTAACGTAATCAACAACAACTAAAATATGTGTATAACCATTGGAGGCAGGAAAAGGTCCCATATAATCAAAGCCCCAAACATCAAACGGTTCAATAACAAGAGAATAATTCATAGGCATTTCTTGACATCTGCTAATGTTACCTATTCTTTGACATTCATCACAAGATAAGACAAACTTACGAGCATCTTTGAAGAGAGTAGGCAAATAAAAACCAGATTGTAGTACCTTGTGTGCAGTTCTATCTCCCGCGTGGTGTCCTCCATAAGATTCAGAGTGACACTTGCGTAGGATTTGTTCCTGTTCATGCTCAGGCACACAACGTCTAATAATACCATCTACTCCTTCTTTATAAAGGTGCGGATCATCCCATAAGTAATGTCTTAAATCATAAAAGAACTTTTTCTTTTGCTGGTATGTGAAACTAGGCGGTATATATTTAGCAACAATGTAATTATCATAATCAGCATACCAAGGAGCAGTACGAGAAGCATTGACAACCGCTAATTGTTCATCAGGAAAACTATCATTAATAGGCAGTGGGTCATCAAGAACATTCTCTAACCTAGACAAGTTATCTGCAACTGGGTTCTCAGCTCCCTTTCTATAAATAATATGCAAATCAAATTCTTGGAGTAAGATAACCCATCTAATGAGTCTAGGCTTAGCATCTTTCTTTTCCATGAGATATTTAATAGCAACATGATCAGTGTGAATAGTAACTTTGGAATCAACAATATAAGGTCTAAACTTATCACATGCAAACACAACTGCCAAGAACTCTTTTTCAGTAGTAGCATAATTTCTTTGGGCAGTATCAAGAGTCTTACTAGCATACTGGATAACATTCAATTTCTTATCGACTCTTTGCCCTAAAACATCACCTACAGCATAATCACTAGCATCGCACATAATTTCAAAAGGTAAGTTCCAATCAGGTGGCTGAACAATAGGTGCAGTGATCAAAGCTTTCTTAAGTGTTTCAAATGCTTCTACACAATCATCACCAAAGAAAAAACAGATATATTTTTGCAATAAATTAGTTAGAGGCCTAGAGATTTTAGAAAAGTCCTTAATGAACCTCCTATAAAAACCGGCATGACCAAGAAAACTTCTTATACCTTTTATGTCCTTGGGACATGGCATTTTTTCAATAGCGTCAACTTTGGCTTTATCAAATTCAATACCTCTCTCGGAGATCTTGTGCCCCAAGACAATGCCTTCATTAACCATAAAGTGACACTTTTCCAAATTCAGGACGAGACTGGTGTCTTCGCATCTCTACAAAACTCGATCAAGGTTTCTCAAACAATCATCAAAAGAGGATCCATAGACGGAGAAGTCATCCATGAATACCTCACAAATCTTTTCACAAAAATCAGAAAATATAGCCATCATGCATCTTTGAAAGGTAGCAGGTGCATTACATAAACCAAAAGGCATACGTCTATAAGCAAAAGTACTAAAAGGGCAAGTAAAAGTAGTTTTGGATTGATCCTGCGCGGACGCAGGTATTTGAGAGAAGCCAGAATAACCATCCAGAAAGCAAAAATGTGTGTGTTTGGATAGCCTTTCTAGCATTTGATCAATAAAAGGTAAAGGGTAATGATCTTTCTTAGTGGCTTTATTTAACTTACAGAAATCAATTACCATCCTATAGCCTGTAATATTTCTTTGTGGGATCAATTCATCTTTATCATTAGGAACAACGGTAATACCTCCCTTTTTAGGGACACAATGGACAGGGCTTACCCATTCACTATCAGCAATGGGATAAATAATACCCGCCTCAAGGAAGTTTAGAATCTCCTTTCTTACCACTTCCTTCATTTTAGGGTTTAATCGTCTTTGAGGATCTCTAACTGGTTTGGCATCTTTCTCCACTGAAATTTTGTGTTGACATAATGTGGGACTAATGCCCTTAAGATCATCCAAAGTATATCCAATAGCAGCTCATTGCTTCTTCAGGGTTTTCAATAATCTTTCTTCTTCTTTCTCTGAAAGGTTAACACTAATAATAACATGATATATTTCTTTTTCATCAAGATAAGCATACTTGAGATTATCAGGTAAGGGTTTGAGTTCGAACACAGGATCACCCTTGGGTGGAGGGGGATCCCCAAGAATTTTGACAGGAAGGTTATGTTTTAGCATAGGTTCTTGTTTAAGGAACACTTCGTCTATTTCTTCCCTTTCCTTCATAAACATATCATTTTCATGGTCTAACAAATATTGTTCTAACGGATCAGTTGGGGGAACAGCAATGGAAGCAAGACTAATAATTTCATCCTTACTAGGTGGTTCCCTTTCACGAGGTTGTCTACTAAACTTAGCGAAATTAAACTCATGAGACATACCATCTAATGAGTCTAGGCTTAGCATCTTTCTTTTCCATGAGATATTTAATAGCAGCATGATCAGTGTGAATAGTAACTTTGGAATCAACAATATAAGGTCTAAACTTATCACATGCAAACACAACTGCTAAGAACTCTTTTTCAGTAGTAGCATAATTTCTTTGGGCAGTATCAAGAGTCTTACTAGCATACTGGATAACATTCAATTTCTTATCGACTCTTTGCCCTAAAACAACACCTACATCATAATCACTAGCATCGCACATAATTTCAAAAGGTAAGTTCCAATCAGGTGGCTGAACAATAGGTGCAGTGATCAAAGCTTTCTTAAGTGTTTCAAATGCTTCTACACAATCATCATCAAATACAAAAGGGATATCTTTTTGCAATAAATTAGTCGGAGGCCTAGAGATTTTAGAAAAGTCCTTAACGAACCTCCTATAAAAACCGGCATGACCAAGAAAACTTCTTATACCTTTTATGTCCTTGGGACATGGCATTTTTTCAATAGCATCAACTTTGGCTTTATCAACTTCAATACCTCTCTCGGAGATCTTGTGCCCCAAGACAATGCCTTTGTTAACCATAAAGTGACACTTTTCCAAATTCAGGACGAGACTGGTGTCTTCGCATCTCTGCAAAACTTGATCAAGGTTGCTCAAACAATCATCAAAAGAGGATCCATAGACGGAGAAGTCATCCATGAATACCTCACAAATCTTTTCACAAAAATCAGAAAATATAGCCATCATGCATCTTTGAAAGGTAGCAGGTGCATTACATAAACCAAAAGGCATACGTCTATAAGCAAAAGTACTAAAAGGGCAAGTAAAAGTAGTTTTGGATTGATCCTGCGCGGACACAGGTATTTGAGAGAAGCCAGAATAACCATCCAGAAAGCAAAAATGTGTGTGTTTGGATAGCCTTTCTAGCATTTGATCAATAAAAGGTAAAGGGTAATGATCTTTCTTAGTGGCTTTATTTAACTTACAGAAATCAATTACCATCCTATAGCCTGTAATATTTCTTTGTGGGATCAATTCATCTTTATCATTAGGAACAACGGTAATACCTTCCTTTTTAGGGACACAATGGACATGGCTTACCCATTCACTATCAGCAACGGGATAAATAATACCTTCCTCAAGGAATTTTAGAATCTCCTTTCTTACCACTTCCTTCATTTTAGGGTTTAATCGTCTTTGAGGATCTCTAACTGGTTTGGCATCTTTCTCCACTAAAATTTTGTGTTGACATAATGTGGTACTAATGCCCTTAAGATCATCCAAAGTATATCCAATAGCAGCTCGGTGCTTCTTCAGGGTTTTCAATAATCTTTCTTCTTCTTTCTCTGAAAGGTTAGCACTAATAATAACATGATATATTTCTTTTTCATCAAGATAAGCATACTTGAGATTATCAGGTAAGGGTTTGAGTTCGAACACGGGATCACCCTTGGGTGGAGGGGGATCCCCAAGAATTTCAACGGGAAGGTTATGTTTTAGCATAGGTTCTTGTTTAAGGAACACTTCGTCTATTTCTTCCCTTTCCTTCATAAACATATCATTTTCATGGTCTAACAAATATTGTTCTAACGGATCAGTTGGGGGAACAACAATGGAAGCAAGACTAATAATTTCATCCTTACTAGGTGGTTCCATTTCACGAGGTTGTCTACTAAACTTAGCGAAATTAAACTCATGAGACATGCCATCTATGCCAACAGTGACAATATTCTTTTCACAATTAATCTTAGCACTAGCAATATTCAAAAAGGGTCTACCAAAAATGGGACAAAAATTATCTTGTGGGGAAGCAAGAACAAGGAAATCAGCAGGGTATTTAATCTTTCCACACAAGACTTCAACATCTCTAACAATCCCAATAGGTTTAATGGTGTCCCTATTAGCAAGCTTAATAGTAACATCAATGTCTTCTAATTCAACAGGTGCAATATCATGCATAATTTCTTTATAAAGATCATAAGGTATCACATTAGCACTAGCACCCATATCACATAAGCCATGATAACAATGATATCCTATTTTAACAGAAATAATAGGTGTGCCTACAACAGGTCTACGTGTCTTAGTATCGGGTCTAGCAATATTAGCAGTTTCACCCACGAAAGAGATAACATGCCCATCTAAGTCTTCATCCAAGAGATCTTTAATCATAGCAATACTAGGTTCAACATTAATTTGCTCAGGAGGTGTATAAGTCCTAGTATTACTCTTACAAACAACAGTCGAAGCTTTAGCATGATCTTTTATCCTAACAGGAAAAGGAGGTTTTTCGACATAAGCAGTAGGAATAATAGGATCACTATATTTAATAGTCTTTTCTTCGACTGTAATAGGTGCAACTACTTTCACTTCAACAGGAGGATTATATTTAAACCACTTCTCTTTAGGGAGGTCAATGCGAGTAGCAAAAGTTTAACAAAAAGTAGCTACTATCTCAGAGTCAAGTCCATACTTAGAGCTAAATCCACGGAAAGCATCGGTATCCATAAAAGATTTAACACAATCGAACTTAGGTGTCATACCTGACTCCTTACCATCGTCGGAACCCCAATCTTCAGAGTTGCATTTAATTCTTTCCAATAAGTCCCATTTGAAATCAATAGTCTTCAGCATATAGGAATCAGCGCAGGAAGTATCGAGCAGGTTGCGATTATCAAGAGAAAGCCGAACATAAAAAATCTGAATAATCATTTCACGAGAGAGCTCATGATTGGGGCATGAATATAACATGGATTTAATCCTCCCCCAAGCTTGAGCGATGCTTTCTCCTTCGCGAGGCCAGAAATTATATATGTAATTACGATCACGATGAACAAGATGCATAGGGTAGAACTTCTGGTGAAATTCCAACTTCAGTCTCTTATAATTCCAAAATCTCGTATCATCACATAGCCTATACCATGTCATTGCATCTCCCTTTAGAGATAAAGGGAAGACCTTCCTTTTGACAACATCATCGGGGATGCCTGCAGGCTTCAATAATCCACAAACTTCATCCACAAAGATAAGGTGTAAGTCGGGATGCAAAGTTCCGTCTCCTGCAAAAGGATTAGCTAGCAGCTTTTCTATCATACCCGAAGGAATCTCAAAGTGAATATTTTCATAAGGTTCAGTAGGTTGAGGAGCATATCTTTGCTCTTCTGGTTCGGGTGAAGATACCCCAAACAAGCCCCTCAAAGGATTAGTTTCCATAGTGACAAGTAACAGAAAATTTTAGCACACTAAATAAATGTTTCCTTACCAAGTTCCACTCACCAAAAGCACTACACTCCCCGGCAACGGCACCAGAAAAGAGTCTTGATGACCCACAAGTGTAGGGGATCTATCGTAGTCCTTTCGATAAGTAAGAGTGTCGAACCCAACGAGGAGCAGAAGGAAATGATAAGCGGTTTTCAGTAAGGTTTTCTCTGCAAGCACTGAAATAGTAGGTGATAGATAGTTTTGTGATAGGATAAATAGTAACGAGTAACAAGTAAACAAAGTAAATAAGGTGCAGCAAGGTGGCCCAATCCTTTATGTAGCAAAGGATAAGCCTGGACAAATTCTAATAATAATAAGGAGCTCCCGAGGACACATTGGGAATTATCGTCAAGCTAGTTTTCATCACGCTCATATGATTCACGTTCGGTACTTTGATAATTTGATATGTGGGTGGACCGACACTTGGGTACTGCCCTAACTTGGACAAGCATCCCACTTATGATTAACCCCTATTGCAAGCATTCGCAACTACAAAAAGGAGTATTAAGGTAAACCTAACCACAACATTAGACATATGGGCCCATATGAACCCCTAAAGAAGCAACGCATAAACTAGGGTTTAAGATTCTGTCACTCTAGCAACCCATCATCTACTTATTACTTCCCTATGCCTTCCTCTAGGCCCAAATAATGGTGAAGTGTCATGTAGTCGACGTTCACATAACACCACTAGAGGAAAGACAACATACATCTCATCAAAATATCGAACGAATACCAAATTCACATGACTACTAATAGCAAGACTTCACCCATGTCCTCGGGAACTAAAGTAACTACTCACAAAGCATAATCATCATAATCAGAGGTGTAATAATATGCATTAAGGATCTGAACATATGATCTTCCACCAAGTAAACCAATAAATATCAACTACAAGGAGTAATCAACACTACTAGCAACCCACAGGTACCAATTTGTGGTTTTGGATACAAGATTGGATACAAGAGATGAACTAGGGTTTGAGAGGAGATGGTGCTGGTGAAGATGTTGATGGAGATTGACCCCCTCCCGATGAGAGGATCGTTGGTGATGACGTTGGTGATGATTTCCCCCTCCCAGAGGGAAGTGTCCCCGGCAGAACAGCTCCGCCAGAGCCCTAGATTGATTCCGCCAAGGTTCCGCCTCGTGACGATGGAGTTTCGTCCCGTAAGCTTGCCCACGATTTTTTCTAGGGTAATAGTGATGATATAGCAGAAGATTTACGCCGGAGGCCCACCAGGGGGCCCAGGAGATAGGGGGCGCGCCCTATAGGGGGGCACACCCCCCATTCTCCTAGACAGGGTGTGGGCCCTTGGCCTATTTCTTTCACCCATAAATTCTTAATAAATCCAAAAAGTGGTTTCGTGGAGTTTCAGGACTTTTGGAGTTGTGCAGAACAGGATTCCAACGTTTGCTCCTTTTCCAGCCAGAATTCCAGCTGTCGGCATTCCCCCTCTTCATGGTAAACCTTGTAAAATAAGAGAGAATAGCCATAAATATTGAGATATAAAGTGTAATGACAGTCCATAATACAATAAACATTGATATAAAAGCATGATGCAAAATGGACGTATCGGTGTATGCTTTATTTGCGTATTCTATGGGAAACGCCTAACATACTTTCTAACAATCCTCCTAGGGCTTGACAAAGAAGGCGGAGCAGATCTATTGTCCGACTCCGCTGCTAGAAGAAAAGCCGGCCCACTTTTGATGAAGATGCTGGTCCCGACGCCTTACAAGGCGCCGAAGAAGAAGGCCGAAGAGGCCAGGGGCGACCTTCGTCACAAGGGTACTTTGGACACGGTGTCCGAAGACTCTGAGGCCTGCTCCTCCTCCAAAGAGGACGAGGAAGAGGTGGAGGAATAAAAGGAAAGCCAATCCCCCCCAGTGAGGGGGAGAAAGAAGAGGACGGCCTCCAAACATTTGGACGATTTCACCACCGCCACCGACAACAGCCCAGAGTGGGATCCCAGGGTCAAGCCACTGGCCAAATCGTGAGTACATAAAAACCCAGATACATTCGTATATCCAGACTCACTATCGCATAGCATTAACGCATTGAGTCACACATTTTGCAGTCCGGCCAGGTCCCACGTCGAGCAATCTTGATCGGAGGATTTGGGCTCGGACGCGATGGATAACAGGACTCTCCCAACGGCCTCCTCCCCCAAACATGTGGACAACACCGAGGTGTCGTCCCAAAGGGGCCCAGGCCAAGGAGAAGCCCGGGGGACCGTCAAGGCGGTGCCAGAGGGTCAAACCTCGACAGCTGGACACATGGGGGAGCAGACCCCCATGGATACTGACGGTGGGGGTCATCTTGAATTCGGCCCCCAGCCGAACACAGCTCCGGAGACCACCACGACTCCAGATTCAGGCAGGCAACCTCCTTCAACAGAAGGGGGTGCGCCTATTCCACCGGCAACCTCTGTCCAGCCAGAGGTGCCGGACACCTTATCGGTGGCGCTGAAGAACGCTTCCATTGTTGAAGAACACCGAGTCCTTATGGGCGTGGTGATTGAGAAGATTCAGTCTGCCAAAAGCAGGCTGACTGAAGCCTGCACGAGCCTTCTAACATGCTTTGAGGTAAGTGGTGAGGTTTAAAGAGTGTCATAGTATAGATAGTAGCCCCTGATGCACTGTTCGGTGTTCGAAAAGAAAAGCCGGACAGAGGATCAAATATATTTTTGCAGGAGACTTACCATCCTATACCTTTTTTTTGAATAAGCAGGCGTCTTTATTGACTGCCACCTCTCATACTGCGGAAGTCTACGGACTGAAGCAGCGTCTGGAGCAGGCCGAAGAAGAGCTCGGCCAAGTGAAGAAGCAGTTGGAGGATAACCAAGGTATGCACTTGTTTGTATTCAGTACAAATCAATGATTGAATGTGACGAAAAAATGTCATGATGTTTATCAGGAGCGACGTCCGAAGTCGAGTCTCTTAAGAAGGTGGTGGCTGAGGCCGAGAAGAAGGCAGCCAAGGAGCAGGCCACTCGTGAAAAACACGAGGCCAGGGTCGCTGGAGTTCAAGAAGAACTCCAAGAGGCCGTGAAGAGGTGCAAGACCTTGGAGCAGAGTTTGATGGATAAAGAATCCGAACTCACCAAGGTTCATCAAGCCGCATGCGATGCCCAGGGCGAAGCCCAAGGCGTCCTCCAGGAAATCCAGGAGGCCAGAAAGAACACATCGGGTAAGGCTTTTTCTATGCAAAGCAAGTATGTGAAGGAAAGATTCCTGTTACTAACCCGAATTCGGAGTTCTCCAGAGGCATTTGCGGATCTCCATGCAACATATCTGATGCCACACAATTCTATCGAGCCGAAGAAGGGAGCTCTATGGAGAAGCTGTTCTGGTCGCAATATCTTGCGCCAGAACATCCAGCGCCCTTTATCGATCGGCTAAAACAGCTGGTCGAGCTGCATAGGGCGGCCGAACTAGCCATGAAGGATTTAATTATCCGGCTATGGCCTGCCGAAGCGATTCCCAGCAGCTACTTCAGGCTCGTGAAGCGGCTGGTTAGTGCATGCCCTTGGCTTGATGCCATCAAGCGGTCGGTCTGTATTGAAGGTGCGCGGATGGCTTTTGCCCGCGCCAAGGTGCACTGGGCGAAGATGGATGCTGTGAAGCTAAAGTCCGAAGGACCGCCTGCAGGGAAGGAGCACCGCAAGCCTGAGTTGTATTATGACAGTGTCCTGGAGGGATCCCGCCTTGTGGCGGAGCAATGTGCCAAGGACATTATTTTCCCATGAATATATTCGTGTCGTCCTGGGTTGTAATATGAAACAAGGTCATTATGTAATATAGTGCTTGTTATTTGAATTATTACCTCCTGTGCGACCGTTATGTAAATTCTGAGGGTTGGCCAGTCGTCGGCTTCTGCCCCCACGTAGGAAGTAGGGTGTTCGGGATAAATCTAAACACTCTTTACCCCAATTTTGGGTCCTTTAAGGAGGTGTTTAGCGCGACGAACTAGGCAATCGGACTATAAGGCTTTATCACCCTCACTTAGCCATAGGAGTTCGACAAAAGAAAGGTAGGCGCAGGCCCTCATGTTCGGAAGACCGAGCTTGGGGTTCTATAAACACCTGATCGGAGAAAAACCGATCCATCGCATGATGCATTAGTTATCGCATAATGCGGAATAAATTGCTAAAGATCTTGTGACCTCTCGAACAGCTGACCAGCTCTCGCCGCATCATGACAGTCAGTTTTCGGCTTTCTCTACTGAGGTGCTCGTCCAGAAGAACCGGGACACAATCGCAGTAGTTCTCCCTTTACTACCCTAGCCGATATAGCGGAACATAGGGTAGCAAGCGCAGGAGCCGGGCAACCCAACTATTGACCCAAGACATGATTCGGAGCCGATGCATATAATGTTATAATTTCGGGGTGTCGAACAACCGCGAGGGTGTTCGGACTTTCCTGCCGTGTTCTGGGGTACAATGAAGCCCCTGGCGAATTGAGGCGTACTAGGATGTACGGTTGCGAATTGAAAAAAATGTATCAATAAAGAATAACAGCAGGTGAACGTCATATGGAGCCGCAGATTTTTTTCATTGTAATTGAATAATACGTCGAAGCGTATAAGTACAAGTAGTGCGATAAAAAATATGATATCAGAACCTGCTGAGACCAGGGAGGGGCTGCGTGCGGATCCGGAGAATGATAAGATGATCGTCGAGGAGAATATCTAATGATTCCCTTGCGCATTCGAGCTGGTTCCCTCCTTGGTATGTCTGTTCCTTCATGGGTCCGGTGGCTGATGATGGTCTGAACAAAAGTTAACCTGAAAAGTAAAAATGTAAAATAATGTGTGTGTGTGTCCCGAGGCGGTTGAGCCGCATTGTGGGACACAACCTAGCCATGCCTCCGTCTATTGCCATAGTGACTTTGGTACGTAGTTAAGTACGCGCGCAACGATGGCCACCCTTTGGTCGAGGTTGGGACGGAGGTCAAGTGGCTAGTTGGGCTCTTGACGAGCCAGGCCATCCTGCCGCAGGGTAGTTTGAACTCTTTTGAAAATATCCAGGAGCTTGGCCGTTGAATTGAGGTTCGATTGAAAGAGGCCGCTCTGTGCTTCTGCTGCTATGGCGGCTGTGTGCTCTTTGGTATGGAGGGAGCGTTCCGTGTTTCCATTAACTGTTATGACGCCACGTGGAGCGGGCATCTTAATCTTGAGATAAGCATGGTGTGGCACCGCATTGAATCGAGCGAATGCGGTTCGTCCGAGCAGTGTGTGATAGCTGCCGCGAAAAGGGACGATGTCAAAGATTAACTCTTTGTTTCGGAAATTATCCACGGATCCGAAGACCACTTCCAGTGATTGAGCCTGTACAGCAGGCCTCAACACCTGGTATGACACCTTGATACGTCTCCAACGTATCTATAATTTTTGATTGTTCCATGCTATTATATTACCCCTTTTTGGATGTTTATGGGCTTTATTATACACTTTTATATTACTTTTGGGACTAAACTACTAACCGGAGGCCCAACCCATATTGTTGTTTTCTTGCCTATTTTAGTGTTTCGAAGAAAAGGAATATCAAACGGAGTCCAAACGGAATGAAACCTTTGGGAGCATGATTTTTGGGAAGAATATGATCCGGGAGACTTGGAGTCCACGTCTGAGAAGCTTCGAGGAGGCCAGGAGATAGGAGCCCCCCCTACTGGGCGTGCCCCCTGTCTTCTGGGCCCCTCGAGCACCCCCGACCGACTTCTTTCACCTATATAATCCCATATACCCTAACATCGATAATGATGATAGATCGGGAGTTCCGCCGCCACAAGCCTCTGTAGCTACCAAAAACCAATTGGGACCCTGTTCCGGCACCCTGCCGGAGGGGGGACCCTCACCGGTGGCCATCTTCATCATCCCGACGCTCTCCATGATGAGGAGGGAGTAGGTCACCCTCGGGGCTGAGGGTATGTACTAGTAGCTATGTGTTTGATCTCTCTCTCTCTCTCTCGTGTTCTTGAGGTGATACGATCTTCATGTATCATGAGCTTTGCTATTATAGTTGGATCTTATGATGTTTCTCCCCCTCTACTCTCTTGTAATGGTTTGAGTTTTCCCTTTGAAGTTATCTTATCAGATTGATTCTTTAAGGATTTGAGAACATGTGATGTATGTCTTGCCGTGCTTATCTATGGTGACAATGGGATATTCACGTGATCTACTTGATGTATGTTTTGGTGATCAACTTGCGGGTTCAGTGACCTTGTGAACTTATGCATAGGGGTTGGCACACGTTTTCATTTTGACTCTCTGGTAGAAACTTTGGGGCACTCTTTGAAGTACTTTGTGTTGGTTGAATAGATGAATCTGAGATTGTGTGATGCATATCGTATAATCATGCCCATGGATACTTGAGGTGACAATGGAGTATCTAGGTGACATTAGGGTTTTGGTTGATTTGTGTCTTAAGGTGTTATTCTAGTATGAACTCTATGATAGATTGAACGGAAAGAATAGCTTCATGTTATTTTACCACGGACTCTTGAATAGATAGATAAAAAAGGGTAACTTTGAGGTGGTTTCGTACCCTACCATAATCTCTTTGTTTGTTCTTGCTATTAGTGACTTTGGAGTGACTCTTTGTTGCATGTTGAGGGATAGTTATATGATCAGTTATGTTATTATTGTTGAGAGAACTTGCACTAGTGAAAGTATGAACCTTAGGCCTTGTTTCCTAGCATTGCAATACCGTTTGTGCTCACTTTTACCACTTGTTACCTTGCTGTTTTTATAATTTCAGATTACAAATACTTATATCTACCATCCATATTGCACTTGTATCACCATCTCTTTGCCAACCTAGTGCACCTATACAATTTACCATTGTATTGGGTGTGTTGGGGACACAAGAGACTTTTTGCTATTTGGTTGCAGGGTTGTTTGAGAGAGACCATCTTCATCCTACGCCTCCCAGGGATTGATAAACCTTAGGTCATCCACTTGAGGGAAATTTGCTACTGTCCTACAAACCTCTGCACTTGGAGGCCCAACAATGTCTACAAGTTTGCGTAGTAGACATCAAGCTCTTTTCTGGCGCCGTTTCCGGGGAGGTGAGTGCTTGAAGGTATATCTTTAGATCTTGCAATCGAATCTTTTTGTTTCTTGTTTTATCGCTAGATTAGTCTATAAAAGAAAATTATAAAAAATGGAATTGAGTTTGTCTCATACGCTTCATCTTTTTAATATCTTTCGTAAGAATGATGGTAAGGAAAATTGTGCTCAAGTGCTAGAAGAAGAAATCTATAAAATGTTTTGCACTAAATCTTTGAATGATGAGCATGATTGCAATGCTGTTAGTATGAATTCCTTGAATATCCATGATGCTAATGATATGCAAAGCCACAAGCTTGGGGATGCTATGTTTGATGAATATGATATTTTTTGTCCCCCAAGTTTTGATGAGAATATTTATTATGATGAAAGCATGCCTCCTATTTATGATGATTATATTGATAAAAGTGGGTTTGGAAGAGTGTCAACTTTAGGAAGTAATGATCCCACTATTTTGGAGGATGTTGAATCTTATTGTGATGAATATGAAAGTGGATTTGGAAGAGTGTCAACTTTATTTAGTGATGATTCCACTATCTTGGAAGAGGTTCCAATTGATTATGAGAACAAAGTTGCTATCTATGATGATTATTGTGATGACTTGTATGCTATTAAGAATAATGATAACCATGAAACTTGTCATCATGATTTTGGTTTTCAATTGGATTATGCCTCACATGATAGTTATTTTGTTGAGTTTGCTCCCACTATTATTCATGAGAAGAAATTTGATTATGTGGAGAATAATAAAAAATTCTATGCTTGTAGATCATGAAAAGAATGCTTTAGGTGCTGGTTATATTGTTAAATTCATTCATGATGCTACTGAAAATTATTATGAGGGAGGAACATATGCTTGTAGGAACGGCAATAATATCAAGTTTGCTCTCTATGTGCTTAAAGTTTCGAAGTTATGCTTGTTTTGCCTTCCTATGCTAGTTGATTATTGTTCCCATAAGTTCTTTGCTCACAAAATCCCTATGCATAGGAAGTTGGTTAGACTTAAATGTGCTAGTCATATGCTTCATGATTCTCCCGTTACGTTTCTATTCTTATATTTTATGTGAGCATCATTGTCATCATCATGCCTAGCTAGAAAGGCATTAAAGAAAAGCGCTTGTTGGAAGGCAACCCAACTTTAATTTTGTTTCTTACTTTTTGTTCCTGTTTAGTAATAAATAATTCATCTAGCCTCTGGTTAGATGTGGTTGCATGTCTTAATTAGTGTTTG
Source organism: Triticum dicoccoides (assembly GCF_002162155.2). Taxonomy (NCBI): domain Eukaryota; kingdom Viridiplantae; phylum Streptophyta; class Magnoliopsida; order Poales; family Poaceae; genus Triticum; species Triticum dicoccoides. The sequence continues at coordinate 510,596,150 of NC_041387.1, forward strand.
AGCCAAGTAGAACCTTTGGGAAGACTTGGGTGAAGTCTTTATGATCATGCTGTAAAAAACAGAAACTTTAACACTCACGAGATTAGCTGTCAATTTTCACTGGAGATTGCTTTTAGGTTGATTCTTTTTGAAGATGATTAATAGACAAATTACTCAGGTCCACCAATTTATTACAGAATTTTTGGAGTTCCATAAGTATACGTTTGATACAGATTACTACAGACTGGTCTGTTTTTGAAAGATTCTGTTTTCTAGGTGTTGTTTGCTTATTTTGATGAATCTATGAGTAGAATCGGAGGGTATGAACCATAGAGAAATTGGAATATAGTAGGTTTAGCACCAATATAAATAAATAATGAGTTCATTACAGTACCTTAAAGTGGTGGTTTGTTTTCTTATACTAACGGAGCTTACGAGTTTTGTTTTGAGTTTTCTGTGGTTGAAATTTTCAAGTTTTGGGTAAAGATTCGATGGACTATGGAATAAGGAGTGGAAAGAGCCTAAGCTTGGGGATTCAGAAGGCACCCCAAGGTAATATCCAAGGACAACCAAGAGCCTAAGCTTGGGGATGCCCCGGAAGGCATCCCCTCTTTCGTCATCGTTCATCGGTAACTTTACTTGGAGCTATATTTTTATTCACCACATGATATGTGTTTTGCTTGGAGCGTCAATTTATTTTGTTAGTATTTGATTTCTGTTATTTATAATAATGTTTTGCATCTTTATTTTCAATAAAAATGTCAAGGATAGCCTTTACCATGGTTATTTTGCTAGTACACATGTTGCTGTTTAAAAATAGAAAGTTTACCGCTGTTGCAAAAATTCCCTAGAAAATTAAGAGAATGATATAATGTTGAATATTTTTGAATAATGTGCTCTGATAAATCTTATATAGCATAGTATTTTTCCTATAATTTTTGGAGTTAGGTAAGTATGATGAATCTTGCATACTTTACAGACTATACTGTTTTGGCAGATTGCTGTTATGTTTGCATTGTTTGCATATGCTTGCTTGTTTAATGATTCTATTTTAGGATAGGAGTATTAAATATGCAGAGACATTTAGTATGAAATGTTTAATAATAATTTTAGTGATTTGTTACAGTAGAAAATGATAAGGTTTTGCATTGTTTTATACTAACTTATCTCACGAGTTCTTGTTGAGTTTTATGTGGATGAAGTTTTTGAGAAATAGAGAAACCATGATATGAGAGGAATTAAGGAGATGCAAAAGTTCAAGCTTGGGGATTCCCAAGGCACCCCAAGATAATATTATAAGAAGTCTCAAGCATCTAAGCCTGGGGATGCCTTGGTAGGCATCCCACCTTTCTTCTTCAACAATTAACGGTTAGTATCGGTTGAACCTAAGTTTTTGCTTCTTCACATGAGTTGTGCTATCTTTGCAATGTCATTTTCTTTTGTTTTGCTTGCTGTTTGAATAAAATACCAAGATCTGAAATTCTTAAATGTTAGAGAGTCTTCACATAGTTGCACAATTATTTGACTACTCATTGATCTTCACTTATATCTTTCGGAGTAGTTTGTCGTTTGCTCTAGTGCTTCACTTATATCTTTTAGAGCACGGCAGTGGATTAATTTTGAAGAAATTGTTAGTCTCTCATGCTTCACTTATATCATTTTGAGAGTCTCTTAGAACAGCATGGTATTTGCTATGGTTATAAAATTGGTCCTAGAATGACGAGCATCCAATTTGGGTATAATAAAAAGTATCATAGAAAGTGCATTAAACACTAGGATCAATTTGATGCTTGATAATTGTTTTGAGATATAAAGGTGATAATGTTAGAGTCATGCTAGTGGGTAATTATGAAATTGAGAAATACTTGTGTTGAAGTTGGCAAGTCCCATAGCATGCACGTATGGTAAAAGTTGTGTGACAAATTTGTTGCATGAGGTGCTCTTTTGGTTGTCTTCCTTATGAGTGGCAGTCGGGGACGAGCGATGGTCTTTTCCTACCAATCTATCCCTCTAGGGGCATGCGTAGTAGTACTTTGCTTCGAGGGCTAAGTAGACTTTTGCAATAAGTATATGAGTTCTTTATGACTAATATGAGTCCATGGATATACGCACACTCACCCTTCCACTTAGCTAGCTTCTATTATACCGCGCAACTTTCGCCGGTATCATGCACCCATTATTTACCTCCTCAAAACAGCCACCATACCTACCTATTATGGCATTTCCATAGCCATTCCGAGATATATTGCCATGCAACTTTCCACCGTTCCGTTATTATGACACACATCATCACTGTCATATTGCTCTTTGCATGATCATGTAGTTGACATCGTATTTGTGGCAAGGCCACCTTCATAATTTTCATACATGTCGCTCTTGATTCATTGCATATTTCGGTACACTGCCGGAGGCATTCATATAGAGTCATATCTTGTTCTAGCTTTGAGTTGTAATTCTTGAGTTGTAAATCAATAAAAGTGTGATGATCTTCATTATTAGAGCATTGTCCCAGTGAGGAAAGGATGATGAAGACTATGATTCCCCCACAAGTCGGGATGAGACTTCGGACTTCACCAAAAAAAAGGAGAAAGGCCAAAAAATAAAAAAAGGGGCCAAAGAAAAAAAAGACAAAAAAAGAAAAGACAAAAAAAGAAAAAAAGAAAAAAAATTAATAATGAGAGAAAAAGAGAGAAGGGACAATGTTACTATCTCTTTTCCACACTTGTGCTCCAAAATAGCACCATGATCTTCATGATAGAGAGTCTCCTATGTTGTCACTTTCATATACTAGTGGGAATTTTTCATTATAGAACTTGTCTTGTATATTCCAATGATGGGCTTCCTCAAAATGCCCTAGGTCTTCGTGAGCAAGCAAGTTGGATGCACACCCACTTAGTTTCTTTTGTTGAGCTTTCATACATTTATAGCTCTAGTGCATCCATTGCATGGCAATCCCTACTTAATCACATTGATATCTATTAATGGGCATCTCCATAGCCCGTTGATACGCCTAGTTGATGTGAGATTATCTTCTCCCTTTTTGTCCTCACAACCACCACCATATACCACCATAGTGCTATGTCCATGGCTTGCGCTCATGTATTGCGTAAGAGTTGAAAAAGCTGAAGCACGTTAAAAAGTATGAACCAATTGCTCGGCTCGTCATCGGGGTTGTACATGATGGGAGTATTTTGTGTAATGAAAATGAAGCATGGCCTAACTATATGATTTTGTAGGGATAAGCTTTCATTGGCTATGCTATTTTGATAGGACATGATTATTTGTTAGTATGCTTCGAAGTATTATTATTTTTATGTTTTATAAGCTTTTATCTTGAATCAATTGTATCTGAACAATCATGCCACAATAAATAAAATTACATTGAGAATTATGCTAGGTAGCATTCCACATCAAAAATTCTGTTTTTATCATTTACCTACTCGACAACGAGAAGGAATTAAGCTTGGGGATGCTTGATACATCTCCAACGTATCTATAATTTTGATTGTTCCATGCTATTATATTACCCCTTTTTGGATGTTTATGGGCTTTATTATACATTTTCATATTACTTTTGGGACTAACCTACTAACCGGAGGCCCAGCCCATATTACTGTTTTCTTGCCTATTTCAGTGTTTTGAAGAAAAAGAATATCAAATAGGAGTCCAAACGGAATGAAACCTTCGGGAGCATGATTTTTGGGAATAATATGATCCGAGAGACTTGAAGTCCACGTCTGAGAAGCTTCGAGGAGGCCAGGAGATAGGAGGGCGCCCCCCCTACTGGGCGCGTCCCTGTCTCCTGGGCCCCTCGAGCACCCCCCGACCGACTTACTTCACCTATATAATCCCATATACCCTAAAAACGTCGATAACGAAGATAGATCGGGAGTTTCGCCGCCGCAAGCCTCTGTAGCCACCAAAAACCAATCGGGACCATGTTCCGGCACCCCGCCAGAGGGGGGATCCCTCACCGGTGGCCATCTTCATCATCCCGACGCTCTCCATGATGAGGAGGGAGTAGTTCACCCGCGGGGTTGAGGGTATGTACCAGTAGCTATGTGTTTGATCTCTCTCTCTCTCTCTCTCTCTCTCTCTCTCGTGTTCTTGAGGTGATACGATCTTGATGTATCACGAGCTTTGCTATTATAGTTGGATCTTATGATGTTTCTCCCCCTCTACTCTCTTGTAATGGATTGAGTTTTCCCTTTGAAGTTATCTTATCAGATTGAGTCTTTAAGGATTTGAGAACACTTGATGTATGTCTTGCCGTGCTTATCTGTGGTGAGAATGGGATATTCACGTGATCTACTTGATGTATGTTTTGGTGATCAACTGGCGAGTTCAGTGACCTTGTGAACTTATGCATAGGGGTTGGCACACGTTTTCATTTTGACTCTCTGGTAGAAAATTTGGGGCACTCTTTGAAGTACTTTGTGTTGGTTGAATAGATGAATCTGAGATTGTGTGATGCATATCGTATAATCATGCCCATGGATACTTGAGGTGACAATGGAGTATCTAGGTGACATTAGGGTTTTGGTTGATTTGTGTCTTAAGGTGTTATTCTAGTATGAACTCTATGATAGATTGAACGGAAAGAATAGCTTCATGTTATTTTACCACGGACTCTTGAATAGATAGATAAAAAAGGGTAACTTTGAGGTGGTTTCGTACCCTACCATAATCTCTTTGTTTGTTCTCGCTATTAGTGACTTTGGAGTGACTCTTTGTTGCATGTTGAGGGATAGTTATATGATCAGTTATGTTATTATTGTTGAGAGAACTTGCACTAGTGAAAGTATGAACCTTAGGCCTTGTTTCCTAGCATTGCAATACCGTTTGTGCTCACTTTTACCACTTGTTACCTTGCTGTTTTTATAATTTCAGATTACAAATACTTATATCTACCATCCATATTGCACTTGTATCACCATCTCTTCGCCGAACTAGTGCACATATACAATTTACCATTGTATTGGGTGTGTTGGGGACACAAGAGACTTTTTGCTATTTGGTTGCAGGGTTGTTTGAGAGAGACCATCTTCATCCTACGCCTCCCACGGATTGATAAACCTTAGGTCATCCACTTGAGGGAAATTTGCTACTGTCCTACAAACCTCTGCACTTGGAGGCCTAACAACGTCTACAAGAAGAAGGTTGCGTAGTAGACATCACACCTTTGAAGGTAGTTTTGGTGGGTTTGATCCTTGAAGGATCGATACCCATCTTGCGCACTCTATCCTGATAAAGCAGGTTCAGGCTGCTGCCACCGTCCATAAGGACTCGCGTGAGGTGGATTCCGTCAATAATTGGGTCAAGGACCTGTGCGGCTGAACCACCATGACGGATACTGGTCGGATGGTCCTTGCGATCAAAGGTGATCGAGCAGGAAGACCATGGGTTGTATTTTGGGGCGACTGGATCCATCGCGTAGAAGTCCCTAAGTGCGCGCCTCCGCTCCCGCTTGGGGATATGGGTGGCGTATATCATATTTACCATTTTGATTTGCGGAGGAAATTTCTTTTGCCCTCCTGTCTTCGGTGGCTGGGGCTCCTCGTCATCGTCGTTGCTTTGCGACCCCTTCTCTTTGCTTTTGGCATTTGACTTGCCGGCCTGTTTGAATACCTAGCATTCTCTGTTGGTATGATTAGCTGGTGTACCTGGGGTGCCGTGAATTTGGCATGGACGGTCGAGTATGCGGTCCAAACTGGACGTGCCCGGATTGTTTCTTTTGAATGGTTTCTTCTGTTGACCGGTCTTAGAGCCACTGAATCCGGTGTTGACAGCAGTGTCTTCGGTGCTATCGCCATTGGTTTGATGCTTGTGTTTGCTGCGTCGGGGCTTGCCGTTGTTATCTCTGGATTTAGAAGTTACAGGTTTACTTGAGGTGCAGTTGCTACGAGCTAGCCAGCTATCCTCGCCTGTGCAAAAGCGGGTCATAAGCATCCTAAGGGCCGCCATGGATCTCAGCTTCTCTTGTCCGAGGTGTCGGGCGAGCCATTCATCACGGATGTTATGCTTAAAGGCCGCTAGGGCTTCGGCATCCGGCAAGTCGATGATTTGGTTCTTTTTAGTTAAGAACCGAGTCTAGAATTTCCTAGCTGACTCTCCGGGCTGTTGAATTATATGACTCAAGTCATCGGCATCCGGAGGTCGGACATAGGTTCCTTAGAAGTTGTCAAGGAATGCGTCTTCTAGGTTCTCCCAACTGCTAATAGAGTTTTCGGGCAGACCGTTCAACCAGTGCCGAGCTGGTCCCTTGAGTTTTAGCGGGAGATATTTGATGGCATGGAGATCATCACCGCGGGCCATATGAATGTGGAGAAGGAAGTCTTCTATCCATACTGCGGGATCTGTTGTCCCATCATACGATTCGATGTTTACGGGTTTAAACCCTTATGGGAATTCATGTTCCATTACTTCACCAGTGAAGCATAGGGGGTGTGCGGCGCCTCTATGCCGGGCTACGTCGCGACACAATTCAGATGGAGCTGGTCTGCGGTATTCGGCCCGGAAAGGTTGGTATTTATTGTATCCGGCATGGCGGCCATCATTGCGCACTGGGGTGCGCCCCCATGATCCGTAGATCGATCTGGGTTGTCCTGCCCTGTTTTCCAAGTCATGCCGCAGGTCATGCATGTATCCCCGAGCTTTTGTGTTTCTATTTGTTCGGCGACGGGGTGTGGGCTGGTGTTTGGACTGATATGCCGCTTTATCTCGACCAAGCGGTGGTCAGTCTGCCGCATCATGCGCTGGTAGTGTGGGCTCTAGTGCCTCGTCCTTGAATTGGGGTAGCAACCTGCGCTTCAGATAACTTTTTTTTGGCCATTCGAGTCCATATTCCTCGGCTGCGAGGACCTCAGTCCATCTATTAGTGAGCAGATCTTGATCAGCTTGAAGCTGCTGCTGTTTCTTCTTCAGGCTCTTTGCAGTGGCTATAAGCTAACGCTTGAAGCGCTCCTACTCGAAGGGATCCCCAGGCACGGTAAATTCTTCGTCGCCGAGGCTCATCTCATCCTCGGAGGGAGGCATGTAGTTATCATCCTCGGAGTCTTCATTCATGGCCTATTCATCAGGGCTGGCTCGCCCGTCCTCCCATCCGGCCTGTTCGAAGCTTCGCTAGGCGGGGTCGTCTTCGGCATCATCCGGAGTGCTATTGTCTCTTGTGCCGGTATCTCTGTTTTTACCATGGCGTGGTTTAGAGCGGCGCCGCTGACATCGGTGCTTCGGCTGCTTCTCAGGAGGCTTATCCTCAATTGTATCCTTTTTGTCCTTGCCATTGTCTTATTTAGGTGTATCCACCATGTATATGTCATTTTAGGAGGTGGCTGTCCAGCGCCCTGTGGGCGGTGGTTTCTGTTCTTCTCCTGCATCGTCGTCCATATCGTCGATGTCTTCGGAGTCGAAATCAAGCATGTCGGTCAAGTCATCGACAATGGCTATCAAGTGGGTGGTGGGTGGGTAACGAAGTTCTTCGTCGTCCGCTTCCCACTCGAGCCGGACATAGTTCGGCCAAGAATTTCCTTCCAAGGAGAGGGCTTTCAAAGAGTTTAACACATCACCTAGGGGCGAGTGTTGGAAGATGTCCGCGGAGGTAAACTCCAAGATTGGCGCCTAGTCAGATTCGATGGGCGCGGATACACGCGGTTCGAAACCTATAGCCAGAGATGAGTCCGAGGGTCCGATGACACAGACCTCGTCGGAGGTTAAATCTGCGTTCGGCTCAAACGCCTTTGAGTATGCGGCTTCAGTGCTGGGGTCCAGCCCCCTGTCCTTGGACGGCGCGATCTTCTCTGGATCTAGGGCCAGGACAGTTACATGCGCTGTCTCCAGAGCATAGTCTGATGACAGATTTAAGTCATGTTCATCCTGGCTGCAGGGTGCGGCTGTCATGGGCTCAAATCCGTCAAAGATTAAGTCTCTGCGGATGTCGGCAGTGTAGTTCAAGCTTCCAAACCTGACCTGATGGCCAGGGGCGTAGCTATTGATCTGCTCTAGATGGCCAAGCAAGTTGGCCCATAGTGTGAATCCGCCAAATACAAAGATCTGTCCAGGGAGAAAGATCTCACCCTAGACCGAGTTGTTGTAGATGATTGAAGGAGCCATCAAGCCTTATGATGACGATGCAGTGGAACTCTCAATGAAAGCACCAATGTCGGTGTCAAAACCGGCGGATCTCGGGTAGGGGGTCCTGAACTGTGTGTCTAAGGCTAATTAATGGTAACAGGAGGCGGGGGACACAATGTTTACCTAGGTTCGGGCCCTCTCTATGGATGTAATACCCTACTTCCTGCTTGATTGATCTTGATGATATGAGTATTACGAGAGTAGATCTACCACGAGATCGTAGAGGCTAACCCTAGAAGCTACCCTATGATTATGATTGTTGTTCCTGTCCTACGGACTAAACCCTCCGGTTTATATAGACACCGGAGGGGGCTAGGGTTACACAGAGTCGGTTACAGAGAAGGGAATCTACATATCCGAATCGCCAAGCTTGCCTTCCATGCAAAGGAGAGTCCCACCCGGACACGGGGCGGAGTCTTCTATCTTGTATCTTCGTAGCACAACAGTCCGGCCAATGTATATAGTCTGGCTGTCTGAGGACCCCTTAATCCAGGACTCCCTCAGACTCCAAACAACATTTGGTTACCACTCATCAAATATCCCAATACTACTCTAGCGTCAACAAACATTAAGCATGCGACCCTACGGGTTCGAGAACTATGTATACATGACCGAGACACTTCTCCGGTCAATAACCAATAGAGGAACCTGGATGCTCATATTGGCTCCCACATATTCTATGAAGGTCTTTATCGGTCTTACCGTTATGACAACCTATGTTATTCCCTTTGTCCATCGGTATGTTACTTGCCCGAGATTCGATCGTCGGTATCTTCATACCTAGTTCAATCTCGTTACTGGCAAGTCTCTTTACTCGATCCATAATGCATCGTCCTGCAACTAACTCATTAGTCACTTTGCTTGCAAGGCTTCTTATGATGTGCATTACTGACAGGGCCCAGAGATACCTCTCCGATACTCGGAGTGACAAATCCTAATCTAGATTTATGCCAACCCAACAAACACCTTCGGAGATACATGTAGAGCATCTTTATAATCACCCAGTTATGTTGTGACGTTTGATAGCACATAAGGCATTCCTCAGGTATCCGGGAGTTGTATAATCTCATAGTCAAAGGAATATGTATTTGAAATGAAGAAAGCAATAGCAATAAAGCTTAACGATCAGTATGCTATACTAACAGATGGGTCTTGTCCATCACATCATTCTCCTAGTGATGTGATCCCGTTCATCAAATGACAACACATGTCTATGGTTAGGAAACTTAACCATCTTTGATTAACAAGCTAGTCTAGTAGAGGCTTCACTACAAAAAAAGACACATCTGCGACATTTTGGGCCGAACGAATTTTTTTCTGTCATACATATGACACTTCTATGATGATAATTGTGACAAAACCCGGTATCATCATAGATGTGGTGGGCTCTTACTTCTATGACAAAGAATCATGACATAAAATGGGTTTTTCGTCCTGGGCGGGACGGAGACGCAGCTGCATGACATTCTTTGGGCCGTCCATGACGGAAAAAACCATGGTAGAAGCGAGGGGGAGGAAAATTTCAGGGAGTTCCCGGTTACGGTGGGAGGTCAGGGGCCGAGCGATGCGTGTTTCTCTCGTACACGTACGCGCATGTGTGCGAGGCGTTGGCTCTAACTGAACCCGAGCGAGGCGTTGGGCTCTAGCTGAACCCGAGCGATTGCACTGCAGGCTACGCATTACTAAACCCGAGTGATCGATCGATTGCTGTTAACTGAACCCGATCGAGCGATTCCTTCGCTACTGCTGCTAACTGAAGCCGATGGATCCTGCCTCTCTGGATGAACAGTGAGCGTGGGGGGGGGGTTGGATGAACAGTGAGTGGTGGCGTTGCCTCTAGATGAACAGGACCCCGTGGTGTGGATGGCTGGATGAACAGGACGACCCCGTGGAGGGCTGGATGAACAGTAGACGGTGGAGGGGTGGATGAACAGTAGCCCGTGGAGGGGTGGTTGAACAGGAGCCCATGGAGAGCGGTGGTTGAACAGTAGCCGGTGGAGTAGCGCGCGGTGGAGGCTCGATGAACACGAGCCCGTGGATGAACAGTCACAGGTGGAGGCTGGAGGAGGTCGACGGTGGAGATGAACAGTATCCCATGGAGTCCTGTTTTGCGGTACGCCACACCCCTCCCGATGAACAGGACCCCCGTTTCGACTGTAGCGCTCCAACACAAGTCCGTTTCGTCCGTTTTGTGGTACGCCACACCCCTCCCGATCAACAGGACCCCCGTTTCGACCGTAGGAGGTCCGTTTCCTCCGTTTTGCGGTACGCCACACCCCTCTCGATGAATATGATCCTGTTTCGAACATGGACAGTCGAACACAAGGCCGTTTCCTCCATTCTGCGGTACGCCAGGCCTCGTTTCCATCGCCTATTCCGTCCAAGCCCTCCCGATGAACACGACCACGCATTCCGTTTCGACCCAGCCGGTTGGCTCCCCATGAACACGACGATGATGCTGTTTCTCCGTTCCAACCTAGCCATGTACACGAGCCCTAGCCGTACGTATGCGCGAGCAGGCGTTCGAGACCCCGCCCGTATGTACACATACGTGGCCGTATTTTCTTTCTTGCACACTAGACGCTGTACGTACGTGTACATGCTACGTGCGTGCCTCTACTACGACACGTGCGCGCCTCTACTACGACACGTGCGCGCCTCTACTACGACACGTATATATGTATGTACACATTCGCGACCAGAATGACAATGCTACGTACGCTTCGACCAGGTGGGTCCCGACTGTCAGGCACTTCCTTGCGTGCTAAGATGTAGCTGGTGGGTCCCAGCAGTCAGGGGGAAACGTTTTTTTCACGAAATACGGTGGCCCGTCCAGTGGGTCCCCGCTGTCAGGTGGAGGAATAATTATTTTGCACGTAATAAGGAGGCACATCCTTACTGCGGCCGTGGACCCAGCTGTCAGCCTCTCCACGTACAGTCCACGTTCGATGGAAGCCGTTCCTTGACCACGTTGACCACGCCGCTGATAACCCACATGTGTAGGGGATCGCAACAGTTTTCGATAAGTAAGAGTGTCAAACCCAACGAGGAGCTAAAGGTAGAATAAATATTTCCTCAAGTTCTATCAACCACCGATACAACTCTACGCACGCTTGACGTTCGCTTTACCTAGAACAAGTATGAAACTAGAAGTACTTTGTAGGTGTTGTTGGATAGGTTTGCAAGATAATAAAGAACACGTAAATATAAACTAGGGGCTGTTTAGATAAAGGTGCAATAAAGTAAATATAGCGAGTGCAGAAAAGTGGTGGTAGGAGTTGTGAAATTGTCCCTAAGCAATTGACTACGTTACTAGACCGATAGCAAGTTTTATGTGGGAGAGGCATAAGCTAACATACTTTCTCTACTTGGATCATATGCACTTATGATTGGAACTCTAGCAAGCGTCCGCAACTACTAAAGATTCATTAAGGTAAAACCTAACCATAGCATTAGAGCATCAAGTCCCCTTTATCCCATACGCAACAATCCCATTACTCAGGTTTGTGTTTCAGTCACTCACGCAACCCACTATAAGCGAATCATGAACATATTGCAACACCCTACAGCGATACTCCCTCACGCTTGTGCGACACGAAGGGCACCATAGGACAGCAACATAACTACAAGCAAATTAAACCAATCATAGCAATTCATCAATCACCGATAGGACAACGAAAATCTACTCAGACATCATAGGATGGCAACATATCATTGGATAACAATATGAAGCATAAAGCACCATGTTCAAGTAGAGGGTACAACGGGTTGCGGGAGAGTGGACCATTGGATATAGAAGGGGGAAGGTGATGGAGATGTTGGTGAAGATGACGACGGTGCTGGTGAAGATCGCGGTGATGATGATGGCCCCCGGCGGTGTTCCGGCGCCACCGGAAGCAAGGGGGAGAGAGGCCCCCTTCTTCTTCTTCTTCCTTGACCTCCTCCCTAGATGGGAGAAGGGTTTCCCCTCTAGTCCTTGGCTCCCATGGTGTGGGAGGGGCGAGATCCCCTCCGAGATTGGATCTATCTCTCTGTTTATGCGTTCTCTGATTCTACCCCTTAACCGTTTCCTTTATATCTGGAGATACGTAACTCCGATTGGGGTGAATCTTTCGCCCAGATTTTTCTCATAAAATTAGCTTTCTTGCGGCAAAAGTAGAGCCTCAACCGCCTTACGGGTGGCCCATGAGAGCCCAGGGCGCGCCCGGGGGTAGGGGGCGCGCCCCCCTGTCTCGTGGCCACCCCGGATACTGTTTCGCGTTGATTCTTCCACCGGAAAATCCCAAATATTCAAAAATAATTCTGCATCCGTTTTTATCCCGTTTGGATTCCGTTTGATATTGGTTTTCTGTGAAACATAAAACATGCAACAAACAGGAACTGGCACTGGGCACTGGATCAATATGTTAGTCCCAAAAAATAGTATAAAAAGTTACCAAAAGTATATAAAAGTTGAATAATATTGGCATGAAACAATCAAAAATTATAGATATGACGGAGACGTATCAGCATCCCCAAGCTTAATTCCTGCTCGTCCTCGAGTAGGTAAATGATAAAAAAGATAATTTTTGACGTGGAATGCTACCTAGCATAATCTTGATCATATGTCTAATCATGGCATGAATATTAAGACACGAGTGATTCAAAGCAATAGTCTATAATTTGACATTAAAACAGTAATACTTCAAGCATACCAACCAAGCAATTATGTCTTATCGAAATAACATAGCCAAAGAAAGCTCATCCCTACAAAATCATATAGTCTGGCTATGGTCCATCTTCATCACACAAAATACTCCCATCATGCACAACCCTGATGACGAGCCGAGCAATTGGTTCATACTTTTTAACGCGCTTTAGCTTTTTCAACTCTTACGCAATACATGAGCGCAAGCCATGGACATAGCACTATGGTGGTATATGGTGGTGGTTATGAGAACAAAAAGAGGGATAAGATAGTCTCACATCAACTAGGCGTATCAACGGGCTATGGAGATGCCCATCAATAGATATCAATGTGAGTGAGTAGGGATTGCCATGCAACGGATGCACTAAGAGCTATAAGTGTATGAAAGCTCAAACTGGAAATTAGTGGGTGTGCATCCAACTTGCTTGCTCATGAAGACCTCGGGCGTTTGAGGAAGCCCATCATCGGAATATACAAGCCAAGTTCTATAATGAAAATTCCCACTAGTATATGAAAGTGAAAGCATAGGAGGCTCTCTCTATGAAGAACATGGTGCTACTCTGAAGCACAAGTGTGGTAAAAGGATAGTAACATTGCCCCTTCTCTCTTTTTCTCTCATTTTTTTTCTTTTTTTTATTTTTTTCATCATTTTTTTCTTCTTTTTGGTGGGCTTCTTTGGCCTCTTTTTTTATTTGGGCTTCTTTGGCCTCTTTTATTTTTCATAAAGTCCGAAGTCTCATCCCGACTTGTGGGGGAATCATAGTCTCCTTCATCCTTTCCTCACTGGGGCAATGCTCTAATAATGATGATCATCACACTTTTATTTACTTACAACTCAATATTACAACTCTCGAACAAAGATATGACTCTATATGAATGCTTCCGGCGGTTTACCGGGATGTGCAATGATCTAGCATAGCAATGACATCAAAAAATGGACAAGCCATGAAAACATCATGCTAGCTATCTTACAATCATGCAAAGCAATATGACAATGAATGCTCAAGTCATGTATATGATGATGATGGAAGTTGCATGGCAATATATCTCGGAATGGCTATGGAAATGCCATAATAGGTAGGTATGGTGGCTGTTTTGAGGAATGTAAATAATGGGTTCATGATACCGACGAAAGTTGCGCGACACAATAGAGGCTAGCAAAGTGGAAGGGTGAGTGTGCGTATATCCATGGACTCACATTAGTCATAAAGAACTCATATACTTATTGCAAAAGTCTACTTAGCCCTCGAAGCAAAGTACTACTACGCATGCCCCTAGAGGGATAGATTGGTAGGAAAAGACCATCGCTCGTCCCCGACAGCCACTCATAAGGAAAGCAATCAAAGAGCACCTCATGCTCCAACTTCGTTACATAACGGTTCACCTTACGTGCATGCTACGGGACTTGCAAATCTCAACACAAGTATTCCTCAATTTCACAATTACTCAACTAGCACGACTCTAATATCACCACCTTTATATCGCAAAACTATTGCAAGGAATCAAACATGTCATACTCAGCGATCTATAAGTTTATGTAGGATTTTATGACTAACCATGTGAATGACCAATTCTTGTCATCTCTCTAAAAGGATATAAGTGAAGCAAGAGAGTTTAATTCTTTCTACAAAAGATATGCCCATGCTCTAACAAATATAAGTGAAGCAAAAGAGCATTCTACAAATGGCGGTTGTCTATATGAAGAGAAACAGGCAATCCAAACTTCAAATGATATAAGTGAAGCACATGAAGCATTCTATAAAGCCATACTCAAAAGATTTAAGTGAAGTGCAATGAGCATTATATAAATCAACCAAATACTATCTCATACTAGCATGGTGCATAAAAGAAAAATGAAAACAAAATGCAAAAGACGCTCCAAGACTTGCACATAATGCATGAACGAAACGAATTCGAAAACATACCGATACTTGTTGAAGAAAGAGGGGATGCCTTCCGGGGCATCCCCAAGCTTAGACGGTTCAGTATCCTTGAATATTTACTTGGGGTGCCTCGGGCATCCCCAAGCTTGAGCTTTTGCCTCTCTTCCTTTTCCTCATATCGAGACATCCTCGATTAGACACTACATCCACACAAAACTTCAACAGAAAACTCGGTAAGATCCGTTAGTATAATAAAGCAAATCACCACTCTAAGTACTGTTGCAAACCAATTCATATTTTGTTTTTGCATTGTGTCTACTGTAATATAGCTTTTCCATGGCTTAATCCACTGATATAAATTGATAGATTCATCAAAACAAGCAAACTATGCATCAAAAACAGAATCTGCCAAAAACAGAACAGTCTGTAGAAATCTGAACATCAACCATACTTCTGTTACACCAAAAATTCTACAAAAATTAAGAAAAATAAAAAAATGTACATAAAGACAGTGCAAAAGGAATCAGAACCAATTGGCGTTCGAGTTAAAAATGTAAAATCTCGCACTACAGCCAAAGTTTCTGTCCTGCACCGTACAAACCAACAAGCATTGTAAACATCCTAAAGGCAAACCTTAGCACATTATTTTTATAATACAATGGAATTGTACAAGGGGATAATTTTTTTGATGAAAATTTTCTGTAACCAAGATTCACAAAGTTTCCGTGAGCATGAACAAAGTTCAAGGCTAGCTCCCACTTCAACAATGCTTGTCTCTCTCACTTTCACTTTCCTTTTTGAAAAGTTTTTAGGTTCCCCTCTTTATTTTTTTTGTTTTTAAACTATATGAAAGCACTCAACAGAAATAAATGACTCTCTAAAATTTCTGGGTTGTCTCCCTGGCAGCGCTTTCTTTAAAGCCATTAAGCTACGCATTTAGTGCTCAAGTAATGAATCCACCCGGATCCCAAGGTATATCAAAGCCAATTTTAATTAACAATGATTTGTAATTTAGTAGTGAGCACAAAGTAACATATATCATGCAACAACGAAGTCTAACTCTCTTCCTATCCATCGGCATGTCATAAAAGAACAATTCATGCACACAAAGTAAAGGCCAATGCATAGTATAAACAGTTTCTTGCAATTCTATCATATTGGAAACATAGAGAGGTGGAGATAAAGTTCCTCTCTCATAATAATTGCAAGTAGGAGCAGCAAGCACATGCATATTATATTCATCAAAATCATCATGTGCAATGGTAAAAGGCAACCCATCAATATAATACTTAATAAGAGCAAACTTCTCCAATATAGTGTAGTAGGGAGAATTCAAAAAGATAATAGGACTATCATGCGTGGGTGAAATAACAACAATTTCATGTTTAACATAAGGAACTATAGCAAGTTCATCTCCATAAGCATAATTCATATTGGCATCTTGGTCACAAGCATAGCAAGCATCATCAAAAAGGGACAATTCAAGAGAATCAACGGGATCATAGCAATCCTCTTCGGTAAGCACGAAGGGGAATTAAACAATGTATGAGTTGAAGAGTTACTCTCATTAGAAGGTGGGCACGGGTAGCTAATCCGCTCTTCCTCCTTTTGTTCTTCGCTCTCCTCATCATCTTTTTCATCCAATGAGCTCATAGTTTCATCAATTTCTTCTTCGGTAGCTTCCTGCAAAATATTAGTCTCTTCTTGGACAGCGGAGACTTTCTTCATAAAATCATTAATATAGTAATTGTATTCATAATTTTCATAGCAATATCTAAGTATAGCAAGATTTTCAGGCCTATAAACTGAATCATCAAAATCATCAAACGCTTTAAACATACATTCAATCTCATAAGCACCCATAAAAGCAACAAATTCTTCGATTTGTTCCACATCATAGTAATCATATCTACCATTAGCATAAGAAGCTAAGGTTTCATTATCATTGAATTTGCATGAAAAGGGAAGGTGTGGATCCTTCATCCTAGAGCAACAAATAATATCATGCATCACGCATAGTTGATGAGCATACCAATGCAAAATAATAAATTGATCCCATAATACTTTCCCTTTTTGTGTCGAGCGATAATCCCTAAAGTATTCATGTTGATCCAACGTGTCTCCCATTATAAAGTTGAATGGGGTTTTCTCAGGATTATCAAAATAGTACATAATATCTCTCACATAAGGAGAATCGGGGGTTTTAGGAGTTACCCCATCTACATGAGTAGCAAGTACCTCTATTTTTTTGGTATTTTGTGTTCCATATCCATAACTAAAGATAGGGAACAACTAAGAACAGCAAATAAAAATTACTTAGTGATAAAGCAAACAAGCACACATGAGAATATTCACCCCACACTATGACTCCCCGGCAACGGCGCCAGAAAAAGGTCTTGATAACTCACAAGTGTAGGGGATCACAATAGTTTTCGATAAGTAAGAGTGTCAAACCCAACGAGGAGCTAAAGGTAGAATAAATATTTCCTCAAGTTCTATCGACCACCGATACAACTCTATGTATGCTTGACGTTCGCTTTACCTAGAACAAGTATGAAACTAGAAGTACTTTGTAGGTGTTGTTGGATAGGTTTGCAAGATAATGAAGAACACGTAAATATAAACTAGGGGCTGTTTAGATAAAGATGCAATAAAGTAAATATAGCGAGTGCGGAAAAGTGGTGGTAGGAGTTGTGAAATTGTCCCTAAGCAATTGACTACGTTACTAGACCGATAGCAAGTTTTATGTGGGAGAGGCATAAGCTAACATACTTTCTCTACTTGGATCATATGCACTTATGATTGGAACTCTAGCAAGCGTCCGCAACTACTAAATATTCATTAAGGTAAAACCCAACCATAGCATTAAAGCATCAAGTCCCCTTTATCCCATACACAACAATCCCCTTACTTGGGTTTGTATTTCAGTCACTCACGCAACCCACTATAAGCGAATCAGGAACATATTGCAACACCCTACAACGGTACTCCCTCACGCTTGCGCGACATGGAGGGCAGAATAGGACAACAACATAACTACAAGCAAATTAAACCAATCATAGCAATTCATCAATCACCGATAGGACAACGAAAATCTACTCAGACATCATAGGATGGCAACACATCATTGGATAATAATATGAAGCATAAAGCACCATGTTCAAGTAGAGGGTACAGCGGGTTGCGGGAGAGTGGACCGCTGGATATAGAAGGGGGAAGGTGATGGAGCTGTTGGTGAAGATGACGATGGTGTTTGTGAAGATCGTGGTGATGATGATGGCCCCCGACGGCGTTTCGGCGCCACCGGAAGCAAGGGGGAGAGAGCCCCCCTTCTTCTTCTTCTTCCTTGACCTCCTCCCTAGATGGGAGAAAGGTTTCCCCTCTGGTCCTTGGCTCCCATGGCGTGGGAGGGGTGAGAGCCCCTCCGAGATTGGATCTATCTCTCTGTTTCTGCGTTCTCTGATTCTACCCCTTCACCGTTTCCTTTATATCTGGAGATCCGTAACTCTGATTGGGGTGAATCTTTTGCCCAGATTTCTCTCATAAAATTAGCTTTCTTGCGGCAAAAGTAGAGCCTCAACCGCCTTACGGGTGGCCCACGGGATCCCAGGGCGCGCCCAGGGGTAGGGGAGCGCCCCCCTGTCTCGTGGCCACCTCGGACACTGTTTCGCGTTGATTCTTCCTCCGGAAAATCCCAAATATTCCAAAATAATTCTCCGTCTGTTTTTATCCCGTTTGGATTCCGTTTGATATTGGTTTTCTGCGAAACATAAAACATGCAACAAACAAGAACTGACACTGGGCACTGGATCAATATGTTAGTCCCAAAAAATTGTATAAAAAGTTGCCAAAAATATATAAAAGTTGAATAATATTGGCATGGAACAATCAAAAATTATAGATACGATGGAGACGTATCAGCCGCACCGAGAGCACCAGGGCGGTGGACGACGGCAAGGCCTAGGAAGGGGACGACGCGGAGCCGGGGAAGATGCGGCAGTGGATGCCCACGTTTAGAGGAGTACGAGGGTTCACTGGTTCGCTGTGGTGTGAGGCTGCTGTCGCCGTAGAATAACAGGGAGTGTGGGTGAGTAGAGGGATGGCCTGGCCAGTGGTGGGAGTAGTAGGCGGCGGTGAGGCCTCCACCGCAACGCAGCCGGCCACGGGAGGCAGGAGCACGAGGCACGACCGACGCTGGTTTGGGCGGTTGGAGCAAGAAGACCAGAGGTTGAAGAAACACTACGACCGTTGGATGGACATCATACGGTCACTGGAGCTAGAATCGTGCATATTGACTAAGTTGACAAAGCCCTCCGTCCCCGTCAACTTAGTAGGCCCACAAGTCAGCCTGCCACTATACTGGGTCCCCGCTAACATGGGGAGTATTCATTTTTTTGTGCGTAATAAGGAGGCACTTCCTTGCGTGCGAAGATATAGCTGGTGGGTCCGAGCTGTCAACGGCGGTAACGTTTTTTTCGCGAAATACAGAGGCCCTTTCAGTGGGTCCCTGATGTCAGGTGGAGGAATCATTATTTTGCGCGTAATAAGGAGGCATTTCCTTGCGTGTGGCCGTGGACCCAGCTGTCGGCCTCTCCATGTACAGTCCACTTCAGATGCATGTCGGTCGTTGCCACGTTGACCAGGCCGCGCCGAGAGCACCAGTGCGGTGGACGATGGCGAGGCCTAGGAAGGGAACAACACGGAGGCAGGGAAGACTCGGCAATTGTTTCCCACGCGGAGGGGAGTACAGCTATACGAGGGTTTACTGGTTCGTCTGCCGTTGCCAGAGAATAACAGCAGGTGTGGGTGAGTAGAGGGATGGCTAGGCTAGCGATGGGAGTACGGTGGGGCGGTGAGGCCTGCGCGGCAGCACAGCCAGCCACGGGGAGGAGGGAGCAGGCAGTCCCGCCGACGCTTGTTTGAGCGGCTGGAGCAGGAAGAGCAGAGATTGAAGAAGCACGACCACCGTTCGATGGACATCCAACAGTCACTGCTTGTGCGTCAACCTTTTTTTAGGAAAGCCTCAAATCTGTGGAAAATAGCATACAACCCATCTGCCATTATTTCTAATAATTTATAGCCCATTTGCTAATTCTTAAGGTTTTTTTGGAGCCCATAGTCTTTTTGTTAGCATCACAACCCATATTGTGGCCACGGTTAAAAAATTATACGAAATTTTGCATATCAATATAAAATCCAACAAATTCTCCATGCATAAAAAATAATGTAATTTAAAATCTCGAAATGAAAAAAAGATATTTGAAACTAATTGCCGGTTTGATGTGTTTTAAAAATGTACAACCCATTTCTCATTATTGATAGGCCATTTTCTCGGCCAGCCGAATGAATCTCTCCTCGTCTTGAAAGATTTGCAGCCCAACCGGCCTGACAAAGCGACTTACTTAGCAAATCACAAAAAACTGGGCTGTGGCCGTGGACCCAGCTGTCATCCTCTCCACGTAGAGTACTCTTCCAATGGAAGTCAGTCGTTAACCACGCTGTGCCGAGAGCACCAAGGTGGTGGATGACGGCGAGGCCTAGGAAGGGGACGACACGGAGCCGGGGAAGACGCGGCAGTGGATGCCCACGCGGAGAGGAGTACGAGGATTCACTGGTTCGGCTGCGGTGTGAGGCTGCCGTCGCCGCAGAATAACAGGGGGTGTGAGTGAGTAGAGGGATACCCTGGGCCAGCGGTGGAAGTAGTAGGGGGCGGTGAGGCCTCCGCGGCATCACAGCCGGCCACGAGAGGAAGGAGCACGCGGCACGACCGGCGCTGCTTTGGGCGGCTGGAGCAAGAAGACCAGAGGTTGAAGAAGCACTATGGCCGTTGGATGGACATCGTACGGTCACTGGAGCTAGAATCGTTCATATTGACTAAGTCGACAAAGCCCTCCGTCCTCGTATGGAGTGAAAACAAGGTCTTCAGAGCAGGCAATGGTACCTGTTGAAGCATATATCTCGATGGTTAAAGGGATCTCCTCAGAGGAGGATTCAGAGACAGATGACCAGTCCTATATCCCACCTGAGGTGTATGCTCTAAGTTGCAATGTTTATATTTCTCATATGATGCATATGGTGTCTTGCATTGCTTAGTTTAGACACCATATGAATAATATTGAATTCTATCTGCTTAGTTTAGAGATCATACATGCGAGTGCCAGCTGCTTAGTATATGAATCAATTATGTCAATTATATCATGCCATCCTGTATACTTAGACAACATGTATGTGAATTATTTCATCCCAACCTATTTTAGAAAGACATCATATAGTTTTGTCATGTCATCCTGTTTAGGTACTCATCATATGTTGAATTATGCCATTATATCATGTTAAGTTATCCATCATATATCTGAAACTGTGTCATGCTATCCTATTTAGTTAGGCATCATATATGTGAAATTGTGTCATGATGTCATGTTTGGTTAGACAACATATATGTGAATTACCACATCTGTCTATCATACAATGTTTGTACGTTCAATTTCTTTTCTTGTTTATCAGCCATTTGAATTGGAGGGGGTGATGGCAGTATCTAAGGGAGCAAAAACCCGTTCTTCACAAAAGATAGTGCTACCCATCGATGCAGATAGAACCATGGTTGTACTGGCCCGCAAACTAGCCCCACCACACATAATCGAGACTCTTCCAGATTGCACACTTACACCGTTGGGCAGAGAACCAGCTACAACCCATCTAACCGCATCCCCAGCAAATAGTAACCCACTTATAGTTGACAAAGCACCATGTCCACCACAGAGTACCCCCACACGAGCAGTTTGTAAAGCTACTTCAGTGCCCAAAGCACAAAGACCACCACAGCTAACCCAAACTCCACGTTTAAAGCAGTAGAGCAATTGTTCTTAGGTCAGATTTTGTAGCTATGGTCCATACTCCTTTGCTGCTGCATCACTGTGTTTACTCATACCAACTACTTTCGAATTTGAAGGATCCAATTGAAACTCCAATGGCGCAACAGGTATGTTTTAAACCTATTTCTTTAACTGGATTGCTGTTCTAACTTCTTGCTCTATGTTGATTTCAGTTTAAGTTGTATAAACAGTTATGTTCTCATGTGATGCACATTACAAGTGCTGCCAATGCTGTGTAGTTTCTCACACTTATATTCTGTCTATGTTGTTGTGTCTTAAAAATATATGAGTTGAACTGTGTCTCTATCTTGATTAGGGAACATAAACTAGAATGATATGGACAATACAGTGACCATAGTACATAGATATATGTTTGTTCATGTTGTTATCCTGTCCACCTTACTACTGAACCGGTTTACCAAAATGAGTTTCGTATACTACAAGCTAAACTTGTGATGTGTCTGCTTGTTTCTCTTGTAGTATGCAAACAGAATATTGGAGAAGATCACCCCACTATGCAATGGTAGAGAAAGAAATGCAGATAAGGTTCAAGATAGTGAGACAACCCTGTTGGTCTCCAATAAAGGTGATAAAAACGATCTTGTAGATAGTGAGAAAACCCCACAGTCCTGCGTTGATGTAGTGTTCGAGTTACTAGCCAGTACTGTTGGCACTAGCTCTTCGAACTCGTTGCCTGAATCACTTTGGCTTCTTCAGTCTCAGCTACAAGCTGAAAGGCATCAGTCAGCTGTGCTGCGGCAAGAAGCCGAAGGACTGAGGAAGTCCCTGCAGAATTCATATGCGTACTTTCTTGTGCAACAGCAAGCGCTGGAGGATTTGAGCGCCAAACAAGAGAAAGTTAATAAGCTTGCTAAGCATCTTGCCAGCATTATGGGTACCCAGGATATTGTTTCTTGGACTCTTCTGAAGTGGTTTCAGTTCTGGACTTGTTTTGCTGCGGCGTTTATATGCTACTTTGTTCCCTATATTTGCACTGGTGGCGAACTTTGATGCCCAGTGGATGTAATATGTGTAATAGACGTGATAGCCTAGCATAAGTTGCTTGCTTATTTATTTCCTTGTTGTCTTGTTTATTTGTTTACTTGTAGTCAGTGCAGTTCTTTTTCCGCGGTTTGCTAGTGGCTGCAATAACCTATTTTTTAAAACTAGGCCACAATAACCATGGGCTAATATTTACTGTAGTGACACTGGGCCTCCTACGGGCCGTAGAAACAGTGGGCCTTCTACGGGCCGTAGAAACAATAGGCCTTCTATGGGCCATAGAAAAACAATGGGCCTTCTACGGCCCGTAGAAACAATGGGCCTTCTACGGGCCGTATCATCAATGGGCCTAATACGGGCCGTATGATTGGCCAAACATGGGCCAATAACAGGCCGCATTATGGCCGTAAACGGGCTAGAGTTGGAATCGTCCGTTCATGGGCCGAACATAACGGGCCATCGTTAATAGGCCATATTTGATGACGCTATGAAAACGGCAACGTATTAACGGACCACAAACGGGCCGACTCTAACCACGGGCTGAATTTGGCCCACAAGCAGAAAATGACAGTAACGGGCCATAAGTAAACGAATGTTGGAAATGAGACCAAGAATAAATGGGCTCTGAGAAGGCTGAAAGATAACATGGGCTGGAAACGGCCCAACGGAATAACGAGCCATTAATGGGTATAAAGTGATACACTGTTCATTACGGGCCAGTTTCACCATGGGCTGTTAATGGGTGTAAAGTTATACACTGTTCATTACAGGCCAGTTTCACCACGGGCCGTTAATAGGCCAAGAGTTACATAGGGCATCATATGGGCCGAAAGACGTCATGGGCCATACATGGGCCAAAAGTGAAAACAGGCTGGAATCATATTGGATGGCCTAGATGACGCTACTGGGCCTAATTCGGATAGGGCGTAACGGGCCTTGGGTTAGCAGACTGTAAATGGGTTATATGTGAACATGCCGTTAACAGGCTTTCCATGGGCCGGCCCGCCACCTTTTGACCAAGTCAAACGGGCCGGCCTTTTCACAGGAATGGGCCTCTGTTGGGCCATGCCATGTGTTAACGTATAATAGGAGACTTCTGTCCAATGGGTGGATGACATCTATCCCAATGATGAGCCGACACATGTTTCCTCCAGCCAATGATGATTTTACACGTGGAAAATCCCCATTGGTCGGGGCTGTAAACGGGTTATCGGATCCAAAACCCGACCCGATAGCTTAACGGCGTTCCATTACGGTGGATGCCACGTGTCGGTCACCCTTGACGAAAGCACTTCTGTGACGCGTGATTTATCGTCATGGAAGTTGACACTTCCGTGATGATAATTTTGGTAATGTCATGGAACACTTCTATGAAAACACAGGTATGACTATCTTGATTCTGTCATAAATTTGTCATGGATGTACATGCATGACAAAAAACGCGACCTACTGTGACAAACACGTATCATCACAGAAGTGTATTTTTTTAGTGCTTACTAGGGACACGGTGTTTTGTCCATGTATCCACACATGTATCAAGTTTCCGGTTAATACAATTCTAGCATGAATAATAAACATTTATCATGAAATAAGGAAATATAAAATAACAACTTTATTATTGCATCTAGGGCATATTTCCTTCATTTTTACCACTGCATGTTGATGCCGTTCCATGCTAGTGTGTCAAGTTTCATAAATTCAGACACGTTTTCGATTTACTAGAATTTAAAAACCATGTATCTCAATGTTAGCGGCCGAGCGACGGTGGCAAGGTGTTTGACATTCATTCTTATTTCTTGCAAGGGACTTAAGCATGTAGCCAAGGACACACATTCCAATTTTAAACCAAATTATATGCACTGGAGCATGTGCATCTAGTTCAAATTTGAATTATTCACATGAATGCATAGAAAACTCAGTTAATGTATAAAAATGTCCAAGCGAACCCCAAAAAATCCCAAAAAATGACACAACACTCATGTTGTTCTATGTTGACATGAGAAAAAATTTGAAAGTAAGAAGATGCAACAAATATTGTTTCGTCTCCCAAGGTGGCACGTTCCCTACCGAAACCATCAGGCTTGTTGTGAGAGAAGATCCGGCTTGCGAGAAGCTTATACCCAAACCTGCCCCAAATGGGACAATATTTTTACCACGGCATGTCGATGCCGTTCCGTGATATCATGTCAAGTTTCATGAATTTCAACCGAATTTTAGATTTACTAGAATTTTAAAACCATGTATCTCAATGTTAGCGGCCGATGGGTAGTGTCAAGGTGTTTGACATTCATTCTCATTTCTTGCATGTGACCTAAGCTTGCAACTAAGGACAAACATTTGAATTTTCAACCCATTTTATGGACTGGAGCATGTGTATGTAGTTCAATTTTGAATTATGCACATAAATGCCTAGAAAATTCAGTTAACATATAAAAATGTCCAAGCGATCCCCGAAAAAAATCCAAAAATTGCACAACACTCCTGTTGTTCTATGTTGGCACGAGAAAAAAATTGAAAGTAAGAAGAGGCAATAGATATTGTTTCATCCCCCAAGGTGACACGTTCCCTACCGAAACCATCGGGCTTGTTGTGAGAGAAGCTCTGGTTTGCGAGAAGCTTATACCATAACCTGCCCCAAATGGGACAATATTTTTTTACCCCAGCATGTTGATGTCGTTCCATGATAGCATGCCAAGGTTCATGAATTTCTGACAGGTTTTGTATTCACTAGAATTACAAACGCAAGCACCTCAATGTTTGTCGGAGAGCCACGATGCCATGGTGTTCGAAATTCATCCTCATTTCTTGCATGGGGCATAAGCATAAGCCCATGGACACATATATGATTTTACAACCCATGTTGGTGCACCGGAGCATGTGCATGTAGTTTAATTTTGAACTGTGCACCTGAACTGCCTAGAAAACCAAGTTAATATATACAAATGTCCAAATGACCGCTGAATAATTCCAATTTTTTGACGACACACCTATAGTTGCATGTTCACTGCAGAAAAAAGTTCTAGCAATTCAAACATCGTCCATTGCAGTTGTGACCCCATTATGTAATTAAAATCGAGACCAAAAATCAATTAGATTGCACATGGTTTATTATCACCAACCATGGGAGATGCACTACAAAATATCCTGGAGCACCGTGGTGTATAGTACGCCTATGGCTTATGCGAGAAGGTGCGTCGACTATAGTCCACAACCAGTGTGTCAAGCACACTAGCTCGCTCCCCAAATAATCTCGCTTCTGCATCCCTCGCAAGCTCAAAAATATCTGCTCGCCCTTGATCCAAATTTTAAGTAGCCCACCTCATTACTCCCGCCTAGTAAAATTTTCAGTTGCCGCGGTATTTCCTCAAACACCACCTTAACCCCCCCCTCCACACACACCACACACTCCCCAAAACCTTCGCTCATAGACACACACCACCCCCGAAACCATTGGTAGGTCGCCGCCATCACCGCCGCCTCCATCCTCAACCTTCGCCTGTGTGCCGGGGAGCTCGAGGAGCCAATGGCCAAAGAGAGGTTTATCCCCGTCGTCCGACGCTAGCGAGGTGGCCGCCGAGGTGTCCCCGTCGTCCTGCGAGGGATCTTTATCGATCCGCCATCGCCGGTCCCCCGATCCGCCCGTCGCCGCGCCCCTACATCGGTTCGAGGACTTCCCCGTCCTTCCTCCGACCCGGCAACCAACGAGGTCCTACCTCGGGGTATGGCAATGGCGGTGGGGAACGTGGGTCACTGAGATTATAGATCGGG
The DNA here is from genome assembly GCF_002162155.2 of Triticum dicoccoides. NCBI lineage: Eukaryota > Viridiplantae > Streptophyta > Magnoliopsida > Poales > Poaceae > Triticum > Triticum dicoccoides. The sequence continues at coordinate 510,622,471 of NC_041387.1, forward strand.
AGACCCACACCCATCAGTGGCTCGGTAGCTTCCACACGGCCAAGCTCTTGGCCATGGAGTACGAATGCTGGCAGGTCCGCTACCACGACGCGGAGGCTAGGCTCAATTTCCCCTTTGGCACACGTCTGGTCCACCTCGTGCCGCCGGAGCCAGGGGTGGTGAGCTCGGCTATGGCGCGGGAGGACCGCGAGGCATGGGAGAGCCTCGAGGCCGAGGCTGCCGACGAGGCCTACATGCAAGAGCTCCGCCGACAGCACCCGGAGCTCATGGAGGCGAAGTGGGCGATCTTGCTGGTGCGGAGGGCGGCGAGGTTATCGCGCTCTCCTCCGATAATGAGGTCGAAGGCGGCGAGGACAGCGGCACATAGGGTGTCTAGGTGGGCGACGAGGACGAGGAGATCTACATCGACGAGTGGAGGAGTTTCTTCCCCAATGACCTCAACGACGGCACCGACCCGGACCCAGCTCGAGTGAACCGTACCTGATGAGGAAGGATTGACTTGACCTCCACTTCGACAGAAAGTAGTTTAGCTTAGTTTAATTTATATTTTATGTTTGATTATGCAAAAGTATCTATGTTTATGTTTGAATGCATGCTACTTTCGGCTGGACCTGCTTTGAACTTGATCATATTGAAGTTTACAACGTTAAGTTTAGGGGATCGACTAGAAACGACCAAAAATCGTTGAAGTATATATATATCCACTAAGGGTTTTAGTCCTTTAACTTTTAAAGGATCGGCTAGAGATGGCCTGATGCCTTGTTTATTTCAGTTCTTCACAATGTGATGCTATATATGTGCAACTATTTGCCGTGCAGTTCAATTTCATCAATAACAGTTTCAACAATACCACTATGAATTATGATATTTGGTTGCTGTTAAGGATATTATAGTTAACATGCCTTTTCGTTTTTTAATAATAACTAGTGTACTTTAGACCTGCACAATACCAATTTGAATGATTATTTGCTTATTTTTAAATGTTATGCTTGATGCAGTTAACACACGTTTCCACTTCTTGTTTTGCTTAATTAGCGTGCTTAAGCCTGCACACTGAAGCTATGATTTGTAAATTATGTTGTCTACCATGGATATATTTGGTTGATGTTCAGCGTGTTGTGCTTAACATGCCTTTATATGTACTCATACAGGACAATATTGAGAACAGTGTTGTTTTCCATCGAGGTTAGTTTCATCGCATTGATTATATGTACTCACTGTTCAGGATATCGGTAGCTGGTACCATATAGCCTGGGGGCTGATAAGGGATTAATCGTCGAATAAGACATTTCACTGAATATATGTGTAACCCATTTATCAGTAGATTAACTAGGGCCATATTTAATATATCTGAAGCTACATAGCAACATGCATTGTACTGAATGACTAAATATGCAATCCTAGGCTACATAGCAACAAGGAAGAGTGTTACCTTAATGTTCTGATGATGTCTAGATATACATGTAATAAAATCTTATATAATGGGATGGAGGGAGTGTTGTACTACATCATTTTGCAATTGTTGTTTAGCTTCTAATATTAACTTGGTGCTTTTAGGTACATATATCATTGCCAAAGATCTACACTTCGACCCTTTCTGCGTATGGGGCAATGATATATTCGTGAACCAGAATCAAGTGAGGAAACTGATAATGATTGTTATTAAAACGGATCAAAAGATATCGATCGAACTATTTGTTTACACTTTATGCAAGATAACAGTGAACTGCAGGATGGTAAGTAAGAACCCTGTAGCCTTCTTTTTACTGCGTGTGTTGACTTGTGTTAGATGACAACTTCTGAATACTTTTTCCTTTGAAGTGAATCCTGAAGCAGTTTACTCAAGATTACCTCTCAAAATACATGATTGGCGGCCGACCATCACAAGGGGTTGGACTAGAGTCGTGCATGCCTTCTGCATCTAGGAGAGCACAATAGGGCCATTCCCCTTCACCTTGTTCAACAACCAGAATGTCTGTCGCCTCTTTCTTTACCATCTGTAATAGTACAAGTATAGAACCCTGGTTCATCATTCTTTATTTGGTGCTTATGTAATTCTTAAAAATATTTACCTACGAATCGAATAATGCATTGGTTGTTTGAACCTGATGGATATGAATAAAGCTATAACCTACTTTCAAATTTGAATTAGGTATAATTTTAAATAGGAGCAACTAAATTAGGGCGAAATTATGGTGTGCAGGTCATTACAGTGCACACGGTTAATAAAGCACAACGTGTGCGATATACATCATAATCCGACGCGGTTCACGGAGAGGAAACATGTGTAACAATGCACACAATTGCTGTTTTTAAAGCGTGTGTGATTTGAGACACTATCACATACGGTGTGAAACCTAAATGTGTGTGAATGTCTACCTATCGTACACGGTTTATAATCATGAATTGTTTGTGATGTGCCAGGCATCGTAAATGTAGAGCCAGTTTGGTACGTGCCTAGAATCTGCCTAGTTTTAGGTAAAACCACAAAACAGGTAAAACCACAAAACTCCGACTACGATGGCAATGCGAGCACAAACGAGTAGCAAGGATGAAGCATTTGAGATATTTGAGACATCGAAATGTTTATATAGGGGCAATTGTATGCATCAAGGCTCCCTATCCCCGACGGTTTCTGGGTCGTGTGGGAAGGACCCCCCCTATCGCCCACACTCACTTGGCGACGGTTCCAAATGCCATCGCGGAAAGGTGTTAAAAATTGTTTGTATAGCACCTCGTTGTACCAATGATACAAATATGAATAGGTTAAGGCCTACCTCAACATTCAATCATGCATAGCAAAAAAATCCACCACGACATTCAATCATGCATGAAAAGTATTTTCCATTCAATTATTCCACTTATATTTTATAAAACATTTACAACAATAATCAAATATAATGTCCTATGTATTTCTATTTTTTTCTTATTTTGTCAACCAAAATGTTCATCAGCCAATTCCTGTCACAGTGTGTGGGGTATTCTCTACTTTTTTGTTTTTGCCACCCAATAACCATTTTGCGCCAGTCATTCTATCACCGTTATGACTTTCTTCTCTAATACTTATCCAACTGGGGCATTGAAAGATCATAAATAGTTATGCATTAAAGTCATGTCTTGTGAAAGGAAATGGTGAAAAAGTAATGAATGCATATTTTTGAAACTAAAAAATGTGATTATTTAAATGTTCTTTTCTGAAAAGGGCCATAAGCAAACCTCCTCCAACAGAGTTCATCCTGGGTCAAGAGGACATGCCCAACACAACTCAGGATGAAAAACCTCTAAGCACAGCTGATTATATTAAATGGTACATCATGTTAATAAACATTCGTGGTTTTCCTACTTGACTTTGGATTATCTGGTCTGGTGTGAAGAAACCAATTTCAGTTCTTAAGAGAGAGCGTAAAGAACTGCATAAGTATAAAAAGTTAAAGTCAAAAGTGTGTTTTGTAAACTAGACATGGATGACAATCCGTCTAAGTTGGGGATAGGTGGTGGGGAGTATGAAAAATGAGCACATATCTCCTGACATATAAACAATTATGAAAGTATATAGAAACCCACATGCCAATGTGAAAGTGCAACTAATCCCCGAGTGGTTTTGGTAATTCATAACAACATATAGCTCATTGAACTAATATTCTTTCAAGATCAATGTTTTAGAAAGTTCAATGGTTGGTATGGCATGGACTAGAGATGTGGACCCCTCAAAATACTAAGGACACATATTGGCTAAGGCTCAAGACTCTACATTTTCATTTTAGTGATCCAAGATCACATTGAGTCCATAGGAAAATCCAATACTATTAAAAGGGGATGAGGTGTTGCTTAATGGCTTGCTTGCTCAAAATGCTTAGTGATATGCTCCAAAAACCCTCAACCACTTTCTCATTTCCACATATGTCCTAAACCTAAAGTCAAACTCGGCCCCACCGATTTGATTTATCCGGCGCCACTGAGTTCACTTGACATAGGCATATCCACAAACCCTAATCAGTTCGGTCTTACCGATAGGGATCTCGGTCTCACCGAGATGGGATTGCAAACTCTCTATTTCCCCTTTGTAATGTTTCGGTCCCACCGAGTTCGCAGTGCAAACTCTCTGTTTCCTTTTCGTAACGTTTCAGTCTAACCGAGATGAGCGATCGGTCCCACCGAGTTTGCCTGACCAAGTCTCTGTTTGCTTATTACTGAAATCGATCTCACCGAGTTCATGTGATCGGTCTCACCGAGAGGTTTTGCCCTAACCCTAGCGCATCGATCTCACCGAGTTGATGTTGTCAGTCCCATTGAAAAGCCTAACATTCACATTTTGAACCAGGTCAGTCTCACCGAGTTTCATTATTCGGTCCCACCGAGTTTGGTGAAATGTGTGTAATGGTTAGATTTTGTGTGGAGGCTATATATACCCCTGCACCCCCTTCTCCATCTGTGAGAGAGCCATCAGAACGTGCCTACACTTCCAGTACTCATTTTCTGAGAGAGAACCACCTACTCATGTGTTGAGACCAAGACATTTCAATCCAACCACAAGAATCTTGATCTCTAGCCTTCCCCAAGTTGCTTTCCACTCAAATCATCTTTCCACCATAGCCAAATCTGTGTGAGAGAGTTGAGTGTTGGGGAGACTATCATTTGAAGCACAAGAGCAAGGAGTTCATCATCAACACACCATCTATTACCTTTTGGAGAGTGGTGTCTCCTAGATTGGTTAGGTGTCACTTGGGAGCCTCTGTCAAGATTGTGGAGTTGAACCAAGAAGTTTGTAAGGGCAAAGAGACCGCCTACTTCGTGCAGATCTACCCAAGTGAGGCAAGTATTTCGTGGGCGATGGCCATGGTGGGATAGATAAGGTTGCTTCTTCATGCACCCTTCATGGGTGGAGCCCTCCGTGGACTCACGCAACCGTTACCCTTCGTGGGTTGAAGTCTCCATTAACGTGGATGTACGATAGCACCACCTATCGGAACCATGCCAAAAATCTCCGTGTCTACATTGCGTTTGCTCCCTCCAAACTCCTCCCCTTTACCTTCATATGCAATGATTTACATTCCGCTGGTATACTCTTAGAGTTGCATGTGTAGGTTGTTTACTTGACTAGTGTTAAGTTGCTAAAATCCACCAAGAATTAAAATTGGGAAAAGGCTAGATTTTCATTTGGTCAAGTAGTCTAATCACCCCCCATCTAGACATACTTTTGATCCTACAAGTGGTATCAGAGCTTTGGTCTCCATTTGCCTTGATTTCCATAGCTTTGGTGATCATAGCCTTGGTTTCACAACCTAGGAGAGTATGGCATATAGCAAGGGAAATTACCATCGTAGAGGTCCTTACTTTGATGGTACTAATTTTGCTAGTAGGAAGCATAAGATGAAAATGCATATTCTTGGACATAACCCCGCCATTTGGACTATTGTGTGTATTGGTTTGCAAGGTGAATTCTTTGATGGGAGAGAACGAAATTGTGAAGCAACTGCGAAAGAGTTGAAGATGCCGCAATACAACGCTCAAGCTTGCGATATCCTCTTCAATGGATTGTACCCCAAAGAATTCAACAAAATCAGCCGTCTTGAGAATGCAAAGGAAATTTGGGATACTTTGATTGATATGCACGAAGGTACCTAGTCCGTCAAGGAATCCAAGTTGGATGTGCTTTAAAGTCAACTTGACAAGTTCAGAATGAAGGATGGTGAATGTGTTGCTGAAATGTACTCTAGGATTGCTCTCATCACAAATGAGATTGCCGGCTTAGGAAGTGAAGAGATGACTGACAGATTCATCATCAAGAAGATACTAAGAGCCTAGGATGGAAAATATGATACAGTGTGCACATTGATCCAAATGATGCCCAATTACAAAGATCTCAAGCCAACGGAAGCTATTGGAAGAATTGTTGCTCATGAGATGTCACTCAAGGATAAAGAAGAGCTTCACAACAAGTCTAGTGGTGCTTATAAAGCCTCATGTGATGCTCCTGCCACATCAAGTGAAAAACAAGTCTTCAATGAGGAATTGAGCTTAATGGTGAAGAACTTCAACAAATTCTACAAGAGTAGAAGCAAAGAGAGAAGCTCCAAGTCAAGATCCTACCATGACAAAAGATCTTATAGTCATGAGCGAACTTGCTACAAAAGATCCTACTCCAATGAGTGTACGGATCCCTACAAAAGAAGAGAAGACTCACCTAACAGAAGAAGTAGAAGAGAAGAATCACCTCCAAGAGAGAGAAGGAGTAGAGATGATCGTTATGAACGAAGAACCTTTTGCAGAAGCAAGGATCCGGAAAGGAAGGACAAGTCATCAAAGAGCTACACAAAACAAAGACATCAAGCTCATGTTGGTGAATGGGTATCCGGTTCTGACTCCGACCACCACTCCGACTCCGAATATACTAAAGATGAAGGTGTTGCCGGTCTTGCACTTGTGTCAACCAACTCCAACGACATATTTGACTCACCAAATGAAGGAATTGGAAGATGCTTCATGGCTAAAGGCCCCAAGGTATGACACCCCAAGAATATTGATTTCAATAGTGATGACGATGATTTGCTAGGTGATGATGAGTTACTTGTTTTTTTGACTATATACTGCAAGGCAAAAGCCTCATAGCTCTCTTTATTATGACCAAGAAAACAGTTCTTTACAAACTAAAAATAAAGAAGAAAATACTTACAGGAAAGAAACAAGGAAATGGTTAGACTATACAATTAACTAGGGCAGATTAGACAACTAGTCCAAGTAACTATCCTTAAATTTACATTTAATCCTATGAGTTAACAGAGTCATGACATGGATGAAGTTGTATCTCCAATTCCTGAAAAGGGGCTTTTCATTTCTAAAAACCTTTCCATTTCTGATAATCCAGATGTTCCAAGCAGTAGTGAAAACCACCTCAGTGAAGAAAGGCTTACCAAAATCATTCCTGGCCTGCAAAGCCATCTGATATGTTGTCATGTCAGGCAGGGGGTCCCATGCAATTTGCAAATAATTCCATACCCTCTGACTGAAATTGCAGGAGAAAAAAAGATGTCCAACATCTTCATGGATTAAATGGGGACATAGAACACAAGTATGATCATCCACATGCCAGTGCCTGCGCTGAAGCATATCCCTGGTGTTTAATCTATCTCTCAATAAAAGCCACCCAAACATGTTGATCTTCAAGGTACATGAACTTTTCCATATCCATGGAAATTTAGGATCAACTACAACACTGCTATGCACTTGAATGTAGTATGATTTGGGTCTAAAGCACCCCTTATTGAAAGGCCAAATCCATTGGTCATTCATTGCAAAGATCTGATAGTTAGCCAAAATTTGCTGCGAAGATTGCAGTTCCTGAAAAGCTTGGGTGGATAGAGGTAACTGAAAATTTTCCAGCAGATCATGTTCCAATACCTGTGCCATAGAGAGCTGCCCATCAAGAACATATGAAAATAGCTGTGGGAATCTTTGACTAATGGATGAGCCATTGAGTTCCAATATCCAAGTGTCATTCCAGAACATTATGGATCTCCCATTACAAAGAGAGGGCCTAGCAAACTGGCAGTACTTTGAAAATAATTTGAACACATCCCTCCACTAGAATGAACCGCAAAATGTAGTTGCATGAGGCACATATTCATGGTAATACGAGTCCCATATCAGACCAACCCAAGGAATATCATGATGATTATAAAACTTATGAAGTAATTTCATGAGAAGTGCCTCATTCTGCACTCTCAAATTCAGAACTCCTAAACCACCTTTGCTTTTTGGAAGGCAAATCATACTCCAAGCAGCAAGAGATTGCTTGGGTGTGTTTGAATTACCTCTCCAAAGACACTATCTCTGTATACGCTCAATTTGCTTCAAAATGTCAGGTGGAATATCCATAGTGTAGAGGAAATATATTGGCATTGAAGTAAAGACAGATTATAGGAATTGCAACCTGCTACCTTGGTTAAGGAAGCATGAAGTAGCAGAAAGTCTCCTCTCAATTCTGTGCACAAGGGGCATGAGATCTTGAACAAAAGGCTTAGTGGTGCCCATAGGCAAACCACGATAAGTAAAATGCATTGTTCCCAGCTTGCAGCCCAGGATAGTTGATAATCTGTTAGCTTCCTCCTGAGAAACATTCAAGGGTATCATCATGGACTTTGAGAAATTAACAGACAATCCAGTAGATGCAGCATAAACCTCCAACATGCCCTTCAAAGCAAGGAGCTGGTGATCCTCAGCAGGAAGAACAATCAAAGTGCCATCAGCATACTGCACTATAGGGTAATCCTGACAGCTTGTAGGAATTGGCAAAGTTAAGATTCCCTTTGCACACATGTCATTGACCACAGATTGAAGCATGTCAGCAGCTAGAACAAAAGCAGGGGAGACATTGGGTCCCCCTGTCTGACACCTCTCTTACACTTGAAATGATGGCCAGTCACACCATTAAGTAAAACAGAGGATGAACCAGAGGATAAAATGTTCCTGATCCAAGAAATCCACTGTTCATTAAAACTTTTTATCTCAGAAATTTGATAATTTCCTCATGCTTAATGGTGTCAAATGCCTTTGTGAAATCCAACTTGAGCAGCACAATTGGTCTCTTAGAAGCTTGAAATTGATGAATATATTCAAAGCACCATCCCAAGCAGTCTTGTATAGATCTAGACTTCAAAAAAACCATATTGGTTTTTGTGAATGCATGACAGAATCACTTTTTGCAACCTGTTAGCCAAGAGCTTAGTTAAGAACTTCAGATAGGTGTTAGTGAGTGATATTGGTCTATAATCATTTAAAGTCTCAGGATTTAATTTCTTGGGGATCAAGGTTATCAAAGAGCTATTAATGCACTCAAGATCCAATTTCCCCTCAGAAAACTCTTGCACAAGTAGCATAAAGTCATCCTTGATAATCTCCCAACATCTTTTTAAAAACAAGCCAGTTAAACCATCTGGTCCACGGGCTCTGTCTAGAGGCATCTGCTTAATTACCAAATTAATTTCCTCAGCAAAGAAAGGCTTTGTCAAATCATCCAGCCCATCAACTTTTTTGATTATTGCCCCTAGATCAAAACCCATCTGAATCTTATTAGAGAAGCCCATTCTTTGCTTGAAATCTTTCAAAAACATAGCTGCCATAGCAGAAGGGTCAGAGACCACCGTGTCATCCACAGTGATGCTAGATATGGTGTTGGACCTGAAACGTTCAGTTGCCATTGCATGAAAGAATTTAGTGTTCTCTTCCCCAACCTTAATAGACCTAATAGTGCATCTTTGCTTCAATATATGAATTGAAGTCTAAGTACTTCTTCCAAATGAACCTTCACAATTCTTCTAAAGTTGGATTCTGGCAAAGAGAGAGGCCTCTGTTCCTCAAGAGAATCAAGGCATAAAATAACCTTATTACAATTAGCAATCATGGCCTTAACCTTTGAGAGATTAGTATGCCATATCATGAGTGTGTGTCTGAGGTTTTTGAATTTAGCTGTGATGATAGCAGCAGAGGACATTTTATGCACTGGTTTGGACCAAAAATCTTTAACACAGCCAAGAAAGCCAGGCAAATTGACCCAATAATTTTCAAAACGAAAAATCTTTGCCTTTGGGATCATTGTCTTGATAGAAACCACACAAGGTTTATGGTCAGATGCAGTCCTGACAAGTGGAAGCACCATTGTGTTGGGGTAACTACATTTCAAACTGACAGTTGTGAAAAACCAATCAATTTGCTCCAAGAGAGGGACATTTTGCATATTGGACCAAGTAAACCTTCTCCCTTTTAACGGTAATTCAATTAGCCCCAAGTGACCAATGACTTCATCAAAAAGAAGCATGTCTTTCACATTTCCTCCTGGTTTGTTTCTGTTTTCCATAGGTCGCCAGAAATTAAAGTCAGCCAACAAAAGCCAGATAGCATCAACAGTAATAGTCAAATTATGTAACCAGTTAGTAAACTCATCTATGGCAGGGTTTTGATAAGGGCCATAGATAGTTACTAAAGTCCAAATATCAGAATTGTGCTTAGACTGAAAATCCACAGTGATGCCATAGCTTAACGAAGCAATAAGTTTGCCACTAAACAATGCAGAGTTCCACATCACAATCATACCACCAGAAGCACAACCAGATGGAACAAAAACAAAATGATCAAAACATCATGGGCAAAATTTGTGAATGAAGCACTGATCCATCATTTCACACTTAGCCTCTATCACGCCCAATATGCAGCCCTATCCTAAGGAACTCGAAGGTCCCACCAAGGATAGAAGCGCATATTGGAGACGCTTTTGCAAGGTGGATATCATTACATCGTACCATTACATAATAGTTGGGGATACATACAAAAGGCTTACAGTGCCACATGAATACAACAACATCATAGACAAGAGCAATATTCGACTACAGATGAAACCCAAATAGAAACTCAACGACATCCACCCTGCTAGCCCAGGCTGCTGACCTGGAACCTATCCCCTGAACGAACAAGAAGCAGAAAAAGAACTCCAAAACAAGTAACATCACTATCGCGTCATGATCATCGCATTACCTGTACCTGCAACTGTTGTTGTAGTAAACTATGAGCCACGAGAACTCAGCAATCCCATTACCATGGGTATCAAGACTAGCAAAGCTTAAAGGGTATGAAAAGGATAAGTGGTGAGGTTGCAGCAGCGACTAAGCATATATGGTGGCTAACATACGCAAATAAGAGCGAGAAGAGAAGCAACACATCGGTCGAGAAGCTAGAAGTGATCAAGAAGTGATCCTGAAACTACTTACGTTCATGCATAACTCAAACCGTGTTCACTTCCCGAACTCTGCCGAAAAGAGACCATCACGGCTACGCACGCGGTTGATGCGTATTAATTAAGTCAAGTGTCAAGTTCTCTACAACCGGACATTCAAAAATTCCCATCTGCCACATGACCGCGGGCACGGCTTTCGAAAGTTTATACCCTGCAGGGGCGTCCCAACTTAGCCCATTATAAGCTCTCACGACCAACGAAGGATATTCCTTCTCCCGTGAAGACCCGACCAGTCTCAGAATCCCGGTTACAAGACATTTCGGCAATGGTAAAACAAGACCAGCAAGACCGCCTGAATGTGCCGACAAATCCTGATAGGAGCTGGACATATCTCGTTCTCAGGGCACACTGGATGAGTCAAGCTATGAGTAAAACCAGCCCTCAAGTTTCCCCGAGGTGGCCCCGCAGGCTGCTCGGTTTGGACCAACACTTAGAGAAGCACTGGCCCTAGGGGGGTTAAAATAAGATGACCCTCGGGTTAATTACTCCCAAGGGAAGGGTTCTAGGTTGTTAGGCAAATGTAAAACCAAAGTTGGGCCTTGCTGGAGGAGTTTTATTCAAAGCAAACTGTCAAGGGGTTCCCATACACCCGGCCGCGTAAGGAACGGAAAATCAAGGAATATAACACCGGTATGACGAAAACTAGGGCGGCAAGAGTGGAACAAAACACCAGGCATAAGGCCGAGCCTTCCACCCTTTACCAAGTATATAGATGCATTAATTAAATAAGATATATTGTGATATCCCAAAATAATCCGGTTCCAACATGGAGCAATCTTCAACTTCACCTGCAACTAACAACGCTATAAAAGGGGCTGAGCAAAAGCGGCAACACAGCCAAACAATGGTTTGCTAGGAATGGTGAAAAGGTTAGAGGCTGACATGGCAATTTGGGAGGCTTGATAAACAAGTGATAGTAGCGCAACATAGCGATAGAACGAAGCAACTAGCATAGCAATGATAGTAGTGAGATCCAGGGTAATGGTCATCTTGCCTGAAATCCCACTAGGACAAAGAATGAGTCCATGAAGAAGACGAACAGATGAAGACGAACCAAGCGTAGACGAACGAATCCTCACGATTGCAACGAAACAGGAACTATCGAGAAGAAGCACAACCGGAAAGAAACAAACAACATGGTAAACACACAACACATAAACATGGCATGATGCACAACCAAGCATGATGCATGACAAAGGCTATATGATGCTTCTCATGGCAAGAGATGATGCATACAAGAGCAACAACTCAAAGCAAGTTTAAATGAAGCCGAAAACAACATATAACAAATCCGGTAAGTCCTCATATGCAAATTTCGAAATTGGTCCAGATCTGAACAAAAATTAAGTTGAAGTTGTTAAACAGAAATTTAAAGAGCACCATAATGATCTATACGAAATTCTAGTCAAGTTACATATAAAGTTCATTTAATTCGGAGCTACGGCCTAGAAGATATGAGCAAAACAAGTCAAACATGTCATTGATGCAAATGCATTCAAACATCAAGCAAATACTCTCAAAACATGGATGAAACATGATAAGGTGAAACTACATGCAAATCTAAGCAAGTTTCATATAGAGCATGCTCAAAATGGAGCAACGGTGCAACACATACACTCCAAACAAGTTATAACAACAATCTGCCCAAAACAGCAAATAGACACTTTGCAACCATCAAAACCACATGCTACAGGAAACATATGAGCATAAACTTGACATGCACTTCATGTACAGATAACATATTTAAAAGATCATTAAGGTTCAGGTTAATAGGCATCAACATTGAACCAATATGATCAATGCGAAATGCAACTTTATAACACAGCAGCATATGCATGAGCAGAGTTAATATGATGGCATGTTGGAGGCATGAAACAAAGATGCTACAACAACTATAAATAGCAACCAAGGGCATTGAATCAAATTACACATAACAAAGAGCAAATAACATCTTGGCATCATATACATATGACTCATGGATTAGTAGGAACCAACATGACAATATTGAATGTTGAAACAGTTTCAGCAAGTGTAAATCGGCAACATTATGGTAGCATGTTTGCAAGCACAAAACAGAGGCATATGATCTCCAAAATTAGCTAACGTGGCATGTGGAAAAAGTACTCATAGCATACTTCCAAACATGTAATTGGAGCATCTCCAGAAGAGGCACAGAATAATTACTATCAAGATCACAACATAGCATCATGAAGTTAACAGAAATCTGGAACATTATATAAGCATGTTCATGGAAATGAAAACATATGCTATAGGACATATATGAGGCATCCAAAGGCATGTAATGATAGATCATAACATATATAACAGAATATATCAACTAAGCATCTCCAGAATATGCATGGATTAATAGGTAGCATCAAGCAAACATAGCAACATGATATGACAAAAACAGACTTGACAGAAAGGTAACGGCAAGTAGCCCACTTCACAAGCTTGATGCACTCACTACAGGGCATATAAAAATACATGGATTGCACCCCTATAAAGATGGAATAGTTATCCTCCTAAAACATGTAGACACCATACAGCTAGGATGCACGCAAAAAATGCAACAAAAATGACAAATCAGCAAGTTACAGCAGTTTTCAGCAGTTAACAGCAACATGCACTTTTCCAACAGAGATTAAGGTATGAAGATGCACCCTAACATGAATGCAACAGCAACCAGAATATAGAGCATTAAGAGCAAAACATGAGCATATCAAGATCATCATCATAGCATCAACATGGACAAAGTTGTGGCACTCACAAGATGCACAAATGATGTTAAAAATCAGCAGATTCCAGCAGTTTATATTACTTAGCAGTTTTGCAACGAATATTAAGGCATCAATATGAATAGGAACATGCATGCAAACTACTCCATCAAGAAGAGCACTCTGAGGTGAACATTTTGACATATCATGCACTCAAAACGGAGCACCGAGCATCAGGTTATGGCATGTCAAACATATGCACATGATGTTGAAAATCTGGGACTTTGCAGATTTTCACCTCGCGAAAATTGGACGGGGATGTTCCGGGACGGAGAGATCCATGACGGAGGGGTGGCATTTGGTTGGCGGGTCGGGGTGTTCCGGGGGGTGGCCGTCCAGATCTGGCCAGCTCCGACGAGGAGGCAACTCCGGCGGGGTGCCCGAGGCGATGGCGGGGTCCGGCGGTGTTGAGGAGGACGGGGACGGGCAAATCGGGCCGCGGAGCACCCATTCCCAGTCAGATATGGCCGGAGTTGGGAGGGGCGGCGAGCTTCAGGGCGGAGGCGGCTGCGGGCGGCGAAGCGCTCGAGAAGGCGAGGTCCCTGGCGGCGGCGGGGCGAGGCAGAGGAGGCCGGAGGCGGGGCGGCCTTCGGCAGAGCGCGAGGGCGCCCGGTGGCGGGAACGGAGGCGCGGCGGCAGCGGGAAGGCGGTGGTGCGGCAAGGTGGTGATGCAGCGGGGCGGCGCCGGTGAAGGGCGGCGGTAGCGATGCGCGGTGGCGCGCAGGACGCCGGCAAGGGCGGATGGAGGCGGGCGGCGGAGTGAGGTCGGGCCGACCCGGGCCCCGATGGGCTTCAGAGGGCACCGCGCGGGCTCGGACGGGCCGGCGATGGTGGGAGGAGAGAGAAGGCACGATGGAGGCGGCGGGGAGCTGACGTGGCATGCTGGGGTTGGCTGAGGAGGCGGTGGCGGACATGTCCGTCACGCGGTTGGATGTGTCCGGCGTGGAGAGGGGAGGGATGCTAGGGTTTGGACTGCGATTTCGGAGGGGAATGACATATTTATAGGTAGATGGAGCTAGGAGAGTCCAAATGAGGTATGGTTTTCGCCCACACGATTGTGATCCAACGACAGAGAGCATGGAGGTGGCTTAGATGGGCTAGCGGGCTTTTTGGAGGGGTGTTGGGATGCAAGGAGAGAGGGGCTTTTGGTTAACTCGGTTAACCGTTGGGGAATCAAATGACCTCCATATGGAACAAAATTTGACAGGCGGTCTACCGGTGATATACCAAGGCCACTTGGCAAATCTCGGCCCATTCCGAGAATGTTTTTCGGCGGCTCACAAAACAAGAACTCGGAGGGGCGACGGGGCATGTGCGAGTGTGGTTGGGCTCAGAACGGACAACAGAGAGAACTGGGGGAACCCGAATGGACACAAGTTTTGAAAAACATGCCGATGAAATGCACATGATGACATGGCAAAGTGCAACACACAAGCAAATGACATGGCAACGACGGCGAATAACTGGAAGACACCTGGCGCATCAGTTTCGGGGCGTTACAGTCTCTTGCAGGCAAATGACTGAACAGCCACTTTCATCAAATTTTTTACGAACAACACGCTGCCGATTTTCAGAGTTCAAGCCACGCACATTCCAGCATAATACCTTCCAATTTCTAAAGTTGTTCTGATTCATTACAGACCAAAGCAAAGTAGAAGCAAAAGACCACCACATAATGGCAGTACAACTCTAGCCACACATCATGAATAAAGTACTGATAAGAAAGCAAATAAAGCCCTAGATAGATGGTTTTCACACGGGTTAACCATAAAGCCATTGAGAATAAAGCTCTAATTATCATCAGATGATGGGGCAGATGAAGAACACGTGGGACCAACATTAAGCTGGTCAGCAGTGAGCTTCTCAGGAGCAATTCCAAGATGACCCCCAATGTGCTGAAGGACCCTGATTGGAGTGGGAGGAGGGGCAGCCTCATGTGAGTCTTCAGGCTCATGCATAGGCGAACTATGGAACACTTTGCGCTTCTTCATAGGCTTGGTAGATGGCTTCTTCAAAGAAACTGGTTTGGGCGAGCTTTGCTTGTAGCCATCCCTAAGGGCCGATAAGCGAGCACTTTGTCTGACCTCAAAGTCAACCACAACAGATTTTTGCTTGCGAGGACGGCGTGATCCTTTGATAGAGGCAGTGAAATTGAACGAGTTCATCTCCACCTCTGACAGAACAGTAGGGGCAGCATCAGAGAAGACAGAATCATCAGAGATAGAAGATTTATCCACAACTGCATCAAAACAGAGAGCACAAGCCACACTAGGCTTAGATCGAGTAGTCACAAACTTGCGTCGTGGGGTCTGATGATACACCATCTTATTGCCCATGAAAGTGTGCGAAAACGACACTTCCCAGTTCCCACGACCTCTTGGACAAAACAACTGGCTTGAAAGGACTAATGGCTGACATTCCTTTAGGAATCTGCAGAGCGTCCAGAAAAGGCATCAAGCAAGCAAAGCTTCTAGACCATTGCATAACAGGTGGAAGCTCAGGTCCAAAAACAGTAAGCAACCGGCCAATAATAATCGGGGGTTAAACCACAGGAGGTTGATACACTGCCAGAGCTTGTTGATTTTCAGCTTCCGAGCTATCAGTTGGCCCAGAGTTCTACAGCACTACTGATTCCTGAGAGACAACAACGAGATCCTCATCCTCAATCCAGTCCTCCACTACAACGTTATCATCATTGATACCCCCATGATGGTTGCACTGGTGGGTCATCCCAACCTATCTGTGGAAACTCAGGCATAAAAAATTCAAGTTGTCAAACTGCAAATGACCAGGCAAAGCGTGAGGATTGCCATTGAGGGGCATCTGATCCTCATCACCTGGCAAGATGTCGGCAAACTCAGCAGACAGGACATAAACAGGGACGGTCCATGAAACTCTGGTTCTTCCAAAATCTGCATACTCGCGATAAACCACATCACGCGGAACTTGTTCAGGGCATGGGAAAGAAGCATAAATTACTTGTTGACAATTCTAGTGATGAAAACTATGATGAAATTGTTATTAATCATGTTAATCAAGATGAAACAAATGACAATGATGAGAAGGAGATTGAGCATCTAACTAAAGAAGTAAACACTGTTAAGTTAGCTCATGAAACTACTTTTAGAAGATCATCTAGAACTTTGAAAAACTCATGAGAAGCTATGCTTCGAGAAGCTCAACCTATAGCAAGAACATGGGTTCTTAAAAGCCATCAATGATGATTTTCGAAAGAAAAGTTCTTCTTACATTGTCAAGTGTTTACTCTTGTCTACTTATATGCCACGAGTAAAATCTAGCAACAAGAGTAAGAAAGATTCTTCTTCTAGTAGTAACAATAATCATGCTAAATCCAATCTTGTTGCTTCTAGTAGTTCTGTTGATTCCACTAATGATTCTCTTATCCAAGTTACACTTGAGTAAGAAAATAGCTTATTGAAGGGAATTATAGAGAAAGGTGTTTACAAGAGCCTTGCCGGAAGTAACCAATTTGAGGAAATTGTACGCAAGCAAGGAACACACCAGAAGAATCAAGGTGTTGGTTTTGAACGAAAGTTCAATGCCAATGGAGTTGAGTGGGAAGAAGATCAATACCCCAAGACAAAGTTTGTTCCTCAACAAGAGAAGTATGATCCTACTTCCTTCAAGGAGACACAAGCTCAAGATGATCTCCCACCACAAGACCACAAGCTAAAAGGCAAGGACAAGCTTCAAGAGGAGATTGATGCATTTGAAGAAGCTCCAAAGGCCTTGGTCAAGTGGGTTCCCAAGTCTACCTCAAGTTCTACTTCATCAAGTACATCTACAACCCCAAGGATTTCCATCAAGATGATGTGGATCCCGAAGAAGAAGAACTAGAGAATTCTTGAGGGTGACTCCGCCAACATACTTCACTCATATTCATTTTGGCAAGAAAAAGTGCAATCAACTTCCACATCTTGCACTAGTTCAAGAGTTACAAACCCTCTTGATAGTAAGTCAAGGGACAAGGTAACCTAATGCTTTCATGGACCACATCTTGTGTGTACTTCACTCTATGTCTATGGATATCCTTGTTTGTTCCTTGTGGGACTAACCCATGTAGGTATTGAAAGTGCAACTCACTCCAATGGATTGCTCCAAATGATCTACATCAACATTGAGCATCCATATCTTCAACATCTACATGAAGTCATCATCAACAAAACCCAAGGTTAGTTCATCCCTCTAAAAGGGGATATCACATCTAGGGGGAGCTTTACCTAAGAATTGAGCTAAAGCAACTCTAATGGTGTGAACAGAACAATGCTTTATGTAAAAGTGGTAACCCCACTTGTGCTTAAACGATGAGTATGACCTATGATCAAATGTTCTCATTTGACTCCTAAGTCAATATACTCATATATAGATGACCTAGTCACCGCCAATTGTTTGATAGATGCAAGAGTGCTGGTGCATGCTTTGCCACATATTTCATTTGCTATCTTATTGTGTGAGCATGTTGGTTGCATAATTTTCTTCATTCAAGGACATCCATTTCTTGTTTTGATTGTTTGGTCTTTTCTTTTGCCAAATGGATGGACAAGAATGCCTAAGTACTCCCTCTAGCTATCTATGCTTTTCTCGTCTCAAACTCTATTCATGCTACATCACAAAGTTTGATCTAAGTCAGATTCGAACCCTCTGGGTGAGGAGCACTCAGAGCCACTGATTCGTCATAGACTTAAACTTCCAAAACCTCTTGATGTATTTCAGTCTGACCGATCCAATCCCTTCGATCATACCGAGTTCATTAAGTTGATCTAGGTTTCAATCTTGGTGCAACCGATTTGAAAACTTCGGTCTCACCGAGTTGCAGTAACCACTTGTGATTCTGCATCTCGGTGCCACCAAGTTGTTCCACCCGGTCACACCGATAGGGTCTGGATATATATACCCACGGGTTGAATTTTTGGAAATTCCTCCGAAACCCTTCGCCCGTGCTGTCCAGCTCTGCCAACTTGAGGTCTCTGGTTCGTCGCCTCCGTCGCTAGTGACCCCCTACTGCTGGTCTCCACCGCCGTCAACCGATTCTCCTTCGCCATTGTCGCTGCATCGAGCTCATCGCCAAGTTAGGGTATGAGCTCAACCCTATGTGCAATCGCTTTCATCCGATTCTTGCACTTAGGTTAATGCCATGAATCTTACCAACTTTGAAACACTTCTATCCAATCAAAAACCTCATTAGATTAGTTTTGATTTGAAAACTTAGGGTTAGGTTTCCGCCGAACTCATCTCGGACAGACTGAATTGTAGAAATCGGTCTTACCGATTTGGCCTAGGCCATAGCACTTGTGATTTTTGGTCTGACCGAATCTTGCAAATCGATGTGACCGAGTTCAGAACTCTGTGAAACCCTAGCAGTCTCGGAATCACTGAACTGTGTCTCGGTCTGACCAATGTCACTAGTTTAGACTCTAAACATTGCTTCGGTGTCACCGAGTTCAACAAATTGGTACCTCCGATATGCCTTCTGCAGAAAATTAAAACTAAGTTTTTGGCTCAATTGTTTTGCAAAATCTTTGCACTTTGTGATGCTCATCCACTCTATCTCATCTACATCTACTCACGGGATCAGCCTTCACCTTTCAGCATGTCTGACAATAGTGATAGCTAGAATCAGTTTGAGGAACAAGTTTAGATGAGTGAGGGCACTAGTCCCTCTAAGAGCAGTTATGATGATGGGAGCAAGAGCACTCCCAGCAACCTGCCCAAAGCTGCAACTAGGCAGAGGAAGAAGAAGACATCAGATTCTGAGGATGAGGATTTCAAGATTGACGAGTAAGTCTCTTCAAGAGGAAAGGAGACAAGAAAGAGCTTGGTACTGCTTCTAACACCAAGCCACAGATGAAGCAGAAAGCTCCTGCAAGAAGAGTTCCCATGTCCAAAGCCAGAGCCTCAACCAAAGAAACCATGGAGTTCACACTTGAACCCAAAAAGGCTAGTGAGGGCAAGAAGAGGAAGGAGAGGGTCAAAAAGACCATGGCCAGACTTATTGGGAGATCTTCTATGATCAGAGACCCAGATGAGGAAGAGGAGCAAGATGCACCTCTTGCAAAATCTCAGAAGCTAATGGGGGATGCAATTATATCAGGGGCTGCTCCTTCGAAGCCCAAGTATGCCCCGAAGGCTGCTACTCAAGCCCCCAAGATATCCACCAGAAACATCCAGCAGCTGAGAAGAACAAGGCCCCAGTGCCTGAAGTGGAAGAGGAAGAGGATGGGCAAGTGCTTAGAAAGTTGAAGCCCAAGATTCCTGACCATGATGACACCCATCCAGTGGCTGAAAACATGAAGCTAATAAAGGATGCAGGTCTCAGGCAATGGAGGCAAAATGACCCATATGCCATAAGAGGGAGAACTGCTGTTGACACAGGTTCCATACAAAGGAACAACAAGACTTCTACGAGACTATGCTGCTTGACAAGAAACCAAAAGTAAGTGACATGAGATGGGTCGACTGGAAGTTCATTGACAACAATGAAGATCATTTCATAGGAGTCCATGAGAGTTTCAGATCAACAAGAATTGATGCATTTGTTGGTCAAAAATTAACAAAGTGGAATGATGAGTTGATCATGAAGTTTTACTCCATAGCACACTCTTACCCTGATGGTAAAAATTGTTTGGATGACAGAAGGTACCAGGTACCAATCTTCAGTGGCTAAGTGGGCAAAGCTGATAAATACTCCAGAAGAGCATGAGGATGACACTGATGTATATGCTAAGCCAATAAAAGGACATGACTCAATGGCTCACTTGTATAAGGAAATTCCAGATGCTGCTTTGGACACCCACAAGTTTGGGTCTGTTTATTATCTGTTTTCAGGTCTGCCAACCATCAACACTCAGACACACTCCGCTGCCCAAGTCTGGAGATGACAAAATGATTATAGGGCACTCAATAAATCTATTGCATATGTTTGATGTGCCTGAAAAATTCAAAGTGATGACATTGATTATTGAGACAATCAAGAGGACAACAATAGACCAAAAGAGATCATGTGGCTATGCTCCACTAATTCAGATGCTCATCAACTCCAAGATGGGCAAGGGCATGTATCTCTTGGATAAGGAACATCTTCCCCTGCTGCTATAGTTTGAAGATAATGTGGTTGTCATGGATCCATCCCATCCCACTTCTGTGCAAGCTCAGGAGAAGAAAGAAAAAGCTAAAGCAGAGAAGGCAGCCAAGACACCAAGTGCTGAAGAAGCCTCCTAGATATTTCTGAAGTACAAGCAAGATCAACTTGGTTATATCATTCAAGCCACTTTGAGGATTGAGAAAGGACTGGCCACCCTGACTCAGAATCAATAGAGTCTTGAGAGGATAATTGAGACTAAAATTCATGACTTAGATGTGAAGGTCACAGAAATTCAGTCTACAGTGGAGAAGATCCAAGAAGAGCTTGAAGACAGGGATTAGGGACCTACTAAAGATGCTTTTCAGCAAGTCCCAAGGGGACCAAGGTCATCAACTGTGCCAGTTGTAACTGATCCCAGACCCACTGTGTCAGCACCTGCAGCTACAACTTTAGTTGCTCCTCCAGTTGCAACTCCACCAGCTCCTTAGACTTCTTCGGATGCATTCTTCGCAGGACTCCTCTCCACACCACCTTCGCACTCTGGAGCTCCCGGAGATCGTGTTTAGAGAGTCGCATATCACTATGCATTTTGAAGCTTTTTGGTAACTTGTTGCCAAAGGGGGAGAAAGTGTATAGATCATACGCTTCGAGAGAGTGTGTGTGGTTGCTTCTTTTTGCTCTCTTGCTACTCTATTTGCTTTGCTTGTTGGATGATACAATGTTTTATGCTTGTGTGTGAGATACTTCTATGATCATATGTTTGATCATATCATACTTTAATGCTTGTGCTTAATGATGATATTCTATCTTTCATGTATGATCATTCATATCTTGTTGGTGATGAGTGCATATTTCATATTCTATCATTTTGAGCGCTCCACCAAGATGTATGTGACATGTAAGAGTAACCCATGATCCTAATTGATTGTGCATTTTCATTCAAGAGAAAATTTCAAATAATGCAAAAATTTAGGGGGAGCTCTTGCTTATCACATACTTCTCAAAGCGACAATGTACTTCATTTATATTATCATTTGTCGAAGCTTTGATCTATATGTTGTCATCAATTACCGAAAAGGCAGATTGAAAGTGAAACTAATCCCTGGGTGGTTTTGGTAATTCCTAACAACATATAGCTCATTAAACTAATATTCTTTCAAGATCAATGTTTCAGAAAGTTCAATGGTTGGTATGACACAGACTAGAGATGTGGACCCCTCAAAATGCTAAGGACACATATTGGCTAAAGCTTAAGACTCTACATTTTCATTTTAGTGATCCAAGATCACATTGAGTCCATAGGAAAAGCCAATACTATTAAAAGGGGATGAGGTGCTGCTTAATGGCTTGCTTGCTCAAAATGCTTAGTGATATGCTCCAAAAACCCTCAACCACTTTCTCATTTCCACATAAGTCCTAAAGCTAAAGTCAAACTCGGCCCCACCGATTTGATTTATCCGGCGCCACCGAGTTCACTTGACATAGCCATATCCACAAACCCTAATTAGTTCGGTCTTACCGATAGGGATCTCGGTCTCATCGAGATGGGATTGCAAACTCTCTGTTTCCCTTCGTAATGTTTCGGTCTAACTAAGATGAGCGATCGGTCCCATCGAGTTCGCATTGCAAACTCTATGTTTCCTTTTTGGAACATTTTGATCTAACCAAGATGAGCAATCGGTCCCACCGAGTTTGCCTGACCAAGTCTTTGTTTGCTTATTACTGAAATCGGTCTCACTGAGTTCATGTGATTGGCTAACCGAGATGAGGTTTTGCCCTAACCCTAGCGCATCGGTCTCACCGAGTTGATGTTGTCAGTCCCACCGAAAAGCCTAACATTCACATTTTGAACCAGGTTGGTCTCTTCGAGTTTCACTATTCGGTACCACCGAGTTTGGTGAAATGTGTGTAACAGTTAGATTTTGTGTGGAGGCTATATATACCCCTCCACCCCCTTCTCCATCTGTGAGTGAGCCATCAGAACGTGCCTACACTTCCACTACTCATTTTCTTAGAGAGAACAACCTACTCATGTGTTGACCAAGACATTACAATCCAATCACAAGAATCTTGATCTCTAGCCTTCCCCAAGTTGCTTTCCACTCAAATCATCTTTCCACCATAGCGAAATCTGTGAGAGAGAGAGTTGAGTGTTGGGGGGACTATCATTTGAAGCACAAGAGCAAGGAGTTCATCATCAACACACCATATATTACCTTTTGGAGAATGATGTCTCCTAGATTGGTTAGGTGTCACTTGGGAGCCTCTGTCAAGATTGTGGAGTTGAACCAAGAAGTTTGTAAGGGCAAGGAGATTGCCTACTTCGTGAAGATCTACCCAAGTGAGGCAAGTCCTTTGTGGGCGATGGCCATGGTGGGATAGACAAGGTTGCTTCTTCGTGGACCCTTCGTGGGTGGAGCCCTTCGTGGACTTGCGTAACCGTTACCTTCTACCTCTTGAGCTTGCGTTGGTTTTTTCCTTGAAGAGGAAAGGGTGATGCAGCAAAGTAGTGTAAGTATTTCCCTCAGTTTGAGAACCAAGGTATCAATCCAGTAGGAGACGACGCACAAGTCACCGAATACCTCCACAAACAATCAACAACTTGCACCCAACGCGATAAAGGGGTTGTCAATCCCTTCACAGTTACATGCAAAAGTGAGATCTGATAGAGATAGTTAAATGGTAAAGTAAATATTTTTGGTATTTTAGTTTATAAATTAGAAAGTAAAGATTGCAAAATAAGGAATGGCGACAAAAATTGGCAAGTTGATGGGAAACTAATATGATGTAAAATAGACCCGGGGGCCATAGGTTTCACTATTGGCCTCTCTCAAGATAGTAAATATTACGGTGGGTGAACAAATTACTGCCGAGCAATTGATAGAAGAGAAATGATCATGAACATAGTCATCACGTCTGTGTCAAGTAGACCGAAACGATTCTGCATCTACTACTATTACTCCACACATCGACCGACTCCTGCCTGCATCTAGAGTATTAAGTTCATAAAGAACAGAGTAACGCATTAAGTAAGATGTCATGATGTATAGGAATTAACTCAAGCAGTATGATGAAAACCCCATCTTTTTATCCGCGATGGCAACAATACAATACGTGTCTTGTTGCCCCTACTGTCACTTGGAAAGGACACCGCAAGATTGAACCCAAAGCTAAGCACTTCTCTCATTGCAAGACAGATCAATCTAGTAGGCCAAACTAAACCGATAATTTGAAGAGACTTGCAAAGATATCAAATCATGCATATAATAATTCAGAGAAGAACCAAATAATATTCATAGATAATCTGATCATAAATCCACAATTCATCGGATCTCGGCAAACACACTGCAAAAGAATATTACATCGAATAGATCTCCAAGAACATCAAGGAGAACATGGTATTGAGAATCAAAGAGAGAGAAGAAGCCAGCTAGCTACTAGCTATGGACCCAAAGGTCTGTGGTAAACTACTCATGCATCATCGGAGAGGCAATGGTGTTAATGAAGAAGCCCTCTATGATCGAATCCCCCTCCAACAGGACGCTGGAAAAAGCCCCCAAAATGGGATCTCACGGGTACATAAGGTTGCGGCGGTGGAAAAGTGGTTCCGTGGCTCCCTTGGATGTTTTTAGGGTATAAGAGTATATATAGGCAAAGGAGCTAGGTCAGGAGACCCTCGAGGGGCCCACAAGTTAGGGGGCGCACCCTCCTGCCTCGTGGCCGCCTTGTTGCCCCTTTGACTTCATCTCCAAGTCTTCTGGTTTCCTTCTGGTCCAAGAAAGATCATCGCGAAAGTTTCATTCCGTTTGGACTCCGTTTGGTATTCCTTTTCTACAAAACTCTAAAATAGGCAAAAAAATCAAAAACTAGCACTAGGCTCTCGGTTAATAGGTTAGTCCCAAAAATAATACAAAATATCATATAAATGCCTATTAAACATCCAAAACAGATAATATAGTAGCATGGAACAATAAAAAATTATAGATACATAGGAGACGTATCATTACCCTTCGTGGGTTGAAGTCTCCATCAACGTGGATGTACGATAGCACCACCTATCGGAACCATGCCAAAAATCTCCGTGTCTACATTGCGTTTGCTCCCTCCAAACTCCTCCCCTTTACCTTCATATGCAATGATTTACATTCCGCTGCTATACTCTTAGATTTGCATGTGTAGGTTGTTTACTTGACTAGTGCTAAGTTGTTAAAATCTGCCAAGACTTAAAATTGGGAAAAGGCTAGATTTTTATTTGGTCAAGTAGTCTAATCACCACCACCCCTCTAGACATACTTTCGATCCTACATGATGATAAACATTTTTGGGCGAAGAACTGAAGAAACCGAGAGACGGAATTTTTGCAATCCTCATTTTCCAGATAATGGTGATTGTTGCAAGCAAGTGGGCCGACAACAACTCAATAAACTCCGAAGTTCATTCTTTTGGCAGCCTCCATTATAATTGTTTATGCTTTAGAATTCATGCGAACGTGGCCCATTAGCACGCTGCCTCTTAGGCTGGCCATAGTGGGGGTAACATAAGTAGTATCATGCACTTGGGACTCGCAAACATGCTGATGTGGCAGGCAATTAAAGAAGAGAGAGATGGTTATAGTAACATAGGTAGATACTGTAACATAATAAATGTTATGCTACTATCTGTCATGCATGTCCATATATGAGACCATCTATGATACTAATATATGGTACTATGCACTATGGGTGTGGTATCATATGCATGATACCAGTATATGATACTCTCCACTATGAGCAGCCTTAGGCCCCTCCCAATGTTCCACCTTGTATAGGTGCTAAGACTGCCATGTAGGTAAAAAGTCTGATCTGGCAAGGTAATTAAGAGGTGAGAGATGGGTGTGGTGACCCTAGGAAGAAACAGTGCCAAGCGCGAGAACATAGGCAAAACACTTAAATGGAAGAGTCCCACCAATGCATGAAGAACTTTAGTTACAAAATCATTAAATGAAGGATGCTTAACACCAACAAGTTAAGCGCCTATGCATTGGGGGGCTTTAGTTGCTATAGTTTTTAATGTGCTTAGCACATCATGTAAGCACCAATGAATTGGAAGTAGCCTTATATCGCTCGTTCAGTCAGCTCTACTATTGCTCATTCGCTGGTTTTCGCTTTAGCATTCGCAACAACCATTAGTTGTTGACCAGGCCATTGACCATTGACTTTTTTGAAAAGTTCATGAAATTTGAAAAAACTGTTGGGAAACGTAGCATGCAATTTCAAAAAAATTCCTAGGCTCACGCAAGATCTATCGTAGCGTTAACTTAACGCGGTTGATGCAGACGAACGTCTTCTCGAATCAACAGATCAAGTACCGAACGTATAACACCTCTGAGTTTTGCACACATTCAGCTCGACGACGTCCCCTGAACTCTTGATCCAGTAGAGGTACGAAGGAGATGAGTTCCAAGCATGACGGCGTGGTGAGGGTGATGGTGATGTGATCTGTGTAGGGCTTTGCCTAAGCACTACGACAATATGACCGGAGGAGTAAACGGTGGAGGGGGCACCGCACATGGCTAAGAAACAACTGTTGTGCTTTGGGGTGCCCCCTACCCCCGTACGTAAAGGAGGGAGAGGGGAGAGGGCCGGCCAGGGCACGCCCCCACGGGGGGGGGGTCCTACTAGGACTCCCAGTCCAATTCGGACCCCCCTTCCTTTCCGGAGGGAAAAAAGGGGGAAGGGAGAGAGAGGGAGAAAGAAAGGGGGGCACCCCTAGTCCAATTCGGACACCCCATGGGGGGGCACCTCCTGTGGCCTGCCTCCTCCTCTCCCCTATGGCCCATGAGGCCCATTACTTCTCCCGGGGGCTTCCGTAACCCCTCGGTACTCCGAAAAATACCCGAATCACTCCAGAACCATTCCTGTGTCTGAATATAACATTCCAATATATCAATCTTTACCTCTCGGTCATTTCGAGACTCCTCGTCATGTCCGTGATCTCATCCGGGACTCTGAACAACCTTCGGTCACCAAAACACATAACTCATATAATACATATAGTCATCGAACGTTAAGCGTGCGGACCCTACGAGTTCGAGAGATATGTAGACATGACCGAGACACCTCTCCAGTCAATAACCAATAGCAGAACCTGGATGCTCATATTGGTTCCCACATATTCTACGAAGATATTTATCGGTCGAACCTCAATGTCAACATACGTTATTCCCTTTGTCATCGGTATGTTACTTGCCCGAGATTCGATCGTCGGTATCTTCATACCTAGTTCAATCTCGTTACCAGCAAGCCTCTTTACTCGTTTTGTAGTGCATCATCCTGTAACTAACTCATTAGTCACATTGCTTGCAAGGCTTCATATGATGTGCATTATCGAGAGGGCCCAGAGATACCTCTCCGATACTCCTAATCTCGATCTATGCCAACCCAACAAACACCTTCGGAGATACCTGTAGAGCATCTTTATAATCACCTAGTTACGTTGTGACGTTTGATAGCACACAAGGCATTCCTCTGGTGTCCGGGAGTTGCATAATCTCATAGTCGGAAGAATATATATTTGACACGAAGAAAGCAATAGCAATAAAATTGAACAATCATTATGCTAAGCTAACCGATGGGGTCTTGTCCATCACATCATTCCACTAATGATGTGATCCCGTTCATCAAATGACAACTCATGTCCATGGCTAGGAAACTTAACCATCTTTGATCAACGAGCTAGTCTAGTAGGGGCAGACTAGGGACACGGTGTTTTGTCTATGTATTCACACATGTATCAAGTTTCCGGTTAATACAATTATAGCATGAATAATAAACATTTATCATGAATAAGGAGATATAAAATAACAACTTTATTATTGCCTCTAGGGCATATTTCCTTCAGTCTCCCACTTGCACTAGAGTCAGTAATCTAGATTACATTGTAATGAATCTAACACCCATGGAGTCTTGGTGCTGATCATGTTTTGCTCATGGAAGAGGCTTAGTCAATGGGTCTGCTACATTCTGATCCGTATGTATTTTGCAAATCTCCATGTCCCCTTCCTTGACCAAATCTCAGATGGAGTTGAAGTGTCTCTTGATGTGTTTGGTCTTTTTGTGAAATCTGGATCCCTTTGCTAAGGCAATTGCTCCAGTATTATCACAAAAGATTTTCATTAGACCCGATACACTAGGTATTACACCTAGATCGGATATGAACTCCTTCATCCGGGCTCCTTCATTTGCTGCTTACAAAGCAGCAATGTACTCTGCTTCACACGTAGATCCCGCCACAATGCTCTGCTTGGAACTGCACCAACTGACAGCTCCACCATTCAATAAAAATACGTATCCGGATTGTGATTTAGAATCATCCAGATTAGTGTCAAAGCTAGCATCAACGTAATTACTTATGACAAGCTCTTTGTCACCTCCATAAACTAGAAACATATCCCTGGTCCTTTTCAGGTACTTTAGGATGTTCTTGACCGCTGTCCAATGATCCACTCCTGGATTACTTTGGTACCTCCCTGCTAAACTTATAGCAAGGCACACATCAAGTTTGGTACACAGCATAGCATACATGATAGAACCTATGACTGAGGCATAGAGAATGACTTTCATTTTCTCTCTATCTTATGCAGTGGTCGGGCATTGAGTCTGACTCAACTTCACACCTTGTAGCACAGGCAAGAACCCTTTCTTTGACTGGTCCATTTTGAACTTCTTCAAAACTTTATCAAGGTATATGCTTTGTGAAAGTCCTATCAAGTGCCTTGATCTATCTCTATAGATCTTGATGCCCAATATATAAGCAACTTCACCGAGGTCTTTCATTGAAAAACTCTTGTTGAAGTAACCTTTTATGCTATCCAGAAATTCTACATCATTTCCAATCAACAATCTGTCATCCACATATAATAGTAGAAATGCTATAGAGCTCCCACTCACTTTCTTGTAAATGCAGGCTTCTCCAAAAGTCTATATAATACCATATGCTTTGATTACCTCATCAAAGCGTATATTCCAACTCCGGGATGCTTGCACCAGTCCATAAATGGATCGCTGGAGCTTGCACACTTTGTTAGCACCTTTAGGATCAACAAAACCTTCTGGTTGCATCATATACAACTCTTCTTTAAGAAATCCTTTAAGGAATGCAGTTTTCACATCCATTTGACAAATTTCATGATCATAAAATGTGGCAATTGCTAACATGATTCGGACAGACTTAAGCATCGCTACGGGTGAGAAAGTCTCATCGTGGTCAACTCCTTGAACTTGTCGAAAACCTTTTGCATCAAGTCGAGCTTTATAGACAGTAACATTACCATCAGTGTCAGTCTTCTTCTTGAAGATCCATTTATTCTCTATGGGTCGCCGATCATCGGGCAGATCCACCAAAGTCCACACTTTGTTCTCATACATGGATCCTATCTCAGATTTCATGGCCTCAAGCCATTTATTGGAATCTAGGCTCATCATAGCTTCTTCATATTTCATAGGTTCGTCATGGTCAAGTAACATGACCTCTAGAACAGATTACCGTACCACTCTGGTGTGGATCATGCTTTATTTGACCTATGAGGTTCTGTAGCAACTTGATCTGAATTTTCATGATCTTTATCATTAGCTTCCTCTCTAGTTGGTGTAGGCATCACGTGTAACGCCCCGGATTCGATGCGCCAGGTGTCTGCCAATGATTCACCGTCATTGCCATGTCATTTGCTTGCGTGTTGCATTGCTTGCGTGTTGCATTTTACCATGTCATAATGTGCATTTCATTTTGCATACGTGTTCGTCTCATGCATCCGAGCCTTTTCCCCGTTGTCCCTTTTGCAATCCGGCGCTCCTATGTCCTCCGGCGTCCCCCTTTTGTCTCTCTTCGTGAGTGGGTGTTAAACGTTCTCGGAATGGACCGAGTCTTGCCAAGCAGCCTTGGTATAGCACCGGTAGACCGACTGTCAAGTTTCGTGCCATTTGGAGGTCGTTTGATACTCCAACGGTTAACCGGGTAACTGTAAAAGCCCTCTTTGTCTTGCAGCCCAATACCCCTTCCAAAGTGGCCCAAAACCCAGCAAACTCCCCTCCATGCTCTCGGTCATTCGATCACGATCGTGTGGGCGAAAACCGCTCCTCATTTGGACTCTCCTAGCTCCCTCTACCTATAAAACTAGACCTCCCCCAAAATTCACGGATGAATTCGCAGACGAAACCCTAGATTTTTCCCTCTCCGCCGCCGGACGCGTCCAGCCGCAGCCGGACACGTCCGCCCTCGCCCCGCAGCCAATCAGAGTCCGCCACGTGTCCCCGCCACCGCCGTTTGCGCCGCGCGCCGCCGCCAGGCCCGCGTCAGGCCCGCCCGGGCCGGATCTGGGCCTGAGCCGGCCCGCGCGTCGCGCCGCCGTCGCTCGCCTCCCGACGCCCCGCCGCCGTCCGCCGCCCGGCGCCCTGCCGGCCGCCGCCCCTCGCCGCCCTTCGCCGGTGCTCCGCCGCCGCCGGCGCGCGCCGAGCCGCCCCCGCGCCGGCCTCCGCCTCCCTCCGCGCCCGGCCGCGTCTCCCCGGTCGTCGCTTCTGCGCGCCACCGGCCGCCTCGGATCTCGCCACCGCCCCGCCACCGGTTCGCCGCCTGCGCCGCGAGCGCTGGAGCCTCGCCGGGCCCCGAGGTCCCCCGTCGACCTCGCCCCTCCGGATCCCGAGCCCCTGCGCGCCTCCGCCGCGGATCCTCGCCGGCCCCGCTCCCCTCGTCGACCGTGCCTCGCCAGAGAGCTCGCCGAAGCTCTCCTCCGGCCAGATCCGCCTCGAGTGGATGAGATCCACCAGGCCCACCAACCAAACGGCGCCCCCGTCCTGGATCCCTCCGTCCCGGAACGTCCTCGTCCCAGGTTGAGTTTTCGCGAGGTATAATTTTGCCCAA
The DNA here is from genome assembly GCF_002162155.2 of Triticum dicoccoides. Classification (NCBI taxonomy): domain Eukaryota; kingdom Viridiplantae; phylum Streptophyta; class Magnoliopsida; order Poales; family Poaceae; genus Triticum; species Triticum dicoccoides. The sequence continues at coordinate 510,653,030 of NC_041387.1, forward strand.
GTCCCTGAATCTGTGTAATTTTCATGCCATGTTCGACCTGCCATATCTCTGTGCATGTAGCTCCGTTTCGTGCGTGTAATATGTCAAATTGTTCGTCTCGACGAGTACATCATTTCATTACATTACATCATAATCATTTGAGCTCACCTTGGTGCCTGAATCATCGTTGTAAGAGTGCTTCATAATGTTTTCTGCTGTCTGTTAACAGAACGAGCTCTTTTGTCATTTTTGCCATGATTGATGTGTGCAACCTATGAGGTTGATGTCTACATGTGTTTTGAACTATGCCATGTCTTCTTTACATAGGTGCTTACCATGTATTTTTGTGATCAATGTGGTGACTAGCACAAGCATGCAAACTAGGCGTCGTGATGTTGCTGATTTTAGTCCCTGTTCTGCTGTTATTTTGATGCCATGTAAACTTGATGCTACAGAGAGATCCATGCATATTTTGAGATACTTCAGTAAGGATGTTTTGAATATATGGTTATTATCTATCCATTCATGACCTTTTTTGCAATTATGGAGTAGTCTAGCATGTCATTTTTGTGCTCTACTTTTGCTTCAAAATGTTTCCTGGCAGATTGTTTACATGTTATTCAATTTTGCCAAGGTTGTTGTAGTTGATCCTTGCATGCTATGAACTTGTTCTTGCCTTGGATTGTTACATAAACATGTCTTATTGCTGATGCTATGCTTATCTTGTCATGCAATGACTTGTGGTGAGTGAATCAAGCTTGTTAAGTAGTTTACTTGCTGTTGTTGTTTTGCTAGGCTGAATCTGTTATTTCGCGATGCTATCTAAACCTGCTGCTACTAGTCATTCTATGCATAATCTGAAGATATCCACTAAATATGTTTTGTTCTACATGTCATGCTATATCCATACATGCCCTTGGTTGCATTTATAGCCTGTTGTAGCTTGTTGTAATCTTGCTCCAAAGTTGCTTGATAATGTTGCTGTCAGCCTGTTAACATTAAGTTCAGTTGTTGCCATGTGTTTTCCTAGTGTTCCATGCACCCTATGAACTTGCTATTTCCATGCTTAGCTTCACAAACATGTCTTCTTACTGTTGGTTGCCTTGCCATGCCATGTATTGCTCTGTAGTGAGTTGCACAAGCTCATCAACATGCCTTCATAATTATGTTTCTGCCATGTTTGAATCTGTATTATAACTTGCCATGTTTACGTGGGTGCCATCATATTTTCTGTTCCTTTTTGGCTTATGGTCAGTAAGGGACTTTTGATCTATGCATTTAGTAGTATCATGCCATGCCTTTGTTTGCCATTATAAGTTCCTGTAACGTGTTGTTTGATAGCTCTAAACACTGCATCGTGATGTTATTTTCTGCAAAGTCTGAAATTGTTATTACTTGCAATCTTACCATGTGTGTTTGAGCATGTTCTAGTAGTTTCTGGAGATAGCTCAGTGTTCATGTTTTGTAATGCTTTACCTGTACATCATGGCCATGTCTTTTGCTTTCATGTTGAGATGCTGTAGCTTATTGTTTTGATGCTTATGCCTAGTTGCTGTTTTGGACAGATTGTTGCTATAACTTGTTCCATGTGTGTGTGTTGAACCGTTGCTCCGTTTTGAGTGTGCTCTATATGAAACTTGCTTGTTTTTGTGTGTAGCTTCATATTATCATGTTGCATCCATGTTTTGAGGTGTTTGCTTGATGTTTGTATGCATTTTGCATCAATGCCATGTTTAACTTGTTTTGCTCATATCTTCTAGACCGTAGCTCCGAATTAAATGAACTTTACATGTAACTTGACTAGAATCTCGTGTAGATCATCTTTGTGCATCTTAACTTGCTGTTTAACAACTTGAACATAAGGTTTATTCAGATCTGGACCAATTTCGAAATATGCATATGAGGACTAACCGGAATTGTTATATGTTGTTTCCGGCCTCATTTAAACTTGCTTTGATGTGTTGCTCGTGTATGCATCATCTCTTGCCATGAGTAGCTTCATGTAGTCTTGTCATGCATCATGCTTGTTGTGCATCATGCCTTGTTCATGTGTGGTGTGTTTACTATGTTGTGTGCTTCTTTTCGATAGTTCCTGTTTCCGTTGCGATCGTGAGGATTCGTTCATCTACGCTTGGTTCGGCTTCATCCGTTCATCTTCTTCATGGACTCGTTCTTCTTCCTAGCGGGATTTCAGGCAAGATGACCGCTACCCTGGATCTCACTACTATCATTGCTATGCTAGTTGTTTCGTTCTATCGCTATGCTGCGCTACCTATCACCTGTTTATCAAGCCTCCCATATTGCCATGAACCTCTAACCTTTGACACCTTTCCTATGCAAACCATTGTTTGGCTATGTTACCGCTTTTGCTCAGCCCCTCTTATAGCGTTGCTAGTTGTAGGTGAAGTTGAAGATTTCTCCATGGTGGACAGGATTTTGGTTGGTATATCACAATATCTCTTATATTATTAATGCATCTATATACTTGGTAAAGGGTGGAAGACTCGGCCTTATGCCTGGTGTTTTGTTCCATTCTTGCCGCCCTAGTTTCCGTCATACCGGTGTTATGTTCCCGGATTTTGCGTTCCTTACGCGGTCGGGTGATTTATGGGACCCCCTCGACAGTTCGCTTTGAATAAAACTCCTCCAGCAAGGCCCAACCTTGGTTTTACCATTTGCCTCACCACCACCTACTTTTCCCTTGGGAGTCGCTCTCTCGAGGGTCATCTTTATTATAGCCCCCCCGGGCCAGTGCTTGTCTAAGTGTTGGTCCGAACCAGAGCCACTTGCAGCGCCACCTCGGGGAAACTCGAGGTCTGGTTTTAGTTGTACGTAGTGTTCATCCGATGCTGCCCTGAGAACGAGATATGTGCAGCTCCTATCAGGATTGTCGGCGCATCGGGCGGTCTTGCTGGTCTTGTTTTACCATTGTTGAAACATCTTGTAAACCGGGATTCCGAGTCTGATCGGGTCTTCCTGGGAGAAGGTATATCCTTCGTTGATCGCGAGAGCTTGTCATGGGCTAAGTTGGGACACCCCTGCAGGGTATAAACTTTTGAAAGCCGTGCCTGCGGTTATAGGCAGATGGGAATTTGTTAATGTCCGGTTGTAGATAACTTGACACCAGATCCGAATTAAAACGCATCAACCGTGTGTGTAGCCGTGATGGTCTCTTTTTGGCGGAGTCCGGGAAGTGAACACGGTTTCTGGGTTATGTTTGACGTAAGTAGGAGTTCAGGATCACTTCTTGATCATTACTAGTTTCACGACCGTTCCGCTTGCTCTCTTCTCGCTCTTATTTGCGTATGTTAGCCACCATATTATGCTTAGTCGCTGCTGCAGCCTCACCACTTTACCCCTTCCTTTCCTTTTAAGCTTTGCTAGTCTTGATACCCATGGTAATGGGATTGCTGAGTCCTCGTGGCTCACAGATTACTACAACAACAGTTGCAGGTACAGGTTGTTCGATGATCATGACGCGAGAGCGATGCTTGCTTGCGTTGAGTTCTTCTTCTGCTTCTTCGATCAGGGGATAGGTTCCAGGTCGGCAGCCTGGGCTAGCAGGGTGGATGTCGTTGAGTTTCTGTTTGTGTTTCATCCGTAGTCGAATGATGCTCTTATGTATTGTGATGTTGTAATCGTGTGGCATTGTATGCCTTATGTATGTATCCCCATCTATTATGTAATGTTGATGTAATGATATCCACCTTGCAAAAGCGTTTCAATATGCGGGTCTATCCTTGGTGGGACCTTCGAGTTCCTTTTGGATAGGGTCGCATATTGGGCGTAACATCACGGGAACAGATTTCTCGAATGAGCTACTTTCCAAATTGAGAGCAGGTACAATTACCTCATCAAGCTCTACTTTCCTCCCACCCACTTCTTTCGGAAGAAACTCCTTCTCTAGAAAGGTTCTGTTCTTAGCAACAAAGATCTTGCCTTCGGACTTGTGGTAGAAGGTGTACCCAATTGTTTCCTCAGGGTATCCTGTGAAGATGCACTTCTCCGATTTGGTTCGAGCTTATCGGGCTGAAGCCTTCTAACATAGCATCGCATCCCCAAACTTTAAAAAATGACAGCTTGGGTTTGTTGCAAAACCCCAATTCATACGGTGTCGTCTCAACGAACTTTGATGGTGCCCTATTTAAAGTGAATGCAGCTGTCTCTAATGCATAACCCCAAAACGATAGTGGTAAATCGGTAAGATACATCATAGATTGCACCATATCCAATAAAGTGCGGTTACAACGTTCAGACACACCATTATGCTATGGTGTTTCAGGTGGTGTGAGCTGTGAAACTATTCCACGTTGTTTTAAGTGAAGGCCAAACTCGTAACTCATATAATCTCCTTCATGACTAGATCGTAGAAACTTTATTTTATTGTTACGATGATTCTCCACTTCACTCTGAAATTCTTTGAACTTTTCAGATGTTTCATACTTGTGTTTCATTAAGTAGATATAGCCATATCTGCTCAAATCATCTACGGAGGTCAGAAAATAACAATACCCTCCACAAACATCAACACTCATCTGACCGCATACATCGGTACGTATTATTTCCAATAAGTCATTAGCTTGTTCATTGTTCCGGAGAACAGAGTTTTAGTCATCTTGCCCATAAGGCACAGTTCACAAGTATCAAATGATTCATAATCAAGTGATTCCAAAAGTCCATCTTTATGGAGTTTTTTCATGCGCTTTACACCGATATGACCCAAACGGCTGTGCCGCAAATAAGTTGCAATATCATTATCAACTTTGCATCTTTTGGCATCAATATTATGAATATGTGTATCATCACGATCAAGATTCAACAGAAATAGACCACTCTTCAAGGGTGCATGACCATAAAACATATTACTCATATAAATAGAACAACCATTATTCTCTAATTTAAATGAAGAAACCTTCTCGCACTGTCGGTGTAGTGAAAACCAGGGCTACACTAACCGCCGAGCATGGGCCACGACTGTATGCAACTACACTAAGGAGGATCCATCTTCCTAGCCAAGACCAGAGACACAAAAAGAAAGAGGGCGAGGTAGACTCCCCCGGCAAGACCCTTGCCGGGGCAGCCTCGGCAGCCCCGGCAAGACCCTTGCCGGGGTAACTTGCCAAGCGCCAGCAGAGCGCGCCACCCTTGAGCCCAAGGGTTCCAACGCCATCGACCACATTGGAACCAAGGCTCAGGAGGCACCTCCATGGTGGCATGCAGATCTTCGTGAAGATCATAAGCACACAGGATCAGATGAGGACCAAAAGACGATGATCCTTGGTAAGATCCTTGCCGAGGAAATCCACGATACCTCCGGCAAGATCCTTGCCGGGGACGACCGCGATGTCACGGCAAGACCCTTGCCGGGACCCCGACAAGACCCTTGCCGAGGACGTCAGCGGGGCCGCGGCCAGGCCCACATCTGCCAAAAACTCCACCGCCGTTCCCATGTAGCTGCCAGCTCAGCCAGCTAGGCGAGCACCTGCGTGGCGACATGCAGTCTCTAGACCGACTCAGCAAGCACATGCGTGGTGGCATGCAGATCTTCGAGAAGACTCTGCCACCGCACCAGCCCAGCAGCCAGCCAATGTGGCATTGCAATGCCTCATCAGCTCTGAGGCACGTCAGAGCCAGGTGAGGCAGCTATAGCTGGGATGAGCTTCCTTGCCATCCCCAATAAAGCAAGAAGGTCACATCGGCAACACATTAAATACGTTTGTCCGCTGGTGCCAGAGGATAGACTCAGCCACTGTACACACTTTCCACCTCCTGTGTGCCACTGTAGCGTCCCCTTTGAACTATAAAAGGAGGCCCGAGGCATACTGTGGGGGGATTCAGATCTTTTGGACAAGTCACATGCTGTAGCTAGTTCAAGAACTCAAGAACACTCAAATATACACCAAAGCAGGACTAGGGTATTACGCATCCTCGCGGCCCGAGCCTGGGTAAATGATCTTTGTGGTGACTCCTAAGCCCGCTCTTTCCACAACCTCGCGCCCACCGACCGTAGTATGGATTCCAGTGATCCCATAGGTGTCGTTTTCCACCGACATCCTTGGCGCGCCAGGTAGGGGGCGCAGTTGTGAAAATTTGGTCTGGTAGTTAGCGCGTCAGTTTCTTCAGGATCATCATCATCACCTTCCATGGCGCCCAAGAAAAAGGGCTCCATGACGATGAAGCTTTCCACGTCCAAGCTTCCTTCACCCACACCTGCGGTAGGCACGACCGGTGCAAGCGGCATGGCGCCGTGCCCACTGCAGCAAGAGCGGGCGATGGAGATGCTGGAGGAGGTCATCTTTCACGACCCCCCGGCCAAAATTCTTCACCAACAATGGTGTCTTCTTCGCCATCATCGCAACTCAAGAAAGCTAAGTTCCAAAACTTTAATTACGCCCTGTTGCATAGTTTTATCCTTAAGAACGTTTTTGCACATAACATGTGCGTGAAGGAGCACTCTTGAAACAATCTGCGCTCCAGGTTGTTCGGGTCTGCCTAGCCACACCGTGCAACCACGTTTGTTCTTGGAGTGTGAAGCTCTCGAGAAGGCGGCGTCCTTGATAGGCTGCTAACTAGGATCCGTTCCTAAGCACCATTGACTAGGACGTGCACGATCAAGATGCATTCCGACAAGCGTAGGGAATAGTTGTGCAAACATTTAGTCATTTAAGGAAAAGACTTAACAAGTTTTTATTTATTTAAGATTTATGCATAGACTTGTATGCCAAGGAACCTTCTCGGGGCTAGTTGCGCTCCATGTTGCCCCGAGTCCACTCGGCAACTTGTGCAGTTGCGCTAGAACCAGGAAGGCAAACCTTTTCGGGAGGCGACGTTCCCGAATAGCCGCCAAGGGCCCGTTCCCTCAAGCGATGTTGGCTGGATTGTATACACTGGAAAGCATTCCAGCAGGCATAGGGAATATTTAGTGGAAGTCAAAATTTACAAGTGAGTTAAGTACAATTCAAATGCTAATCAACTTGTCATATTTAAACGCAGTTATGGCCCGGGGGCTTGCAACGCCCTTAGGACCAATCTTCTTGGTGTCAAGAACGACGAGGTTCTTTACCATAAGCCTTCCCGGCAACGATCTTGCCGGGAGCCGGTGTCAAGGACGATGAAGTTCTTCGCCATAAGCCTTCCCGGCAACGATCTTGCCGGGAGCCGGTGTCAAGGACGACGAAGTTCTTCACCATGAGCCTTCCTGGCAGTATCGAGAACTCCAGAGTTCTCTACAGGAATCAGGCATCGAGAACGTCAAAGTTCTCTGCTGAAGATAAAAGCCTTCCTAGTGACAAGCTTGCCGGAAGCCGGCGTCAAGAACATCAAAAGTCTCTACTGAAAACATAAAACTTCCTGGCAACAGCCTTGCCAGGATCAAGAAAAGAAACAAGAACACATTCTAGCATCGACATCTGTAGAGTTCTCTGCCAGAAAAATTCCATGGAAGTAGGATCGGGGGCTGGCAGCTCCTTTGAGTGCAACCTTCTTGGGAACAATCTTTCCGAAAATAATATCTTTTCATAAGGGAAGATATAACAATCGTGACCCATGCCAAGCTTGGTCCCATCTCCAGCTTTGAATTCATGAAGTTCTCCGCTGAAGCCGGGCCCGGGGGCTACTGTCGGTGTAGTGAAAACCAGGGCTACACTAACCGCCGAGCATGGGCCATGACTGTATGCAATTACACTAAGGAGGATCCATCTTCACCGCCAAGACCAGAGACACAAAAAGCAAGAGGGTGAGGTAGACTCCCCCGACAAGACCCTTGCCGGGGCAGCCTCCGCAGCCCCGGCAAGAGCCTTGCTGGGGCAGCCTCCGCAGCCCCGCCAAGAGCCTTGCCGGGGCAACTTGCCCAGTGCCAGCAGAGCGCGCCACCCTTGAGCCCAAGGGTTCCAACGCCATCGACCACATTGGAACCAAGGCTCGGGAGGCACCTCCATGGTGGCATGCAGATCTTCGTGAAGATCATAAGCACACAGGATCAGATGAGGACCAGAAGACGACAATCCTCGGCAAGATCCTTACCGAGGAAATCCACGAGACCTCCGGCAAGGTCCTTGCCGGGGACGACCGCGATGTCACAAAAAGACCCTTGTCGGGACCCCGGCAAGACCCTTGCCGAGGACGTCAGCGGGGCCGTGGCTAGGCCCACATCTGCCAAAAACTCCACCGTCGTTCCCATGCAGCTGCCAGCTCAGCCAGCTAGGCGAGCACCTGCATGGCGACATGCGGCCTCTAGACCGACTCAGCAAGCACATGCGTGGTGGCATTCAGATCTTCGAGAAGACTCGGCCACCGCACCAGCCCAGCAGCTAGCCAACGTGGCACTACAACGCCTCATCAGCTTGGAGACGTGTCAGAGCCAGGTGAGGCGGCGACAACTGGGACGAGCTTCCTTGCCCTCCCCAATAAAGCAAGAAGGGCACGTCGGCAACGCATTAAATGCATTTGTTCGACGGTGCCAGGGGATAGACTCAACCACTGTACACACTTTCCACCTCCTGTGTGCCACTATGGCGTCCCCTTTGAACTATAAAAGGAGGTCCGAGGCATACTGAGGGGGGATTCGGATCTTTTGGCCAAGTCACATGCCGTAGCTAGTTCAAGAACTCAAGAACACTCAAATATACACCAAAGCAGGACTAGGGTATTACGCATCCTCGCGGCCCGAACCTGGGTAAACGATCTTTGTGCTGACTCCTAGACCCGCTCTTTCCACAACCTCGCGCCCGCCGACCGTAGTAGGGATTCCAGTGATGCCATAGGTGTCGTTTTACACCGACACGCACTAAACAAGATCCAGATATAATGTTCATGCTCAATGCTGGCACCAAATAACAATTATTCAGGTCTAAAACTAATCCTGAAGGTAGATGTAGAGGTAGCATGCCGACGGCGATCACATCGACCTTGGAACCATTTCCGACGCGCATCGTCACCTCGTCCTTAGCCAATCTTCGTTTAATCTGTAGTCCCTGCTTCGAGTTACAAATTTGAGCAACTGAACCGGTATCAAATACCCAGGCAATACTATGAGAATTATTAAGGTACACATCAATAACATGTATATCAAATATACCTTCGTTCACTTCGCCATCCTTCTTATCCACCAAATAATTGGGACAGTTCCACTTCAAGTGACCAGTCCCTTTGCAGTAGAAGCACTCAGCTTCAGGCTTGGGTCCATTTTTAGGTTTCTTCCCGGGAGTGACAACTTTCTGGTCATTCTTCTTGAAGTTCCCATTCTTTCTACCCTTGCCCTTCTTCTTGACACTGGTGGTCTTGTTAACCATCAACACTTGATGCGCCTTCTTGATTTTAACCTCCGCGGCCTTTAGCATCGCGAAGAGCTCGGGAATAGTCTTTTCCACCCCTTGCATATTGTAGTTCATCACAAAGCCTTTGTAGCTTGGTGGCAGTGATTGAAGAACTCTATCAATGACACAATCATATGGAAGATTAACTCCCAGCTGAGTCAAGTGATTATGGTACCCACACATTCTGAGTATGTGTTCACTAACAGAACTGTTCTCCTCCATCTTGCAGCTATAGAACTTGTTGGAGACTTCATATCTCTCAACTCGGGCATTTGCTTGAAATATTAACTTCAACTCCTGGAACATCTCATATGGTCCATGACGTTCAAAACGTCTTTGAAGTCCCGATTCTAAGCCGTAAAGCATGGCACACTGAACTAACGAGTAGTCATCATATCAAGCTTGCCAGGCGTTCACAACATCAGCTTCTGCTCCTGCAGCAGGCCTTGCACCTAGCCGTGCATCAAGGACATAATTCTTCTGTGCAGCAATGAGGATAATCCTCAAGTTACGGACCCACCCGTGTAGTTGCTACCATCATCTTTCAACTTAGCTTTCTCTAGGAACGCATTAAAATTTAAGGGAACGGTAGCACGGGCCATTGATCTACAACATAGATATGCAAAAAACTATCAGGACTAAGTTCATGATAAATTAAGTTCAATTAATCATATTACTTAAGAACTCCCACTTAGACATCCCTCAAGTCATCTAAATGATACATGATCCAAATCAACTAAACCATGTCCGATCATCACATGAGATGGAGTAGTTTTCAATGGTGAACATCTCTATGTTGATCATATCTACTATATGATTCACGTTCGACCTTTCAGTCTCCAGTGTTTCGAGGCCATGTCAGTATATGCTAGGCTCGTCAAGTTTAACCCGAGTATTTCGCGTGTGCAAAACTGGCTTGCGCCCGTTGTATTTGAACATAGAGCCTATCACACCCGATCATCACATGGTATCGCAGCACGAAGAACTTTCGCAACGGTGCATACTTGGGGAGAACACTTATACCTTGAAATTTTAGTAAGGGATCATCTTATAATACTACCGCCGTACTAAGCAAAATAAGATGCGTAAAAGATAAGCATCACATGCAATCAAAATATGTGACATGGTATGGCCATCATCATCTTGTGCTTTTGATCTCCATCATCGAAGCAACATCACGATCTCCATCTTCACCGGCTTGACACCTTGATCTCCATCGTAGCATCGTGGTCGTCTCTCCAACCATTGCTTCTATGACTATCGCTACCGCTTAGTGATAAAGTAAAGCAATTACATAGAATTTGTATTTCATACAATAAAGCGACAATCATATGGCTCCTGCCAGTTGCCGATAACTTTTTACAAAAACATGGTCATCTCATACAACATCTTATATCACGTCATGTCTTGACCATATCACATCACAACATGCCCTACAAAAACAAGTTAGACATCCTCTACTTTATTTGTTGCTAGTTTTATGTGGCTGCTACGGGCTTCCAACATGAACCGTCCATACCTATGGCACAAAAACCACAACGGTGATTTATCAAGTTTGTTGTTTTAACCTTCACAAGGACCAGCCGCAGTCAAATTCGATTCAACTAAAGTTGGAGAAACAGACACCCGCCAGCCACCTTTATGCAAAACTAGTTGCATGTTTGTCGGTGGAACAGATCTCATGAACGCGGTCATGTAAGGTTGGTCCGGGCCGCTTCATCCAACAATACCGCCGAATCAAAATAAGACATTGATGGTAAGCAGTATGACGATCACCGCCCACAACTCTTTGTGTTCTACTCGTGCATATCATCTACGCATAGACTTGGCTCGGATGCCACCGTCGGGAAACATAGCATGCAATTTCAAAGATTTTCCTACGCTCGCGCAAGATCTATCTAGGAGATGCATAGCAACGAGAGGGGGAGAGTGTGTCCACATACCCTCGTAGACCAAAAGTGGAAGCGTTAACTTAATGCGGTTGATGTAGTCGAACGTCTTCTCGAATCAACCGATCAAGTACCGAACGTATGACACCTCCGAGTTCTGCACACGTTCAGCTCGATGACGTCCCTCGAACTCTTGATCCAGTAGAGGTATGAAGGAGATGAGTTCCATCAGCATGGCGGCGTGGTGATGGTGATGGTGATGTGATCCGTGCAGGGCTTTGCCTAAGCACTACAACAATATGACCGGAGGAGTAAACGGTGGAGGGGGCACCGCACACGGCTAAGACACAACTTTTGTGCTTTGGGGTGTCCCTCTGCCCCCATATATAAAGGAGGGAGAGGGGAGAGGGCTGGCCAGGGCGCGCCCCCAAGGGGGGAGTCCTACTAGGACTCACAGTCCAATTCGGACCCCCTTCCTTTCCGGAGGGGAAAAAGGGGAAAGGGAGAGAGAGAGGGAGAAGGAAAGGGGGGCCGCACCCCCACCCCTAGTCCAATTCGGACTCCCCATGGGGGGGCCCACCTCCTGTGGCCTGCCTCCTCCTCTCCCCTATGGCCCATGAGGCCCATTACTTCTCCCGGGGAGGTCCGGTAACCCCTCGGTACTCCAAAAATACTCGAATCACTCCAGAACCATTCCGGTGTCCAAATATAACATTCCAATATATCAATCTTTACCTCTCGATCATTTTGAGACTCCTCTTATGTCCGTGATCTCATCCGTGACTCCGAACAACCTTCGGTCACCAAAACACGTAACTCATATAATACATATCATCATCGAACGTTAAGCGTGTGGACCCTACGGGTTTGAGAGCTATGTAGACATGAATGAGACACCTCTCCGGTGAATAACCAATAGCGGAACCTGGATACTCATATTGGTTCCCACATATTCTACGAAGATCTTTATCGGTCGAACCGCAATGTCAACATACGTTATTCCCTTTGTCATCGGTATGTTACTTGCCCGAGATTCGATCGTCGGTATCTTCATACCTAGTTCAATCTCGTTACCGGCAAGTCTCTTTACTCGTTCTGTAGTGCATCATCTCGTAACTAACTCATTAGTCACATTGCTTGCAAGGCTTCATATGATGTGCATTACCGAGAGGGCCCAGAGATACCTCTCCGATACTCCTAATCTCGATCTATGCCAACCCAACGAACACCTTCAGAGATACCTGTAGAGCATCTTTATAATCACCCAGTTACATTGTGATGTTTGATAGCACACAAGGCATTCCTGCGGTGTCCGGGAGTTGCATAATCTCATAGTTGGAGGAATATATATTTGACACGAAGAAAGCAGTAGCAATAAAACTGAACGATCATTATGCTAAGCTAACGGATGGGTCTTGTCCATCACATCATTCCACTAATGATGTGATCCCGTTCATCAAATGACAACTCATGTCCATGGCTAGGAAACTTAACCATCTTTGATCAACGAGCTAGTCTAGTAGAGGCATACTAGGGACACGGTGTTTTATCTATGTATTCACACATGTATCAAGTTTCCGGTTAATACAATTCTAGCATGAATAATAAACAAATATCATGAATAAGGAAATATAAAATAACAACTTTAGTATTGCCTCTAGGGCATATTTCCTTCAAAAACTCAAATTCGAAAAGAAATCCTTAGTTTGGAAAAAGTTCATGAATTTGTAAAAAAAAAATCATGGATTTGAAAAGCTTCATAAATTTAGAAAAAGTTTCATGAATTTGGGAAAAGTTCAAAAAAAATGAAAATTGATTTCGAGAAAAAATTGACAAAAGTTTGGAAAAACTTCACAAATTTGGGAAAAAGCGCATGATTTTTACAGAGAGTTCATGAATTTGAAAACGTCATGATTTGGAAAAAGTTCGTGAAAATTAAAAAAAGCTCAAAACAAATTTGAAAATAAGTCAAAAACTAAAAAGATGTTAGCAAAATTTGGAAACAACTTCATGAATTTGAGTGTTCACACATTTGATAAATAAAAAGGAAAGGAAAAACAATGAAAAAACAAAAAAAACAAAGAATAACTGGCCAACGCGAAACACATAACCACCTAAAAAACCACTATAGTGCGTTATATGGGCCAGACCGGTAGTTCCTAGGGGGGGGTGCGCTAGTTGCCAAATGGAATTTAGTTGACGCTTAAGGCATCAGATAGGGTTTGGGGTCAGCAAGGTGCCTCATGGCTTGGAAGAGGTTATGTAGGCCTTTTGACTATGATGGGCTAGGTATTGTTGATAATAAAAATAGTCGGGCTCTCTAATGCAGATGGTTGTGGCTGGGGCGGACAGATGTGGAGAGGCCTTGGAAAGATCTCCCTCTTCTCGTTGATGAGCATGTTGTTTTGCTGTTCCAAGCTTCAACAAAAGCTGAGATTTGGAATTGAACTAAGATTCTATTCTGCGATGATAATTGGTTGGGTTATGGTGCTCCAAGGAAGTTGTTCTCGGACCTGTTTTCTCACATAAAGGAAAAAAAATAAGCACTCACTCTGTGATGGCCTATTGCAGATTGCGTGGATCTTCGCGATCAAGCCTAGGCCAGGCCTCAAAGTATTGCAGGACTACCTTCAGCTTTGGAATGCCATGTAGGATAGAATGATGTCGCAAAGACGTGATAAGATCGCTTGGAGATGGACAATAGATGGCTTCTACTCTTTGGAATCTTCTTACAACATCCAATTCATTGGCGGTTCTCCAACCAACCTTGGCCCTTATATCTGGAAGGCCCCGGTGCCGTAGAAGCTGAAGCTCGCTGCCTGCTATGCGTCCAAGAGGAATCGTCTTACCAAGCGTGGCAAGAAGCATGACCCTATTCGCCCCCTGTGTTCCAGCGCTCTAGAGACGGCGTTGCACATCTTCATGCAATACCCTTTCTCCATAGAGCTGTGGTACAGGGCGTTCGACTTCTTCAGTATCCCTTTGAACCTCGCTCTCATGGTGGATACGGTCTCATTCAGTGGTTTGTGGGAGCAGGGCTATGCTGTGGCTGCTACCTAGGCGCACATGGAGAAATGGTCGGCCACTGCAACCACTGTTTCGTGGTTCATATGGATTGAGTGGAGCGCTCAGGTATTCAGGGCTACTACGTAAACTACCGATGACATAATATATAAAATCAGAGAGGAACCGTCAGAATGGAGATTTGACAAGATTAGAGGGGCTTCAATTCTTTTGCCATTGGGTACCTAATGGAGGTGATCAAAGGTCATAAACTTCTGCGCCCTGCCAATGTTGCGCGAGCTGCGACTAGTAAGATATGGATACCTCTCCATAGATTATCTTATGTTTGGTTTTTCTTTCTCTACCCTTTGTAACATGTGTGGTTTAACCATGCAATTATGTAAGATAATTTTCTCCTTATTACACATGCATGAATACTTTGCTGCTCTTTGTCAAAAAATTGTTTTTGTTTCCATCCATATCCATGGAGAAACACACATGAGTTCAACGCCGGAGTGGCCATTGTGGTGGAGAGATGCAACCAAGTCCCTGGAATTATAGATGCTAAGAATATTCACTCCAGATTCCAGAAACCTGCTGAGAATATTTCATCCCTTGTCTCCCCGGTTGTGGTTCATGTGCATGCGATTAGTACCAGTAGTTTTATTTTCTTGAACCAATTAATATGATGCTTCGTCGGTCCCAAAATAAGTGTCTCAATGTTTAGTATAAAATTGTACTTCCCCTGATCTATACTATTTGTCACTCGAATAAATGTATTTAGATGTATTTTAGTGCTATATATATTTATTTAAATCACAAGTAATATGAATGGAAGGAAAAACTAAAGTTAAAACACTTATTTTGAGATGGATGAAGGCGATAAAAAGCTGTTATCGGCGTTTCCAATGGAAAGAAGAAGCGGTCGGCGTACCCAGCGTGTGTGCAAGGTGTGCCCTGGCACACCCAGAAATTTGCAAATTTATTTTGTACCATATGGTATTTAGGCCCAAAACAACAAAGGCCCAGCGTCCCAGCCCATCTCCTCACAAGCCAGCAATACAGAGGCGCTCGTCTCGCTCGTCGGTCAGCCAGAGCAGAAGGCGCACGCAACTCGCAGTCGAAAACCTAATCCCCAATCCTCATCTGGCATCCGGCCATCCCCAATTCCCCATCCCCATCCAGCCCTCCCGCCGGGGCCGTCCGGCCATCCGGGCGTCCGCCGCTCCGTCCTGTCATTCCACCAAGAAGAGACGCCGCTCCGCTCCCCTTCGAAGGAGCGCTGCCTTGTGCCTTGCCTGCCTGCTCCCTGCTGGATCTCCCTCTACCACGAGCAGCCAGCCCGCCAGTCGCCAGACGTCGGTCCGAACTCTGAAGCAAGGCAGCAAGCACTCGGCGCCGCGGGCCGCCGATCCGGAGCCCGGAGGAGATGACGGGCTGTTGCCCAAGCTCCTGAATGGCTGATTCCCCCTGAATCCCTAGTTTCTGACGCCCTTTGGCCTTTGGGTGAGTATCTGTCAGTACTCTGTATCAGCACTGCTCTGTATATATGTTCAGTTAATTTGCTGTCAATTGATTCTTAAATCTGTGCATGAGGGATGATATTTGGTGCAAGCCTTTGGGTGAGGAAATATGTTGTACTTCAGAATCATTTGTTGCTGATATGAAGGAAAAAAGACTTGCTATCGCCGAGTGTTTTATCATATCATAGTCCAGTGGGGTGGGGATTTATGTACAGTAGAGTGGGGATTTATCATATCATCTGTAGAAAGGATATCATTATTCATTGTGCATCACTGAATATTAGTAGATTGAAAATCAAGTCCAGTACCATTTATTTCTCTTGTGTTATATATATTTTTGCTTGCTTGCCAATGCTGCCTCTAACAGTTGTGCTTTTTGTTGTAATTGTAGAATCGAAGATGAAGAGGAATGGTGACATTAAGTCCTTTTTTCAGAATTATGAGGCTGCTAAAAGAAGGAAGGTTGCAACCGAAGAGCAACCTGAAGATATAGTGTCAAATATTGAAGATGAAGCAGTCCATTCTCCACCTCGAGTCCATTCTGCAGGAATTGAATTTGATATTGGAGATGAAGCAGTCCATTCCGATGCAGAGATTGAAAGTGATAGTGAAGATGAAGCAGTCCATTCTCCGTGTGCAAGGCCATATAATATTCAAAGGCTTCCTCCTGATCCAGGGTAGAGGATTCCTATTTCAGAGTATGATGTTGATGATCAAGATGAAGTTCGGAGACGATACATTGCAAAGCAAGCAGTCCAACCATATGCACACAACTTTTAAGTCAGGAAAATCTATGGTAAAAATCGACACTTCAACTTTGTTTGGTTTGAGACCTACAAATGGTTAGAATATAGTGTCAAATACGAGGCAGCATTTTGCTTTGTGTGTTATTTGTTCAAAGGGAAATCTAATGGGGGCCTAGGGGTGATGCCTTTGTTAATGGTGGTTGGAAAAATTGGTATAAGCCCGATGCATTGGTCAAACATGTTGGTGGTTTTAATAGCATTCACAACAAAGCTCAAGAGAAGTACAATTTATTTGTGGCAGCCCAACCATCAATTGATAACATTATGGTGAGGGTGGATAAAGAGGATTTGCGTATGTACAAGGCTAGGCTGACTTATTCACTTAGATGCTTGAGGTTTCTTTTGAACCAAGGATTGGCATTTCGTGGACATGATGAGAGTGAAGAATCTAGCAATAGGGGGAACTTTCTTGAACTTCTTAAATGGCTTTTAGAAAATAATGAAGAAGTTAATAAACTTGTTTTGAACAATGCTTCTAGGAATTGCATCTTGACTAGTCCAAAGATACAAAATCAAATAATTGAATGTTGTGCGGCGCAAACAACTAAAAGAATTATTGAAGATATTGGTGATGACCACTATGCAATCCTGGCTGATGAGTCTAGTGATGCATCTCATAAAGAACAACTTGCTCTCTGCATACGATTTGTTGACAAATCGGGAAGAGGATGTGAGAGGTTCCTTGGAGTTGTTCATGTTGCCAATACAACTTCATTGTCACTTAAGGATGCAATTCAAACTTTGCTTAAAGATCATCATTTGACTCCTAGTCAAATACGTGGCAAGGATATGATGGGGCTAGCAACATGAAAGGGGAGATCAAAGGGTTGAAAACATTGATCATGAAAGAGTCACCCTCTGCCTATTACATCCATTGTTTTGCACATCAACTTCAGTTGGTTCTCATAGCTGTGGCAAAGGACAATGAACCATGTTTGTGGTTCTTTGACCACGTTTCTTACTTGCTCAATATTGTTGGAGTTTCTTGTAAGCGCCACGACATGCTTCGAGATGTTAGAGCTCAAAAGGTGTTGGAAGCACTTGAAATGGGTGAGATTGAAAGTGGAAGTGGGCTAAATCAAGAGATGGGACTAGCTAGACCCGGCGACACTCGTTGGGGTTCTCATTTTAAAACCATTATGCACATTGTTAGCATGTATTCCACAATCCTTGAAGTACTTGATGCTATTGGAAAAGATCCTTCACAAAAAAGTGAGTGGACAAGAATACGTGGAGTTGCTCAAGCCTTTGAATCATTTGACTTTGTTTTCAATCTTCACTTGATGCTTGTTATTCTTGGCTATACAAATGAGTTGTCCAAATCTTTGCAAAAGAGAGATCAATGAATCTAGTGAAAAATAAGTTGAGGACTACTATGAGTGATGATCGCTTGAATGATTGCTTGGTGACATTTATTGAACGGGATGTGTTCATGGAAGTAAGCAAAGATGACATAGTTGATGCTTTCATGGCAATGCAAAAACGTAGAGTTACTTAGTGATGTAATTTTCTACTTGTGCTTCTTTAATGTAAGACTAGTATTGTAATTGAGCACATCTGAGATATATTTTGTGAACTAAATTGTTATGAGATTTGCATTAAGATACTCATGTATTATTTTGCCATATTTTGTCTGCACATTGAGTAGGTGGGAATTTTTTTAGAGTGTGCACACCCTTCATTTTTTTCCTGGGTCCGCCACTGCTTGAGAGCTCCGGGGGACAGACATATGTTGCGCTTGGAAGTACGTCAACAAAAACCTATGCAAACGGTTATGTGGAGCATAAACTCGGAATATTGAGAGGAATATCTTCCGATCCGCCAAATGTGACGCAGTTCAGCGCAAACGGATGACGATTCGTTATTGAACGTAACGGAAAGTCCACATCAGGTCTCCCGTTACGCGGCACCCTCTTTTTCTCGAGCACAAGAAATCACCTGTGGCGGAGGCGCTTCCAGGCCGGTTCGCCGTTCGCTCACCGCCACACTCTTTTTCTCCTCTCCCTTATCATCTTCCCGTACGTCCACCTACATTCCACAAACCGATGGAGATAAACCACACGAATTTCCTGGCACGGTAGGCACGGTCCAGCTAGCTAGCGACCATGGCAATCGCACTGGCAGCCTTCCTGCTGCTGCCGCTCTTCTCCCTCGGCGCTCTCTTCGTCCTCCGCGCGTGGAGACTCGTCGACAAGAAGGCGGCGGCGCAGCGGCAGAAGAACACGCCGAGGACCCGGCCGTACCCGCTGCTCGGCCACCTGCCGCAGTTCCTGGCCAACCGGCACCGCATATTGGACTGGCTCACCGAGGTGCTCGCGCGCCAGCCCACGTGCACGCTCGTGTTCCGCCGGCCGGGCGGCATCCGGGGCGTCATCACCGCCAACCCGGCGAATCTGGAGCACATCATGCGCGCCAGCTTCGATAACTATCCCAAGGGCCCGCGCTTCGCGTCGCTGCTCCACGACTTCCTCGGTCGGGGCATCTTCAACGCCGACGGCGAGGCGTGGCGCGCGCAGCGGAAGGCGGCCAGCTACGAGTTCAACACGCGCTCGCTGCGCCTCTTCGTGGCGCGAAGCGTGCACATCGAGCTCCATGGCAGGCTCCTCCCGCTGCTGCGCCGTGCCGCCGGCTCCGGCGGCCACCTCGACCTACAGGACACGCTCGAGCGGTACGCGTTTGACAATATCTGCCGCGTCGCCTTCGACCACGACCCCCGCCAGCTCCCCGACGGCGACGCTTGCCCGGAGGTCGAGAGCACCGGGACCGCGAGCAGCAGGTTCGCCGACGCGTTCCGGGACGCTGCCAATCTCAGCGCGGGCAGGTTCCGGTACGCCATCCCAGGATTCTGGAAGATAAAGAAGGCCCTCAACCTGGGTTCCGAGCGGCGGCTGCGCGAGTCCATCGCCATAGTGCATGGCTTCGCTGATGACATCATCCGGTCGCGGCGGGAGGAGATGAACATGGGATGCGAGAAGCACGACCTCCTGTCGCGGTTCATGGTGAGCCAGGGCGAGAGCTACACCGAGAGGGCCCTCCGAGACGTGGTGATCAGCTTCCTGCTCGCCGGACGGGAAACAACATCCTCCGCTCTCACCTGGTTCTTCTGGCTGCTGTCCTCGCGCCCGGACGTGGAGCGCCGCATCCGCGACGAGGTCGCCGCCGTGCGCGCCCGCCGAGCGATCGGCGATCTCGGCAGAGCCGGGTTCGACCTCGACGAGCTGAGGGAGATGCACTACGTGCACGCGGCCATCACGGAGTCAATGCGACTGTACCCGCCGGTGCCGGTGAACTCGCTGCAAGCGAAGGCCGCGGACGTTCTTCCGGACGGCACGGCGGTGGAGGCGGGGTGGTTCGTGGCGTACAACTCGTATGCAATGGGGCGGATGGAGTCCGTGTGGGGCGAGGATGCGCTGGCTTACCGGCCGGAGCGGTGGCTGGACACGGCGGAGGGGACGTTCCGGCCGGAGAGCCCGTTCCGGTACATGGCGTTCCACGCGGGGCCAAGAATTTGCCTGGGAAAGGAGATGGCGTATATCCAGATGAAGTCTATCGTGACATGCGTGCTGGAGGAGTTCGAATTTGCGGTGGACGGCGCGTACCGGCCGCGGCAGGTTGCCTCGCTGACGCTGCGGATGGCGGACGGGCTCCCGGTGGCGGTGAAGGCTAGAGTGAATTGAGTACGACGACAAGATGACGGAAAATATGCTTTGAATGATAACCGTGTAGAAGAATGCCAGTGAGTGAAAGATGGATTCACTGGGGCCGGATGGTTTCATGGGCGTTTCTACTTTGGTCTGTTGGTCCATCATTAAGCTCGATCTTGTGGTGGCTTTTCACGCTTTTGCTCCAAGGACTTCGATGGATTTAGGGCGTGTTTTGATCTCCTCCAGATTCTCCAAACTTCTCAAATCCAGCTTCTTTAGTGCCATGGAAAAACAGTGATGGAGCCAGTATTTGCACGGGAGACCAAATCAAGTCGATAAAATAAACATCCAGTGCAAAAAAAAAACTTATATATAATATTACAAAGAGGTTTCATTTCGGCGCTATAAAAACATCATTACAGTTGAATTAGTTCAAATTTGCCTCTATGCTTCCAACAAATCATATTTTTATTAATTTCATCAGGAGGTATTTTAGTTGCTAATTATCTGTATTATCGTGCAATTGTGAAGCAAAAGACGTGTCTTTGAATTTTAATAGTTGAAAAACAGTCGCTTTGCGCTCACCATTGAGACTCGGAGAATTATATCTAGTCACAACAACATGAATTAATCTTAATGGTGTTTGACTGCGCTTTTCTATTCATAGAGTTTGAACTGCGTCTCCAAAATAGCTATATTGCATAAATTCGCAATATGAAATCTTTGCGTCATTGATATGAACTAGTAGCTGATAATTTGCATCAAAATGATTCCTAGAGCATGTACAAGATCGAAACTCTTCACACCATCACAAATCACACAATCAGTAATTAAAACATGAAGTATAAGTTCGAAAAACAGTCACCAGTTCACATAGATAAACGAAACCTCCCAACAATAGGAGAAGAGCACAAGGAAGGAAGAGCTTAAATGAGCATCACCATGCCATCAGTCTAGCCAAAAACAAACACACGCGCCATCCAACAACAAACTTAACATGTGAGAGAAATTCATCACAAATTTTAACGAATTGTCGCTAGAACTGGGAGCCCCCAACTGCAGAAGCAAACAGAGGGCTATAGTTAGGGAAGTATTTGATTTTAAGAATATCATACGATAGCACCTCAGGAGCAGTATTAAGAAGGGAAATGTTAACGCCCACACGTGTGGGCGTTCAACACCCCGACCACACGCCTCCATCTTCGTTGGCTTCGGTACGCAGGAATCTTGTAGCAAACAGGCCGGTTTTCGGTGCCACGTAGGACGAGTCTCGTGTGCGGTGTGCAAGTCAGTTCGCCCGCACGGTGGTTGTCATCCCGTGGTCAGCGGTTGCCACTTAGAGGCGTGCGGTGGAACTGCCATGCGCCCGCACGCCACGCTCCGACCGCGGTTGACGTCAAACACGTCGCACACCCCTCCACCCTCTCCCTCACGGTTCCATTTTACTCACCTGCGACGCATTTACTGGCACAACCCACTCGCACTTGAAACCACTGGAGGAGAAGGCGAGAGGAGAAGGCGACGGCGGAGGCGGAACAATCGACGGTGTTCGCGGCCGTCGGTGGTGCTCGCCAGAGCGGAGCGGCTTCGCCGGAAGCCGTACGGGTTGAAGGTAATGCTCGCTTCATCTCTCGCAAGCACTTCCTGCATTTTTCCCCTTTCCCTCCCTGTTCGATTCCTAGATCGATTCATAGAGATTCTGGCGATTCGGCGGTGCGTCGGCGTTCCCGCCGGCGCCGAAGTTGTCTGGTAGCCGTTTTTTTGTGGCACTGGGCAGTTTCGTCGCCGCCGCGGCTGCGACATCATCGGTGCGGGTATGCCTGTTCCGAGGCACGCACTAGTCTTGCGCATGGATTTGGGAGGTGCCCCCCGGTTTGTTTTGATGTGCATTGGTTCGATTTTGTGTTTACAGTCAGTTCGTGCGAGAATTTTGAGGGTGATTTTGAAGTCGAAGTAGTTGCCATTGAAACCTAGATCTAGTTAGGTTTGGTTTTGAAACTGTAGAACGAGGCGAACTTGGCTGAATGGCTGAAGTTGGCAGAATGGCTGAACTTGGCAGAACGAGGCGAATTTTGTGTGGCAACTAAACTCCCTGAACAAATGTGATAGTTGCCACAAACGTGTTTTCCTTTGTGGCAACAAATTACTGAAAATGTCTGTCATAGTTGCCACATTCAAGCTTTCACATATGGAAACTAATTCTATTGAGTGACTATGATAGTTGCCACACCCACGTTCTTCCATGTGGCAAACTGAATTTTGCTGAATTTATATGATAGTAACCACAAACATGCTTTTTCATTGTGAGATCTAATTTTTTCTGAATTATTTGTTATAGTTTCCACACTTTGATAGTTGCCACAATCGGTAGTCAATGCAGTTTCGGCATCCAGCTGCACTGGACGGCAACTAATGTGCACATCGACTTTGCGTGTTTGCCACTTGGATTGTATAATCATGTGGCAAATAGAATGTAAACACAATGTCTGTTGCCACAATGCAGATATGACAGTGTGGCAAATTGGCTGCATAATATGGCAACCACATTTGCGCATCTATTGTGCCAGATGCCATATCATATCTGTTGCCACATCACGCCTGTTGCCATGTTACAATCAGTACAATGTGGCATTTTCATTGTACTACGGACGCAATTTTTTCATTTTGCCACACTGGCTTTTGTGATATGTGAACACACTGTGCCTGTTTTTCAGGTTATCGATTCAGATGTGGTTTCATTGTTTTTTTTGTACTACAGTGGGCTAACATGGCAACTTCAACATTTTGTTTTCAAGTGCATTAACCAACGTGCTTACTTGTCATGTTTATGTTCTCGACAATCATATGGGGGGGAGGGGGGGAGGGGGGCCGCGTGCGTGTTCATGCTATATTTTTGCATTCACTAGTTGACATTTTTCTGTTAGGTGGCAAATGCTTACCTCTTGCATTTACATTTCCCCCCTTAACAATTTGGTCTGTTCCTACATCAATAGAATGGCTCGTGGCGATCATCAAAATGATGATGATGATTTCATGGATCCACCACAGCGTAACCGGGCAACTGGACGGAGAAAAGAGGGCGACGAGGTAATTGTCCACACACCCGCCCCATCTCCTCCCGATTTTTGTTATTGGTTGGCACCTATATCTTTTGTAGTCGTCTGTCATGAACTAAATTCTCATGGCATTGCAAAACATGGCAATAGCTGATCACTTTTGTGTCTGTTTTTTGCAGAAGAAGAAACGAATTCGCAACAGAGCCTCCCAAGAACGACTGACTGCGTTGACTGACAAATTCAGCGATGATCAGAAGGGGGCTGCTGCTGAGATGGGCATGCAGTCTATGATGGTTGTCCGGTGCACGAACCTTGTCAACCCTGTATGCGACTGGCTTGGTGAGATCTACGAGCCTGCCTCCAGGGAATTCGTGATTCCTGGACGCGGAAGACTTCCGTTGAACGAGGAATCCGTGTTCTGCACTTTGGGTGTGCCTCGTGGACATATCAAAGTCCCGTACGAGGTCAATAATGAGATCGAGGAAGCTATGTTCGCCCGTTTGTTTCCTGGATTGGAGTCCATGCCGAACACGTCTATACTGGCAGATTCGCTACAGGCCATGATGACGCACGGAGATGTTTTCAAGATGAAGCTACTCATGTACCTCATCTCAGCTGTTTTCGCGCCGACCACTTCCCTTCGCCCAAGCAACAAATGTTTCCCCATCCTGGTGAATGATCCATCCTTTCTACTTTATTTTCCTTCAATCTTATGGCTCCGATGTCACGTGTTAAGCTAATGACTGCAAGTGTTTTTGTTGTTATTTTCCGTTTGATTTTTGATGCGGCAAACTTTTTGCCCTGAAATTTTGTGTGGTGCAGGCGAATCTGAAAAATGTGAAGAACATGAACTGGTGTAAGTTTATTGCCGACTTTCTCCACGATGCTTTCAAAAACAAGATGTACCAGAAGGGTTGTCGACTGCATTTAATGGTATTTACTTTTACCAGATCTCTGTGTGAACTCTTGTTTATAACACAGTTTTATTCATGCATGGCAACCCGATCATAACAAGATGGCAACTGCCATAATGACAATGTGGCAACTGCCATATTGACAATATGGCAACTGTCATACTGACAATGTGGCAACTGCCATCATATTATTAGCATGGCAACTGCTATCACAGTATGATGGCAACTGCCAGCACACTATGATGGCAACTAGCACATACATACTATCATTTGGATCATACATTATCCTGCTCTTTTTCCCAACAAGTACATAAAACTGTTTTAAATCAGCTCATGTATGTCGACTGTCTTGATCTGTCCACCGTGGATTTCTCTGGGGTAGGAGGCCCGCCGCCTACGCACAAGTTTGCTGTTTCTGCGTGGACCATCAACGCTGTCAAGGCTGTGCTTGCCGCAGACAAGGCAACTAATACCACATATGGAAAACTACAGGTTAGTTTTTGTTTATCTCTTCACACGGCATGCTTACAAATTTGACATGAGGCAACCGTCCGTGGTTTATAAGGCATGCTTACAATTTCTTTTTGTTTTTCATAGCTGATGGCCAAGCATGCTATAGACTACAGCGTGTTTGGGGGGCCTCAAAAATTTGGAAAGTGGATGGACGTGCACTCAGCTCCATCTTGCCCTTCTGAGGTAATCAAAATATCGACATCCATTGTTTGTCGTGGATTAGTTGTTGCTGTCCCGCAAGCGACTGCAATACGGGTTGTTGTTGATGCTTCTTGTTTTCGTGCACAGGCGAGGGCACTAGTTGAGCATCTAATTGGGCAGTTTGCATCCGGAATGACCGGCTTGCTCGGGAAGCTGGTTGAGGGGTGGATGTCCCTCAGTGCCTCTGATAGCGACGCGGTTGCGAGGCAGTTCACTTCATTTGTCCCAGAACATACACGTCGACCAACCGGTTGCCGTGGCCGGTATGACTACAACAGTTCCCAAGAGCCCATCGACACACAAGATGATGTAGATGGAGACGCTGGCCTCAGCAAGGATGACGACGATGACATGGATGATGTGCATCAGGACATGGATGACGATGAACACGCTGAAGTTCGCACAGGCGCCAACAAGGGCAAGGATGCAACAGATGCCCCCCCACCGAAGAAAGTGATAGAACATACGGCTGCGAGAGGCGAGGGGGTGTTGCCATCAAGGAGGGGGAGGGCTCCAGATGATGTTGGGCAGGGTTCGCATGGCAAGAGGTCTAGGACCGATCCCGTAGCTGCTAGGAGGAGGTTCGACTTTCAATTTTAGTTTTCTACTATGTCTATTTTCTTGGAACAATCTCATCCATTTCTTTGCACTTGTTTTTTGTCAAGCGCGGCAATGGGTTTGTTGTCTGACAGTTGCCACCTTCCTTTTTCCCTTCATCTGTTACGTGTAGTGAGCCGACTGCTGGTGGACGAGCAGCTACGAAGAAACAGGCACCAACGCCAACCCGTGTTTCTGCTCGCTTGAACAAAGGTGCCCCCATTGTCGGTGACACCCCTTCCACCAGGTCTTCTCCTCGTACGACGACGACCAACACCGGGGATCCTGTCGTGTTGCCAGACCTGAGGAAGCCAGTCAAGAAGTATGTTCATCCATGTGCTTTCATTTACATAGTGGTATTTTTTCTTGAATTTCCAATGCTACTGATTCAGCTTGTCACATGTTCTTCTGTCATCGTCCCCCACGCGGCAACCGCTGTTTTTCCAACTGATTTCTTCCTTCATTTTTTTAGTTTACGGCAACTCCTATTGGTCTTTACATAGCAATTGGCATCTAGGCCAACTGGCAACTAGCACTCTAGCTAATGGCAGCTGCCATCTTTTGCCTTTGGCTTTGTGAGCTCATCCCACACATAGGTTTCAAATTGCATTCCTGACAGAACATACACTTGTATCATTCTTCAAGTTTGCTAACATGGCAACTGCTGCTGGATGGCAACTGCCAACTATGACACATGGCAACGCATGTTCCCATTACATGGCAACTACCAGCTTTTCCACTTATTTTTTCAATTCTTTTAAGATTTCTACCATGGCAAACATTTTTTTGTTCATTTTTCATACCTTTCTCATGTGATTTTTTTCTTCTTGCAAGGTGAAGAAGACCACTATGCGCGGGGCCAAGCATAGCAGTAAGGACCCGTTCGAACGCCTACATTCAAAGTTGTCAACGGGGGGCAACTCGGATGTACATGAGGCACCCGGCGTCAACACTGCTGCTGCACCGATGACAGCTCCCACCAACTCTGACGCAAGTGGCCGACCATCTCCGCCGGCTGCGGATGTCCAGGCTAGAACAACAGGCATCCGTACATCGGGGAGTGACGAGTCGGTATCTGCCAGGACAGCTGAAATATTGCCAACTCTTCTGGCAATGAAGGATGCTGCTGTGAGCCATGCCACCCCATCAGCAAGTGTTGAAGTGGACGCTCCCGAGACGAACCTAGGCAAGGAAGATTCCCGCTCTTCTGACACTGATTCCAAGCGCGTGCGTGGTGGCACACTTGTGTCCACGACAGAAGCTGCTGAGGCGGCAGTTCATAAGGATATGCCATCTACAGGTGAGAGTCATGGCACAACAGCTCCAGCCCCTGTCGGTGCAGATACTGCTAAGGTGACCGTGGCGTGTGCCGGTCTTCCACCTAGGCGTCGCAGCCCCCGCAAGCAACCAACAGTCATACCCAACGCACCGGCTGTATCTAGGAGCAAGAGAGATGAGCCTGGGTGTGTTCCTGCGTCCACACTGTTCCCGCCACCCGCCAGAAGCAATGTGACAGAGAAACCGCAAGACCGGAGCACAATTGATGCAGGTGTGAAGCCGGGCACGAGTGACGCAGGTGAACGGCCGGGGCATACTGCGCCTTTACCCGCAGTGGAAATCCCCAGCATAAATCTGCGCACTTCGAGGCTCCCAGTCAATGTCGGTGTCCCCTACAGCCCAAACAAGAAAATTGACATGAAAGCTGCTGCTGATACCGCCGAAAACATGCCCCGCCCTGCAAATAAGCCCGAACATTCTGTAGCGGCCAATTCAGATATGTTTGTCGATCTTTCACCATTGGATTCTGCCCCGCAAATCGTTCGTGGTCTGGCCAGTAGGAATGAGAGGCACCCAATGTCATTTACCCCACCAAGCTTCAGCCTTGGCATCAGTCAAGATCAACCGGTGGTGCATGGTCCTTTGCCAGTTGCCTTTGCTTTCCCAGGAGGCATGCCCGCAATGATGGCGCAGCCAATGGTCGAGGGCAGGAAGGCTGTCAAGTTCGCGGAGCCAATTGTGCAAGGTACACTTGTCATGTCCTTATGATTTTCCTCGATACATCTTTGTGGTTTGAATTTTGTCCCAATCATATTCTTTTGGGTGTTCTCACTTGTGATGGCAACTGCCGTGTGGTGGCATGGCAAGTGGATTTGATGCACCATGGCCTACATTTTTTTGGTTGCCATGCTGCATTTTTGACATTCGGGTAAACACGTGGCAACTGAAGTTGATTCATCATGGCAACTGTATTTGCTGGTACATGGCAAATATAGTGCATTCCACATGGCAACTGGATTTGCCACACCATGTCATCTGCATTTTTTTGTTACCATTCTGCATTTTTTCTGTACGGCAATCACCTGGCAAGTGGAGTTGACACAGCATGGCAATTGCATTTCATGTGACATGGCAACCACAATCCTCCTAGATGGTAATTCAGCACAACTGCATGGCAACTGCAGTTGCCATGACGTGGCCACTGTAGTTGCACCACACATGTCAATTTCCCCACTATTTTTCTACCTACATGTCACATCATACACCATATTCCCTCACAACCCATTTGTTTCCTGACTTTCTCCTTGTCCTAACACACTTTTTATTTTTTGAGCTATTTGCAGGCACCCCTGAGGAAATTTCACCGTCACTTGACGAAGCTTACCGCAAGATCGAGGAGGCAGCATTGCAGAGGAGGACCTCGCGAGGGCAAGGGCAATCAAGTTCCAACTTGCCCGCAGAGACGGCATCTGAGGATACCATCAGAAGTGCCACCCCTGGTTCTGTGAGACAGCAGAGGGTAGTCCACCCACCTCCCGCGGAAGACTACGAGCCCGAATTCAAGGCCACTAAGGAACAGACCCAGCTGTACGACATCATCAAGCGGTTTGGAAATGCGAGGGCCAGCAACAAGCACATGAAGGAGTTGAAAGCGTAAATGACCACACCCTATAATCTCTCATTTTGCTTTGTTCCTTTCTTAACATTCATCTTATTCGTACTCTCTATACATGATGCGCTTATGTTCTAGTTCTTTCATATATATTTTCACTTAGCAGGCATGATTCTTCCATGTTATGTCGTTTTCATACAGGTCATATTTGGACAGAACCAAAGTCATTCAATGCGGAGCGACGTACGTCGACCTAGGTGATCTCGCCGAGTCCGTGAGGCCAAACAGTAAAATGTCGAGAAATGTAGTTGCATGCGGGATCGACTACATCAACAATCACATCGATGTGTGTGCCGACAAGATCATCATGCATTACAGTGTGACATGCAAAATATGGGATGGTGACTTCAACCACAAAATCCTGAGGAAGAATTTCGCTCAACACGGTGAATTCAAGCTAACACTCAAGAAATATGTGAGTTCTCCTCCCCTGTATGCACTGTTTTTCAAATGTTGTGGTTTTTGCCATCTGCTGCACTTGTGATTATGTGGCAGATGTTTTCATGTGGCAACAGCTGCCGTGCACACTGTCATCTTGATTTTTGCATCCCGTGCGAACTACGTGGCAATTTGATTGTAAAATGCACGACACATTTTGCTCACCCATAACCAAACATTCTACGTGATTCTATTTTTTTGTCCCTCCGTTGTTCTTTTTGTGTAATCTGCTTTCTCAATCATTCACTTTTCAAATGCAGGTAATGTTCCCCATGTTCCAGGAGCTTGCACCACATGACCAGCAAGACAAGTGTGGTCACCACTATGCCATCTGCCTTGACCTGAAGAACCAACTTTTTGAGGTGCTTGATTCAATCTGTTCGGGAGCTGATTCAGACCTCACTACGCATGCCGAATTCTTCATCAACAACCTCAAAGAGACATGGAACCGTCACTATGAACATTCAAAGGTCCAGATCAGGCATTTCCCGATTGAGTATGTGGCGACTGTGAAGCAAGGGAACACGTAATTTCTCAACCCCCTCCTTCATGTGCCGTTTACATCACTCCAACCCCTATTTTTGCTGTCACATCTGAATTGAAGTCTATCTTTGATACGTCTGTCCTTTTTTGCGTGTTCATCTGAGTCTTTTTCTCGTGCAGTACGGACTGTGGCTTTCATGCGCTGGAATACTTTGCAAAGTGGGAAGGCAGAGTTGTCCCCGCTATCTCAGCTGCAACGGTCGTTGAGCTCCGGAAAATCCACACATGGAACTGGTTGACGAATGAAGATTTCAACAAGCGGTCCGGAGCACGCGAGTTCGTGGAGGAAGCTGTCAAGAAAATCAACAAGAAGTACAAGTGATCACGTGGTGTTACACACCGGACGCATACCTTACATTCTGTTGCTGAGGAATGTAAGGTACTTATCCCTTTTGTTATCGTTGAAAACTATGTCAGTGTGCTATGTTACGACTGCGACCCCGCGCAGGCTACTTTGTAGTGGTGGTGTGTGAGCGACAATTTAGTAGTTTCTCTAATATATGTGTGGACGTGAACCTTTTTTAGGCGTACATGCACATATGTTTTTATGTTTTATCATTATTACAACGGTTTCATCGCTTACAGCTCCAGTTTGCTGTTTTGATTGCATCTATGATGTTCTAAAACAGATGGCAAATGTAGTTCAACATACACGGATAGCGAAAGTCATCGTCAGTTTTCATTTTGTCGGTTTTGATTCTTCTTTTTCGTCGCTAAGTGCACCGGCTAGCATGGGGTAGGGTTGATCATGCATCCACAACCTTGGCTATGGTTTATGCACGTTACGCCTTTTTCCAACTTGTTTCCCGTACATCGCCCACAACACACTATTGTTTCTCTAGACCGCGTGGTATTTGCCATGGAAATATGTGTCACGCAAAGTCATTTCAAATACCATGGTATATTTTCAGCAGAGCTAACATGGCAGATACAGTTCAAACAACATGGCAGATCAAGCATAATTAACATGACAGATACAGTACAACTAACATGGCAGATCCAGTACAACTAACATGGCAGATCCAGTACATCTAGCATGGCATATTTAGTATAAAGTAGCATGGCACATATTTTAGTACAAAATAGCATGGCATGGCAGATTTAGTACACATGACATGGCAGCTTTAATACACATAACATGGCAGATTAAATACCCATAACATGGCCGATTAAGTACCCATAACATGGCAACTGCATTTCTCCACTCAGTGAATTTTCCTTCCACTTCTGATGCTCCTCAAGAGTTATTCTCCCAAATTAAAAAAAAAACTCATCGTCTAGGGTACAGAATAAAATGTCCACAAGGACCATTTCACATTGCGACAATTTCTGCTCATGGATTGCCCGCCCCTTTCTTCGTTTTCTTGTGTTTTGCTTGAATCTCCAATCCTGACTTGTACCTAATCTCTCTGGGGCGACCCTTTGTGATTGAACGGGGTGGGTTCCTGACCTGGGTTTGTGTGCTTGCTGTTCCAGATCCTATCTCCGAGTTTTCAGACGATGGCCCCGTCGATGAAGGCACACTTGATGTGCGAGGGAACCGGTGTAAGGCTTCCTCAGCTTTCCTCTTCTTGATCTCCTCAAGCTCTCTTTTAAGTGCCTTCCTGTGTTTTTCTGCGACTCTCGCTGTCTCATAACTCTTGCACGCTTCATCAATTAGCTCAGCATAGTTCTTTGTGAGCACAACGTGCCTCACGGCTTCCATGGTTGACTCAAGTCTCTCGTCATGCATAGCCAGAACCGCGTGTGTTGTCTGCGGCGCCAACGCGTCATCAGCGTCCCAAGTCCATCGCCGCCTTATGAAATGGCGGGGCATCCGTGTCACAGCGTTCATGTCCATTACCTTTAGTATGTGACAACACACAATGTCGTCCCGTTCGAACTTGCAACATTGGCAGTAGTATTCGCCTTGCTCGATCGAGGTTTTCACGAAGTAGTTCCTTCCTTTGTCTGGGTCTTCAGGTTCTGAATCCGACATGCCCAAAATAGAACACACCTTGAACGTATGTTCGTCCACCTGGAAAGCCGTGAACATGCTGGCACGCTTTATTTCTTCCTGGAATCTGTAAATTTTGTGTGTTTTGTGTTAATCTATCGTGCGATCTTTTTTTTGTAGGACGTTACGCTGTCATGGAAATAGAACTAGATTTTTGTTTGAATATGGCAAACATAGTATACTGAACATGGCAAACATAGTACACTGAACATGGCAACTGTAGTATACCAGACATGGCAACTGCAATATACCAGACATGGCAACTGCAGTACACCAGAAATGGCAACTGTAGTACACCAGACATGGCAACTGTAGTATACCAGACATGGCAACTGCAGTACATCAGACATGGCAACTGGAGTACACTGAACATGGCAACTGTACTACATTTTCAACTGGCCATCGTCATTTCCACACAAATATTTTCCCCCAATGGAAGCACAGTGCATAAAACATGGCATCTACATTTGAGTAAACATAGCAATTGCATTTTCAACAAACATGGCAGTTGCATTTCAGTAAACATGGCAATTGCATTTCAGCATATGCGTTGACAATATAACATTTTTTCAGTTGATATTGGCATTTGCATACCAACATGCCTCAATGGAAGTACAGTTCATTAAACATGGCATCTGCACTTCATTTGAACATGGAAAATGTATCCGAGTAAGCATTGTAAACAGAATTTTCATTGAACATGGCAACTGCAGCTGAGTAAGCATGGCAAACAGTTTTTCATTAAACATGGCAACTGCATATCATGGCAACTGCATTGCACTCTATTAGGCACCTACTGACTTAGTACTTTTGCGCAAATAAGACCGTAACGCAACTGACTTACTTGTTAAATATCTTGTTTGTGTATATCTTGCTCATTTGCCTCTCCATCGGTAAATACGTCAGCAATTTTGGCTGCTTCAGTGCGGTGTTCGCTTCTTGCTGTAGCTTAGATCCCAGTATTTTTTGTTGCAAAGTTGTATATTGCTTGGCAAACTGTAGCAATGAGTTGCCAGGACTCACGTATCGCTTCAAAACAGCATTGAACCCCTCGCTGCGCTGCGTAGTCTGCAGAAAGGGGAAGAAGCACTGCATGAAGTAGGCGGGCACCCAATACATTCGCTTCTCCCACAAGCTAGCAAGCGTCTCGTTGTCTTGGACTTCATGTGTTTCAACCATGGCCATCCAGCTCCTTTCAAACTCCTCGACCGTCAAGCTGTGGTCCACGCACAGCTTGAATGCCTTGTGCAGCTCTGGACGGTCAACAAAGAACGGTCCTAGCGTCTCCTCAGCCTTCTTTATAACGTGCCACCTGAAGTGCCTGTGCACTGCCAATGGAAAGGCCTCCTCTATGCCTGCACGCATGCTGAAATCCTGGTCTGTTATTATGTTCATCGGCGCAAGTCCATCCATACACTCCAAGAAGGTCTTGAACAACCAGACGTACCCATCCGTGTCTTCGTTCCGAACGAGCCCGCAGCCGAACTGCAACGACTGATTGTGGTTATTTATTCCTATGAACGAAGCGCATGGCATCTTGTACATATTGGTGAGGTACGTCGCGTCGAATGAAATGCAATCTCGGAAATGTTTGTAGGCTCTCCTTGCAGCACCATCCACCCAATACATGTTCCTGACACGGTCCTCATCGTCCAACCTTATCCTGTAAAAGAAATCTATCTTCTTTTGCTTTCTCATCGAAGTAGGCAATTGTAGCCTCTATGTCAGCCAGCCTGCTCTCTCTATGGTACTTGGCCTGTAGGTTTGTGACGTCAGCCGGTATGTACGGCATGCTACTCAGTTTCCCCTTTTTGCTGTGGATGAGTGATAGTATCTGGACCATTCTTGATGGACCGACGTTACAATCATGTAGCAGCTTTATGAATTGCCTTTCGACTGGGGTGAATCCTCTGTGGGCGGTCAGAAATTTGACCAGGTCGAACTTCTTTATGGGTTTGTGGTTGTGCTCGTCAAAATATTCAGTGACCACATACTGTGTTCCATCTACGTTCAACTTACACCGGACAGGGCATCCCGTCTTGAGAATGATTCCTCTTTTTCGTTCCGGAACGACAGGCGCATCACCTTTCCCTTTCTTGTTCCTCCGTGCCTTGTGGCACCTCATCTCACCTCTGCTGTACTCATTAGTTTTCTTAATTTTCCTATGGTACTCGGTGTTGACCGCAAATCCATGGAACTTTGCATATGTCTGGTAGTATTCCTTTGCTTCTTCGAACGATTCAAATCTCTGCCCAATGTACGGTGGCTGAGGTACCATGATCTCTGATTGCCCGCCATCTTCATCCCCTTTTGCGACATCGTCAGTTTCATCATTCACTTCAGTATCGGCGGCAATTCCATCCACTTGAGTGTTGGCAGTGCTTGTGTTCAAAGGGGTGCTTGTCGGTATTGCTGGAATGATTGCCATTCTCGACTGTGACTCGAAATTGTCTGCGGCATGATTGTCTGCTGGCTGGTGGTACGCGTCTTCCGTGCGTTCAGAGCTCCCCGCAGTAGATGTCCCCGCGTCGCTGTTAACTGTAGTTGTAGGCCCTGTAATAGGAAAAACAGGTACCAGAGTAAGATTTTTGTTTGAATAACATGTGTATCGCAACGGGTCACACCATCTACGAGTGATTTTGCACGACATCATTTCAAACAGCAAGCCGTGATTCTTCGCGTGACATGTACGGCAGCTACAGCTGTCCAGTGATGGCAGCTACTGTTCAACAAACATGGCAACTATTGTTTTTGCCTACAAATAACTTGAAATAACAAATGTAGTGTTGTTTTTGTGGTTCAGTTTTTTTCCCTTACCTTGTTATGTTGCATTTGACCTTCTTGTGTGGTCTGTGACACCAAAATGACATGCTCCACCTGCAGTTTCTGAAGCTTGCCACGAGACGTTTGTCGGGTTACCACCAGCGTAATAACCTGTACGCAAAGTAGTGGTTGGTCAATTCATGGCAAATGCATTTTGTGTTAGCATGGCAACCGCAGTTGCCCCTTCTGTGGAAGCTACAGTTTTACTGGCATGGCAACTGTATTTGCATCGGCGTGGCAACCGCAGTTGTTCCTTCATGGCAGCTGCAGTTGCCATGGCATGGCAAATGCAGTCGCACTGGCATGGCAACTGCAGTTGTTCTTCCATGGCAACTGCAGGTGTCCATAGATGGCAACAACAATTGTGCAGAGATGTCAAGTGTATTTTCTAATTCACGGCAACTATGGTTGTCCAGTCCTGGCAATTGTCGTTGCCAACTATGCTCCTTCTGCTAATTGATCATCCGCAACTTCACTTTTTTTATGGACTCACCTGTGTATGTCGTCGATGGCAGGTACATTGGTGCTGCCTGATGCCACGCGCTGCATGAAGGCTCTGCATTTTCACACGTGTTAACTCGTGAGTCCTTTTTTGCCAGTTTTTTGTTTGCATGTTCATTTTTCATGTCCACTGTAGTATGTTCTCTTTTCTCGGTTTGCATTACCTTGATTATCCATACAAGCTAGTTGAAGTTGGCTGCCCATACATTTGTCAGTGTTAGCGCCTTGTGAGTGAACTTGCCATGGGGGCCCCCTAATTGTGTTTTGGTCATAAGAACCTGCGGAAAAATGACAGTGCACGACATAAGTAGAATGCCATCTTCATCGTTGCGAATATGGCAACTGTTCTATTCTTTTGTTATCATGCATCATACCTATGCCTGCATACTGCTCTAGTAGTGGCAGCAACGGCCCTGAAGAGATGAGCTGACTGTACTCTGTTGCATCCCAAGGGGGCGTTTCTGGCCTTTGAGAACCCCAAGCATCAGCGCCATCTTCGTGATTCATTCTTTCCGTGTCTCGCTTCTTTCCAATGTGTTCTCAATCACTGCATGAACAAGAAGGCATCAAAAATCCACAAGAATTGTATTCTTCTGCTGCTTGCACATAGAAGAAATGGATGGCAAGCGAAGGGTCAAAATAGGTGGCAGCTACCGACAAGGAAAGGTGGCAACTGTCGTTATACACAAGTGGCAACTAATTTCTTCCAGCCCTCTTCATTCCAACATTTGCCCCTACTGTCCTTCTTTAGTGATTCCTACTCATCCATTTTTCATACCCAACTACTTGCGTCAATTAAGCTAGGAAGTTAAGTCATTTTCAAACGTAGTACATGGCAGATCTGGTGTACTCTGCCTGGCAATTGCGACTACACACTAAACCATGTAGTGTTCTACCCCTACAGCATAGATCCAGCACAAGATCGGGATATTTTCAGCCTTAAGGATGAGAAGGTCGAGATCGGAGATTCTCACCTGGTTTTTAGATTTTCGTCTCTCGAGGGCTGGGTTGGAGTTTGGGGCTGGGGGTGGGGAGGGTTGGTGTGTGGTTTTGAGGTGGGAGTGCCCTATGGATGTGCTCTGATTGCCATGGCAACCAGAGAAGGCCGGCGACGGAGGTCGGGGTTCGAGAGGTGGGGGACGATGGTGGCAGACGAGAGAGGGGATTGATCGGAGGCCGTGAACTGCCTGGTCGTGCGGCAGCGGGTCGGCTTGCCCGGACGAGGCAGTGCGGGCGGGGTTGGCACGCAACGGACGTGCGGGCCGTGCTTTTATGCGCGCGGACGTGGTCGTGCGGGCCGGTTCCCGTCCGTGCCACACGAGGCGTGCGGGCTGGTTCCCGTCGACGCCACACGTGTGGCAGTTATTCGGACCCATTAAGAATTGTCCACCACCACTTTAAAACAGAGAAGCAAAATAGTATCATAAATAATTATCTTCAACCGAAATGACCGTATCGTTCGCATACTGCGAGCATTTCCGATGTTCATGAAACTTCCCCACGGACCGATGGTTTAGAGACCAAACTTATGCACACGGTCCACGCCGTTGCTCCAAGATCATCCCCATGGTTGCACCGACCCTCGTGTCGTTGTTGCGTCATCCCTTCGGGGCGTAGCATCGCGACACGTGGTCCACACCGCCACCCCAAGGTCTTCTGATGTTGCCCCGACCGGCATGCTGCCGCTGCGTCGCCCCTTCGGGCCGTAGCTCCACTCCACCGTCTTCGCGCGTCGACTTTCACGTGGTATGCGATGTGCCGCCTTCCTTGGCACGGGAGCGCCATCGTCCATGTCGGTCTTCGTCATGTTGTTGGGTTCTCCTCGCCTACTTCGAGCACCGCCGCCACGCTCGCAACCTAGCCTCCGTTGCCACCTTCTCAGGCCGTTGCCGCTGCTCTGCTTCCTCATCACCTCTACCGCTCGCTCACCCAAGCCGCGCCGCCAGTCCACCCCCTTCATCCTCGTCCAGCATCTTCTCATCGTCAGCGTCGCCGTCATCTTCCTCGGCCACTTCATCTACTCCGACAACTGTGGCTGACATCGGCACCTTCTACCCTACGTCGACTGGCGCCGCAACCGTCGTCGGGTCCTGCTATGCTAGCACTCTCGACATGGCGTCCAGCTCATGCAGGTCCCGTCTACACATGCCCGGTGCTGGCAACACCGACGCGTGCCTTCGTTCACGATGTGTCCCCGGGCTTGGCAAACCCGGAGCAATGCCTCGTCAACACCGCCTTCTTCCTGGTGCACCACTACCTCGACACCACTGCACCCATGACTAACTCGGTGTCTCCTTGCGCCCGCGGCTCCATGGCGACTACCTCGACACCGGCCATCCTGACTCGACATCGACCACGGCGTCCGTCGCACGGCTACCACGATCACGGCTACACCACCTTGCGCTCTCGGCTACATCAACATCGGTACAAAGGGGTACCCCTTGCTTGAGAAACCTCATCGATTTTCACTCTAGCCACAACATCTGTGATGCATCGATCATTACGACTGTGGGGGGGATGTCCGTCGGCTTACCTTCGGATTCTTCTTCAGTCTCACCGTCCGCATCGCTACCGTTGTAACTACATGGGGATGTTGAGTATTATGGTTATTAGGAAAGATAAAATAGCATAGGATCTTATTCTACATGGACTTGTACTCCAAGTTAGTCATTGTACTTCTATATATATGCCCATGAGGCTCAAGCAATTAATGAATAATGCCACCAATTCCCTCTCTATTCCCCTCTACAGTACCAAAATACGTTAGATTTGACAATAATTTATCCTTTAGACAAAAAACTATGATAAGAACTAGGGAAACATTTGCATGGGCCGGCCGAATCGTTCGGCCGCTCACGCAACCTGCGTTCGATCAAAATAGATCGTACATTCTTGACACAAATGAAACGCACAACTCTTTCTCGTGGGCCCAGCAACCGCTCTTCCTTCTGCCTTATCTTCTCCCGCAAATCGCTCTCGTCCACTCGCATTTTCTTCTTCCCCTCTTTGCCTGAGCTATCTCTTGGTCTTCTCTGTCTCTGTCACCCGCCCTCTCCTCTGGTGAGCATCACAAAGCCAACCATCGACCCAGCATCCTATCCTCGTTTTTTTCTCTCAGCTGCATCTGCCGCTGCTCGAGACGACCGGAGCTGCGGCCGGGGGAGCATGGTGTTGTAACGGCGAGCATTGACGCCTGCGGTGGGAGGATGCAACCGGATCCTGAAAACTGCCGCAAACGGGGGGCGGACCATGATGCTGGAGCCTGGAGCGGAGCCCGAAGATGCTGGAACCAGCATCCATGGTTGCTACAACTAGCAGCTGCCGATGTGATGAGATCACCCCTAGCTATGTAGCTAATATTATTGCACCATCGGAGAAGGTCACGGCTGAGAAGGATGCATGCGACTCTGGCTGTAGAAAATATATCATACCAACACAACATGGAGTAGCAACTGGCATGAGGAGAACAGGTGCAGGTATACTTGGGCCCGTACCACGAGCATATTAGTCGATGCTACAACATTCAGTTAAATATCAATCACCAGCGACACCACCAATAGAAGATATCAAGCCAAACTTTCGGACTCCACCTCGTTGGAATTAATTAAACCATATACATGAAGGTCTCCTAGTTATACGGAGAATTTACTACATTAGTTTTGCTCCTCCTAGTTAATTAGTTTTTTTTCAAGTCCGTTCGTGTGTCCTTGTGAGTTACGGGCTTAGCCCAGGTTGCCTGCGTGCACCTATATAAATAAAGGCCGAGTGGCCATGTAAAAGCTAGGTTTAGTTTTGGCAAAAATACTCAGAACCTGCATCTAGCGATGCCCGCGTATCTATGTTCATGCGTTCCCTAATCAGGGTTTGATAATTGCATGTGTTTTGGCGACGTTAATTGTCAAGGCGCAAGTCTCGGTTTGATTCTTGATCTACAAGGGTCGATCTAGTTTCCTATTCTTCTCCATATACTTCTACTAGTTACTCCGTCGCCGTCGGGGCCGCTAATCGTCATTAGCTTAATCCCCTGCATCTATACTACTACTACCACGTACTTCCAGCCGCTGTTCATCTCTACAATCCATCCATCCATCTAGTCTGCTACTAGTCTCGTTCACGTACACATCCACAATCTCTTCACAAAATCCATTGCATTTTCTTTTTCCTGCAAGATTGCTTCTGCTAGCACAATTGTTGGCACGTGGTGAAAGATCAGGGCAACCCCAAAATCGTCTCAACGCAAGTTGAGCCGTATCAACTGGTACCAAAGAGCGTCAGGTTTATCATTACACGCGATGTCAACCGCAAGTAAGCGTGACGAGGATGAGGTGCACGAGGATGACGGGCCGCAGCAATATGGTCCCGATCTGGACTCAGGTGTCCGTGCTATGTTCAAGGCTGCATACCAGCATTTCGACAACCGCATGAAGGCCCTCGACGAGACGGTGACCGACGGGTTCCAGGCCATGCAGGCCGCCCTTCGTCGCCTAGAGGCAAGGGCAACAGGCGCGGCTGCTCCAGCGAGGGCACAACATGCCCTGCAGCACCGAGCACCTCTACATGTCCGTGGCGCGGACGTTGCCAACAACGACAATGATGCTGAGTCCGAGGATGGTTCTGATGCTCGCGCCGACTTGCCTCGCCGACGACGACATGATGCGCGTCCCTGTGATAATGGACCAAGGCGGCGCCGTGATGAGGACGAGGACAGAGGTCTTGGTAGAATAAAAATTACTATACCTTCGTTCACAGGCAAGGCCGGTCCCGAGGAGTATCTTGAGTGGGAGATGCGTGTGGAGCAGATTTTTGATAACCACCATTACTCCGAGGAGCGGAAGATTCATTTTGCTTCTCTTGAATTTTCAGGTTGCGCATTAATTTGGTGGGATCAACTCAACCGTGATGACGCGCGGCCAGAATCATGGCGTGAGATGAAGCGTACAATGCACGCTCGTTTTGTTCTAGCTTATTTTCAGAAGGAGCAGCACACAAAGCTTCGTCGTCTTGTACAAGAAGCCATGCCGGTGGATGAGTACTACCAAAAGATGCAAGTTTTGATGATCCAAACTAATGTGCATGAGTCTGATGATGCAACCATGACACGATTCTTTGAGGGGCTGAATGAAGATATACGCGACTGTGTTGATTTGATGCAGTATAATGATATGCAAGAGCTTCTTCATCAAGCGGAGCATGCCGAACAGTGGGTCAAAGCAAAGCAAGTTTTCAAAGGACGCACCAATTTCAGCATGGGGCGGCGTTCATATTCGCATGGCGATGATAATGTCAAGCCAGTTTCATCCTATAGGCCAGCTGCTACCGATCACAAGGAGATGAGCAAAGAATCTATGGTCGCGAGCAAAGTGGCTTCAAGGGCTGATTCAAGTGCGCAGTCTGCTATGCGTACTAGTGAGATTGTGTGTTACACATGTGGAGGTAGGGGACACAAACGCATTGATTGTCCGAACAAGAAGAGAGTGCTCCTTGTTAATAATGGATATGTTTCGGAAGACAAAACTGACTCAGAGTCTGAAGAGCCCAGGGAAGGGGAAAGTGAAGCTAATCCTATCATGTGCTATCCTATGGATTATGATCTACCATGCATCATGGTGCAGCGAGCTAAAGAGGATCAAATTCCAAGCGCGGGACAGCGGTGGAAAATTTTTCAGTCACAATGCCGAATCAACAAGTGTTGCAAGTTGATTATTGATGGAGGGAGCTACACAAATATCATAAGCAAGCGGGTGGTGGATGCTTTAGGAATGAAGGCATGGCCACATCCGCAGCCATATTGCATTGAGTGGTTGTACAACTCCGGACATCTAAAGGTGACTCACAAGGTACGTGTAAAGTTCAATATTGGCACATATTATGATGAGGTCATTTGTGACATTGTGCCAATGGATGTGTGCCAATTACTATTGGGTCGTCCGTGGCAATATGATCGTAATGCTATACATGAGGGAAGGTTGAACACTTACGTGTTCCGAGATGTTGGCATCAAACATGTGCTGCAGCCCATGGGTAATAATTCTATCAAGATTGATCCTCTATTTGCCATACACAAGAAGATTTTTAAGGGTGCCCCGAAACCGAGGATGGTTTCGCGTGAAGGGGGAGTGGATGATGTGATCACCCCTAGCTATGTAGCTAATATTATTGCACCATCGAAGAAGGTCACGGCTGAGAAGGATGCATGCGACTCTGGTTGTAGAAAATATATCATACCAGCACAACATGGAGTAGCAGCTGGCATGAGGAGAACAGCTGCAGGTATACTTGGGCCCGTACCGCGAGCATATCAGTCGATGCTACAACATTCAGTTAAATATCAATCGCCAACGACACCACCAACAGAAGATATCAAGCCAAACTTTCGGACTCCACCTCGTTTGGAATTAATTAAACCATATACATGAAGGTCTCCTAGTTATACGAAGAATTTACTACATTAGTTTTGCTCCTCCTAGTTAATTAGGTTTTTTTTCATGTTCGTTCGTGTGTCCTTGTGAGTTACGGGCTTAGCCCAGATTGCCTGCGTGCATCTATATAAATAAAGGCCGAGTGGTCATGTAAAAGCTAGGTTTAGTTTTGGCAAAAATACTCAGAACCTGCATCTAGCGATGCCCGCGTATCTGTGCTCATGCGTTCCTTAATCAAGGTTTGATAATTGCATGTGTTTTAGCAACGTTGATTGTCAAGGCGCAAGTCTCGGTTTGGTTGTTGATCTACAAGGGTCGATCTAACTTCCTGTTCTTCTCCATATACTTCTACTAGTTACTCCGTCGCCGTCGCCACCGCTACTCGTCATTAGCTTAATCCCCTGCATCTATACTACTACTACCACGTACTTCCAGCCCGTTGTTCATCTCTACAATCCATCCATCCATCTAGTCTGCTATTAGTCTCGTTAACTACACATCCACAATCTCTTCCGATTCCAACAAGATCCATTGCATTTTCTTTTTCCTGCAAGATTGCTTCTGCTAGTACAATTGTTAGCGCGTGGTGAAAGATCAGGGCAACCCCAAAATCGTCTCAACGCAAGTTGAGCCGTATCACGATGGTGGAGACGGCAACAAGTGCTAGAGATCCGGTGAGTTTTTTTTGTTGGAACCACCTCTATATTTTGCTACCATCGTCTTCGATTTTGTTGGATCCAACCTAGATTCTGCTACTATGTTTCTCTTTTGCAGGAACCAGTGTACCAGTTTGTTACCACCATATTCAATTTTTGCTGGAACTAACCAAAATTTTGTTGCCATGTTTGTTTGCTGGAACCTTGTGCGCCGCTTTTCGCTACAATAGTTTTAGGTTTTGCTACCACTTGTACTCTCATTTGCTACATCCTTTTTCATGAGGTTGCCCACAATCGTGATTATATTTTTTTGGCTGCAACCGCTACTGATTTTTGCTACTATGGTCTACGGGCGAAGCCCCGAGCTGGGACCAGAAGCTGATTTTGAGGGTTTCTGCGATTTTTGTTGCAGCCTGCATCCGCAAAAGCTTCCGTCGACATGTTTTTTTTTTTGCTACCATGTAAGCTGCATCCGGCTGTTAGGATTCCTCGACGGCGGCGAGTTATTTGCTACCGGCGAGCTGCGCCGGCGTGTGGCGACGGCGAGCCGACAAGCGCCGCGACGGGACCTGCAAGACGGAGACAACGTGGGGCGAGGAGCAAGCAGGGGCTAGGGGGCATTTACTGCGAGGAAGAAGAAGACCGTATGCGCGAGAGGTAGCGGCTTCATTGGGCGGTTGCGGTGCGACCCGCCGGCGCCTATCAGTGGCCTAAGAGCAACTCCAAAGGGCCGACCCATTTCGCCCGGCTGCGTCCGTTTGGGTCGGCGCGGACAAAAGTGGCGGCCCAACGCGCCGACCCAAACCCAAATCACGTCCGCGTCGCGTCCGCGCCGACGCATTTGTGGCCCAAATTTGCGCCCCAAATGCGTCGGCACGGACGCCGAAAGGGCGCTTCGCGTGCCTTCTCGCTATCCGTCGCGCCCCCACATGGCAGCCGTCCAACTGTCCGCTGCCCACGCGGTCAGCTTAATTTATGACGGCAGGCCCACGCGTCAGCGACGACGCTCGTCCTTTTTTAAGCCGATCGTGCGGCGGGGCCGTCCTCATCCACACTCGTCGTCCACATCTGCCCACCTTTGCTCCCTCGTCGCCGGCAAACCCTAGCCACCACAACCACAACGAGATGGGCCTCTTCTCCGGCGCCAGCGGCAGCAAGGCCAAGGGCAAGTCACCCGCCACCCCTTTCCCCTCCGAGTTCTTCCCACGTCCGCCGGCGCCGGCGCCTCGCCGACAGAGGCAGCACGTCAACGTGCCAGTGCACCAGGTGGAGTGGCACTGGCAGAACCGCCAGCCTCTGCCGTATTCGGACGTGACGCTGCCGCACGACTGGCATCTGGATCCAGATAGGATCCCAGTGCCGGCGGCGCCGCGGTCGGCTCGTGCTCACGCGGAGGAGGTGCGGCGCCGGCGGGCGCTGCTGACGCCGGAGCAGCGCACCGACCCGGCCTACACAACCGACTCGCCCAATTGGGCGAGGTGGTTCACC
The DNA here is from genome assembly GCF_002162155.2 of Triticum dicoccoides. Lineage (NCBI taxonomy): Eukaryota > Viridiplantae > Streptophyta > Magnoliopsida > Poales > Poaceae > Triticum > Triticum dicoccoides. The sequence continues at coordinate 510,696,283 of NC_041387.1, forward strand.
TTCGAGTACGAGGAGGCGAGGCGACGGGGCGTGCCCGAGGTCGATCGGACGTTGCCGCCAACGCCGCTCGTCGTCCGCGAGGAGGACCATGCGGCGGAGGACGCCTACCAGGCGGCCCTTGCGGCCCTTGCGGCCGTCTACCAGGAGAGCGAGGAGGACGGGCGGCGCAGAGCGGAGGTGGAAGAGGAGGCCTGGTACGAGGCGGCAATGGCGCAGGCCCTTGCCCTTTCCGCGGCGGGCGGCATCGTGGTGCCGCCGGTGGCCCCGCCGTCCCCCATCAAGCCGGAGCCGCAGCCGGAGCCCGAGTCCATCGCGCGCTTCTCCTGGAATGGAGTGGTGCGCGAGTGGGTGTCCGCGCCACCCGTTTAGCTGGGGGCGACGCCGGCGCAGGAGCAGGTGTACCTCAAGATGTGGCGCCAGCGCCGGCTAGCAGAGGAGCGCCTTGACGGCGAGTACGAGGAGATGCTCGAGCGCGACCTCGAGGAGGAGCAGCGCGAGGCCGAGGAGCTGGCGCGCCAGGCCGCGGCTGCACAGGCGGCCGCACACCCCCCCGCCCCGGCACTGCCTGCGCCGGCACAGGCCGACATGACGGCGCTCTGGAACACGACGTTCGCCTGGGCCGGGCCGGTGCCGACGCTCATCGACCTCACGGACCCCGAGGACGACGACGACGACGCTTAGGGCAGCCCGCCGCCTCGTAGTTTATTAGGCTGTTTTTATTAATGCAAATGTGGACCCTCGCCGGTCTTTGTGGCCGGCTTTAATGTTTAATTAGTGATGTTTTTCTTTTTTTAATATGCATGCGTTTATTTTTTTTACGCCGTTAAAATGGGTCTCAGACCAGTGTTGGGCGCACGCGCCAACCCAAATGCGAAAGCGGGCATCCGTGTCCGTCTGGCCGACCCAAACGGATAAAATCGCCATCCGTTTGGGTCGGCCCGTCGGAGTTGCTCTAAGAACTACCATGTGGAGGTTGCAGCTCTAGTTGAAGTAACGTGCATGCATGTGCATGCCTTGCACGCCTTAGCTACTATACATATCAATCAAAGAAATGCCGGCTGCATGCATAAATATCAAATGTTGAGACAAATATCTCTCCGCAGCATACCGGCTGAATGTGACGGAGTTCAGCGATTCGTTGCGTACGAAGTTCCCGTTTCGCAGCTGCGGCAGACCGGCGGCACGTGTGCGGTCAGCACAAGAACTCACCAGTGGCGGACCGGCTCGCTCACCACCACGCTCCTTTCCTCCTCTGCCTTATCTTCTTCCCCTTCACCTACACTCCACAAATTCGTGGGGTAGGTAGAATCCAGCTAGCGGCCATGGCAATCGCATTGGCAGCCTTCCTCCTGATACCGCTCTTCTCCCTCGGCGCAGTCTTCGTCCTCCGTGCGTGGAGACTCGACAAGAAGGCGCCGGCGCAGCGCACGCCGAGGACGCGGCCGTACCCGCTGCTCGGCCACCTGCCGCAGTTCCTGGCGAACCGGCACCGCGTGCTGGACTGGCTCACCGAGGTGCTCGCTCTCCTGCCAACCTGCACGCTGGTGTTCCGCCGGCCCGGCGGCGTCCGAGGCGTCATCACCGCGAACCCGACCAACCTGGAGCACATCATGCGTGCCAGCTTCGATAACTACCCCAAGGGCCCGCGCTTCGCGGCGCTGCTCCACGACTTCCTCGGCCGGGGCATCTTCAACGCCGACGGCGAGGCCTGGCGCGCGCAGCGGAAGGCGGCCAGCTACGAGTTCAACACGCGCTCGTTGCGCCTCTTCGTGGCACGAAGCGTGCACAGCGAGCTCCACGGCAGGTTCCTCCCGCTCCTGCGCCGTGCCGCCGGGTCCGGCAGCCAGCTCAACCTCCAGGACACGCTTGAGCGGTACGCGTTCGATAATATCTGCCGTGTCGCCTTTGACCACGACCCCCGCCAGCTCCCGGACGGAGACGACAGCGCTGGCCCAGAAGTCGAGAGCACCGCGACCGCGAGCAGCAGTTTCGCCGACGCGTTCCGGGACGCGGCCAATCTCAGCGCTGGCAGGTTCCAGTACGCCGTCCCAGGATTCTGGATGATCAAGAAGGCGCTTAATCTGGGCTCCGAGCGGCGGCTGCGCGAGTCCATTGCCATGGTGCATGGCTTCGCCGATCGCATCATACGGTCGCGGCGGGAGGAGATGAGCATGGGCTGCGAGAAGCACGACCTGCTGTCGAGGTTCATGGCGAACCAGGGCGAGAGCTACACCGAGACGGCCCTCCGCGACGTAGTGATCAGCTTCCTCCTCGCGGGGCGGGAAACGACATCCTCGGCGCTCACCTGGTTCTTCTGGCTGCTGTCCTCGCGCCCGGACGTGGAGCGCCGCATCCGCGACGAGGTCGCCGCCGTGCGCGCCGCCGAGCGATCGGCGATCACGGCAGAGCCGGGTTCGATCTCGACGAGCTGAGGGAGATGCACTACGTGCACGCGGCCATCACGAAGTCGATGCGGCTCTACCCGCCGGTGCCGGTGAACTTTCTGCGGGCGGAGGCCGCCGACGTCCTGCCGGACGGCACGGCGGTGGGGGCAGGTTGGTTCGTGGCGTACAACTCGTACGCAATGGGGAGGATGGAGTCCGTGTGGGGAGAGGACGCGCGGGCGTACCGACCGGAGCGGTGGCTGGACCCGGCGGAGGGGACGTTCCAGCCGGACAGCCCGTTCCGCTACATAGCGTTCCACGCGGGACCGAGGATTTGCCTCGGGAAGGAGATGGCCTACATCCTGATGAAGTCCATCGTGGCATGCGTGCTGGAAGAGTTCGAGCTCGCAGTGGACGGCGCATACCGGCCGCGGCAGGTGACCTCGTTGACGTTGCGGATGGCGGACGGGCTCCCGGTGACGGTGAAGGCTAGAGTGAATTGATTACAACAAGATGGAGGGAAATTTTGTTTTAAATAAGGTAACCGTATAGAAGAACGTCAGTGAGTGAAAGATGGATTCCAGAATACACACAATTGTCCTTTTTCTTAGGTGGGTGGTTTTTCTACGCCCACAGACATTGCACCTGATGCACCCATGACCGGAAACATAACAAAAGAAACTCTAAATGATCTGAAGCTTGATGGCTTTGAATATGACAAAATGTTTCAGGTGCTTGTAAATTTTCGAGGCCAAATAACATCCGAGGAGCTCTCTAAAAGAAAAAGAAAAAGTGCTCAAGCATATATGCACTTTCAAGCAGAATTTGTATTTTGTTTACATGAAGATCATTTTATTTGGCCACCAAGCTTTGCAAGCACCTAAAACAGTTGTTCATAATCCATGCCATGAAGTTTAAGATTTTTTTTTACTATTTGTTGTGGGTACTATGAGCTTGATGTAGGCACTACTTTCTTTTTTTCTTAGGTAGGTATCCTTTGAACTGTTGTTCCGTTAGGAACCCGGCTTCCATTTGGGAGAGAAAGACGTATGGGGGAAAGGCTAAATATTCAATGACACATCTAGAATTTTAGCAATAGAAAAAAAAGTCAGCTAAAAAAAGTAAAAAAGTGCAGTGCAAATTAGTTACTAAAGTCTTATAGAATTATATTTATCCGACACATGTTAAAATATGCCCAAACTAGTGTACAAATAGTTCTAACACAGTCTTAAATGAATAGAAGATGATAAAAGTAATTCAAATATGTCATTTCAACACCAATACCACTAAAGGAAAGCCTAAACCTTGGAGCAACAACATGCATCCTAAAGTTGAGAGTTGGACACATGTCTTTAGTGTCGATCTTCATCTAACCAAGAAAAGCCGGGTGCCTTGAGGAGAACGAGGAGAACCCCTCACAAAAGGAATGTCGAAGTAGAATGAGGAGAACCACGAATGGGTCTGCTCGCTAACCCGACTTCAGATAGAACAATCAGACCTCTCCCCAAGTATTATGAGAACACCTAGCTCACCAAGACCATGACACATGATGCACATCGAACTCTGTTGTCAATGCACCCGAAACTGAATTGTAATCCACCGAGAATGGAACAAGATGAGATAGTCCCAGCCTGATCAACTGACAGTAAGCCTAACCAACTCATGCCGAACAACAGAGTTCATCATCATCCAACTCAATACATTACCAATTGATATTTTTTATTTCACAAAGTATTTATCTCAATCGTGTTTGTGGATGCTATTTGTACCGCCTACATGTTTCTCGAAATTATCAGGTTTGCCCCGGTTTCTCCATCCACAATTTAGAAAGTTGTCACCCCTATGTTGTTGTTGTTGTTGTGGATAGGGTTGTGTTGGATGAAGAGCATCCAGATTCAAATGTCACGTTGTAAGCATAATGGCAACGCACCAAACGACGGTAAATCCTAGAACTAGTCGTCTTTTTTGACACGTAGAATCGGTTGTTTTGCTTAGCGAAGGAGGAGATTAAGGATAAAGCAGAAGGGGAAATGAGAGATGACGCTTCACGCATCTAAACATCGATGCCTTGTCACTCGGCTCCGCTGTTCTTAATTCTAACGCCACACACACATATGGGCTTAATAGTGTTGGAAACGTAGTAGAAAACAAAAAAAAATGTCTCCCTACGATCACCTAGGAACACTATGAAGATGAGATTTGGATCGGATCGTTACCACCTCCGAGTTGCAGCGAAAGAAGAGTCGGTCTAGATCGTTTTGTTGAGAATCGTTGCATGGAAAACAAAAAAAATTATACGCACACGCAATGATCTATCCATGGAGATGCACAACAATGAGGGGGGGAGGGGGCGAGTGTGTCTACGTACCCTCGTAGACCGTAAGCGGAAGCGTTTCACAACACGGTTGATGTAGTCGAACTTCTTCGTGCTTCAACCGATCAAGTACCGAATGCACGCCACCTTCATGTTCTACACATGTTCAGCTTAGTGACGTCCCTCACCTTCTTGATCCAGCAAAACGTCTAGGTAGTAGATGAGTTTCGTTAGCACGACGGCATGGTGATGGTGATGGTGATGGTGAAGTGATCTCCGCGGGGCTTCGCCTAAGCACTACAAAAATATGACTGGGGGTGTAAACGGTGGAGGGGGGCGCCGCACACGGCTAGGCAATTGTCTGTTTTGTGTTAGGCGTCCCCCTCCCACATATATATAGGTGTGAGGGAGGGAGGAGCAGCCAAAGGAGGCGCCCAAGTAGGAATCCTACTTGGAGTCCCTCCCAAGCCGCGCCCCCTTCCTGCCTTATATAGGTGCAGGGAAAGGCAGGGGAGGGTGCCCCCCCTTTCCTTTCTCCCATGAGAGGGAAAGGCAGGAGGGGCTAGCCCTCCCTCCTTTCCTTCCCTTAGGGCCTGCTGTCCAAAGAAGGGGCGCACCAGGGGCCAGTATGTCCCTCCCTTGGCCCATTAGGTCCATAACACCTACAGGAGGTGTCCGGAACCCCTTCCGGTGACCCGATGGCAATCCGATGCATCCCGAAACCCTTCTGGTGTCTGAATACCATCGTCCTATATATCAATCTTTATCTCTCGTCCATTTAGAGACTCCTCGTCATGTCCGTGATCTCATCCTGGACTCTGAACAACATTCGGTCACCAAATCATATAACTCGTATAACACTATATCGTCAATGAATGTTAAGCGTGCAGACCCTATGGGTTCGAGAACTATGTAGACATGACCGAGACAACTCTCCGGTCAATAACCAATAGCGGATCCTGGATGCCCATATTGGCTCCTACATATTCTACGAAGATCTTTATCGGTCAAACCGTTATGACAATATACGTAATTCCCTTTGTCTATCGCTATGTTACTTGCCCGAGATTTGACCGTCGGTATCTCTATACCTAGTTCAATCTCGTTACCGACAAGTCTCTTTCTCGTTCCGTAATACATCACCTCGTGACTAACTCCTTAGTTGTTTGCTTGCAAGCTTATGATGTGTATTACCGAGAGGGCCCAGAGATACCTCTTCGATACTCAGAGTGACAAATCCTAGTCTCGATCTATGCCAACTCAACAAACACCTTCGGACACACCTGTAGAGCATCTTTATACTCACATAGTTATGTTGTGATGTTTGATAGAACATAAGGCATTCCTCCGGTATCTGGGAGTTGCATAATCACATAGTCGAAGGAATATGTATTTGACATGAAGAAAGCAATAGCAATAAAACTGAACGATCATTATGCTAAGCTAACGGATGGGTCTTGTCCATCAGATCATTCTCCTAATGATGTGATCCCATTATCAAATGACAACTCATGTCCATGGTTAGGAAACCTTAACCATCTTTGATCAACGAGCTAGTCTAGTAGAGGCTTACTAGGGACACGGTGTTTGTTTATGTATTCACACATGTATTTAATTTCCAATAAATACAATTCTAGCATGAATAATAAACCTTTATTATAAATAAGGAAATATAGAATAACAACTTTATTATTGCCTCTAGGGCATATTTCCTTCATGTTCATGGAGCCCCTCAAACCGTAGATGGATGATCCCGCGAACCGCCCACAAACAGTCCCTCGAACGTAAGACTGAAAGCACGGTCTCTCCACATATTGCAAGCGCAAGGTATTTCATGATCCGGGGGTGCTTCGCCGTTCAGAGCTAATCGTCGCCAGACAATTAGAGGGAGGAAATTAGAACCAAACTAGATTATGAGGATTAGAGAAAGTAGATCTAGCTCTAACTGGAACAACTAGAACTAGACTATAGAGAACTAGAGGAGGATCAAAAACTTGTATATCTCAAAAGTGCCCAAAACCTCTAGTATATATAGATTGGAGGGGGCAAGGGGGCGCCACACAAGAGGGGATGACTCCCCCTTGCGCTGGCCTAGGGGACGATAATCCCTCCCCAATTCGACCTCCCCTCCCTTCTTTCGATGTGAAAGGATTGATATAGTTGACTAGAGGGGGGTGAATAGGCAACTAACAATTTTTAGCCTTTCTTTACCAAATTAAACTTTGCATCAAAGTAGGTTGTCTAGATATGCAACTATGCAACAACAATAAGCATACAAGCAAGCAAAGGATAGAACACAATATATCTTGCACAAGTAGAGGTAAGAGATAACCAAGAGTGGAACCGATGAAGACGAGGATGTGTTACCGAAGTTCCTTCCTTTTGAAGGGAAGTACGTCTTCGTTAGAGTGGTGTGGAGGCACAATGCTCCCCAAGAAGCCACTAGGACCATAGTATTCTCCTCACGTCCTCACACAATGTGAGATGTCGTGATTCCACTATTCGTGCCCTTGGAGGCGGCGACTGAACATTTACAAACAAGGTTGGGGCAATCTCCACAACTGAATTTGAGGCTCCCAACGACACCACGAAGCTTCACCACAATGGACTATGGCTCTGCGGTGACCTCAACTGTCTAGGGTTATCAAACACCCAAGAGTAACAAGATACGCAAGGGATTAGTGGGGGGAATCAAATTTCTCTTGGTGGAAGTGTAGATCGAGGCCTTCTCAAGCAATCCCTAAAGAATCAACAAGTTTGATGGGCTAGGGAGAGAGATCGGGCGAAAATGGAGCTTAGAGCATCAATGGAGCTTGGGGATGGAAGAGGTGGTCAACTCAAAGAAGAAGACACCCCTTTATAGTCAAGGGACAATTCCAACCGTTACCCACCAACTCAGCCTGCGACAAGCGGTACTACCACACGGACCTGCGGTACTACCGCGGTTGTCTGTGGTACTATCGTGGGCGCGGCAGGGCCCGGACTCATCCTGATGAGCATAGACAGGGGGCGGTAGAACCGCTGGCGCGGTACTACCGTGGCCCTATGCGGTACTACTGCAAGGCACGAACAGTCCAGGCACGGTAGGCACGGATATAAAAAATTACATCCGTGACTACATCCGCTGAGTTTTTATCTATGCAAAAGTCCGACACGGTACTACCGCAAACCAGGTGCGGTACTACCGTGTAGGGTGCGGATGTAAAAAATTACATCCGCCCCTACTTCCGCTGATGCCGCTGTGCCTGGCCAGGGTTTACGGTACTACCGCGCCTAAGCACGGTACTACCGTGTAGGGCGCGGATGTAAAAAATTACATTTGCCCCTACTGCCGCTCGCGTAGCTGCGGCTGGCTAGAGCTCACGTTACTACCTCTCAAGAGGAGCGGTACTACCGTGGGCGCCTACAGTACTACCATGTCGGGGCCTGGTACTACTGCAAAGGCCTGCGGTAGTACCGCTCTGGGGAGCAGTACTACCGCCAGCCTTAGAACAACAACACTAGGAGTCCTTCATTTTGCATAGACACGGAGAGATGGAGGAAGCTCCAAAGAGCCAAAGGAGAGGAGGTGCAAAAGGAACAAATGTGTACGTGAGATTCCACCCAAACCTTTCCAAGGCGGAGCCCCTCTTAATAGTACGGCTTTCGTACGACTCAAATCCACCGAAAAGAAACGTAGAGAAACGCCATCTTCAATAGTCTTCAAGGGGCACCAAATCGTCTTGTGTTTAGACATGATATATCTGAAAAGCTCAATACACACGATTAGTCCGCAAAAGCATTGTCATCAATCACCAAAACTACTAAGGGATAAATATGCCCTTACAATCTCCCCCTTTTTGGTGGATTGATGAAAATACGGGATTTGCACATAGGGATATAAAATGAGGCCACGGCAAACCCACAATCTATAAAATATAGACGGTCTCCCCCTAGATGTGTGCACTCTAGAGATGTGCTTTGGACTGCACGGCACACATACTAGGATCAACACTCCCCCTATATTTTATAGACAAGGCATCTCTTACAACAATATAACTAACACTAAGCAAGTAGGCAAGATGAAGGATATGACTAAGTAACAATGATAAAAGATATGATAGAGTGCATATGTATTACACCATATGATAGATAACTTAGTCTCACAAGCACAAACCGAACCAAAGAAAACGATGTTCAATAGAACGAAAGCAAAGCGACAAAGCGAAACACACGACACAAGACTCGCAAATCCTACACTCTCTCCCCCTTTGGCATCGAGACACCAAAAAGGCAGAGAGGACACCTACGACACAGGTGGTAGCTCAGGCTAAGAACGACTCCTCGTCGGACTCGGCAGCGGGAATAGGCTCCTCCTCTGACTCCATCCACTGATACCCCTGCTTGGCTATCCAGGCAGCCTCCGGAGTGATGACTTCCTCTAAGATACTGGTGAGATCCTCGCCAAAGGTCCTCAAGATCTTCTTATCGCGCTCGCGACTCTTCTTGGAGTCAACATGGGCCTTGTACTATCCCTTGGTCTGTATGCAGAACAGCTTCTTCATCTTCGTCTTCAGCTTCTTAGTCCAAGAGAGCTCAAAAGAGGGATGAGTGTATCCATCAGAACTGTCCTCATCAGCTTCCTCCTCCTAGATCTCATCCTTATCCACATCTATCGTGGCAACCTCGGCCTCAACACTGGTGGTGGTGTTAGCCCATTGGCTCTTGATGCAGAGCTTGATGGGCCCATGATGAATCCAGCTGGGGGCAATGAACTCATCATTGGGATAGAGCTTCTCCCAAGTCTTGGAGATCAAGAGAAACAGGTAGGGGCCATAGATGGGGACCTTACGGTTGAACACTACAAACTGAAGCTCGCACCACATGATATGTGAGGCATCAAGTGGTTGCGTCTGAGCCTGATGCGCCTCCTCACATAGGAGCATCATATCCACAAGATAGGCATGCACCTGGCCCATGTCACCGATGCGTGGGAAAAGGGTGTTGCGGAAGATCCGATGCATGATGTCAAGGAAGGAGTTCAGCACCCACACCTTCTTACTAGCAAGCGTCTTCTCAACAAGGAAGGGCTGGAGCTTGTTCTTGTTGGCAGACTCGGAGTTGGCATGAGGGCGAACTCCAATGGGCGTCTCGAGCCCAGCATCAGGAACCTGAAGCAAGTCCATGAAGTCCTTCCACTTAGCATACAACTGTTGGCCATTGGTCATCCATGTCATGGTCCTTGCCTCATCAGAATGGAAGTGGACCAAAGCAAAGAACTGAGCCACAATGTCTGGGTCAAAGTCCAGGTGAAAGGTAAGCATGTGCTCAATGCCAAACTGCTCCACTAGATCCAAAGCCTCTCCAAAATAGTCAAGGTGCTTGTCCTGTCTCATGTGATGCATGTCAATCCAGTGAACTTCCACGTAGACGTTCTGCTTGGCCTTGATCACATCCATATAGATAAGGTTCTGCTGCTTGGTCCAGAACAGATCATTGCCTCTGAAGTTGGCATGAGGATTCACATAGGGGTTGATCTTCCTTCGAACAATGAACTCGGCCAGAGGTATCTCATCCATGCCCATGGTGGGCTCCTTGTGCTTGGTGGCGGTGTGCTTGGTTCTGCGTTGGGAGGCATTGGAGCCCTCTGGAGCTTCATCTTGGTTGCGGAGGCGCTTCGAGCCCGTTTCACAGCTAGGATTCGAACGGCGAACATTGGAACTGGAGCCACCAGCTAGACACACGACACAAGAACACACACGAAAAACAAGAAGGATCAATGCAAATAGCAGGGTCAAAGCCAAAAGAAACAAGCAAGAACGAGATTTGGAATGAAAAAATAGTATATTTTGCACATCTACGACAGTACCGGACCGGCGCACGGATGTAAAAAATTACATCCGCTCCAGCTGCGGTAGTACTGTGCCGGGGTGGCACGGTAGTACCGCGCCTGGAGCGGAAGTAATTTTTTACTTCCGTGCCCCGAGCGGTAGTACCGTGCGAGGCGGAGGAGCGGTACTACCGCATGGATTCAACCGCGCGGATCTGGATCAGGAACAACCCCAAAATGAGATCGGTACTACCGTTGATCAAACTAAACTGTTGTGACATACCAAATAGCATACTTGCTACACTACCACTCGCCTACAATTCCTTCTTGCACAGATCTAGCCAATAACCATATGAACTACACATGCATCTCCCCAAGACCTAGAAGCACAAGAACAGAACAAAAAGAGGAGGACTTGGGGAAATACTAGGGTCCATGGCAAGAGGACAAGGTGGGGAATGATTCCACCGGACGGAATGCGAGGAGAGCGGCCGGAGACGGAGATCCAGCGAGGAACTCCGGCGTCGTTCTTGGGTAGGAGAGAGAGAGATGGGGTGGGGAAAAGAGATGAATAGGTATGGGGGAGTTGGAACTCCCCCTGCCCCGCTCTTAACCCCCACTCGCTCGCATGGGCACGGTAGTACCGCGGGTCATCGCGGTAGTACCGCCAGGGCGGAAGTACCGCTCGCTGGGCGGTAGTATCGCTCTTCCAGCGGCACTAAAAAATTACTGCCGCGATGGAAGCGGTAGTACCGTGTGCCTGGGATGCAACTATGCACGCACAAAGCAAACCACTCCTGCGGTAGTACCGTGGCTTGCCACGGTAGTACCGTACCCCCAAGAAAATGCAAGTTTCGCACAAGAGAGGGAAACAGCATTTGCAAATCAACCTTCAAGACACCGAACACACCAAGAGGCAAACACAAACGATGACACAAGCACGACACAAGGAGAAGGCAAAAGACAACGAAGACCAAAACACGAGCCACAACTCTTAGGAAGAGAGGGCGGTGGCCGGAGCCACCTATGTATGAGTCAATTGGTATGGTACCGCGAAGAATTATCCTTGGGCCCATGACCAAGACTCGTCTTTGACGCACAAGTACCATAAAAATGGCTAATGTGAAAGGTTTGATCAATTTATGCATAATGGGGGAGGAAAAGTTCATTGAGAGAACAACACTCCCCCTATGTCCATGCCTACACCTAAACAAGATAGCATGATGAGTATGGTGGGGTGTGCAAGGGTTCAAACCACATTGCTCGAATCAATGATATTTAGCTCATGCCTTAACTCGCGAAATCTTGCTTCATCCAAGGGCTTCGTGAAAATATCTGCAAGGTTATCATGAGTGTTGACATACTTGAGCTTGATCTCCCCTCGCCTAATGCGATCCCGAATGAAGTGATACCGAATCTCAATATGCTTCGTCTTGAAGTGTTGCACCGGGTTGAGAGAGATCTTGATGGCACTTTCATTGTTACACCAAAGAGGCACTTCATCACAAGTGACACCGTAATCCTTCAAAGTTTGCCTCATCCATATAAGTTGAGCACAACAACTACCGGCAGCCACATACTCCGCTTCGGTGGACGAGAGAGATACACAACTTTGCTTCTTAGAAGACCAACTCACTAAAGAGTAACCAAGCAATTGGCACCCTCCGGAGGTGGACTTCCTATCCACTTTGTCTCCCGCCCAATATGAGTCTGTATATCCCAAAAGATCAAAGTTGGCTCCTCTTGGGTACCATAAGCCAAAGTTTGGGGTATGAGCCAAATATCGAAATATTCACTTGTCCGCCACAAAGTGGCTTTCCTTATGTGTGGCTTGAAATCGTGCACAAATTCCCACACTCAACATGATATCCGGTCTAGATGCACAAAGGTAAAGCAAGGATCCAATCATGGAGCGATATACCTTTCGATCCACCACTTGACCATTGGGATCAATGTCAAGTTGGCATTTGACGGGCATTGGAGTGGAGGCCGGCTTGACATCACTTAGCTTGAATCTCTTGAGCATGTCTTGAGTGTATTTGGCTTGGTTGATGAAGGTTCCTTCTCTTCATTGCTTGATTTCAAACCCGAGAAAGAACTTCAACTCTCCCATCATGGACATCTTGAACTTTGAGGTCATGAGAGCGGCAAATTCCTCATTTAAGGCTTTGTTAGGAGAACCAAAGATAATATCATCAACATGTAGTTGGCAGACAAACAACTCCCCTTTGACCTTCTTAGTAAAAAGAGTGGGGTCAATTTTCCCAATTTCCAACCCACGATCTTGCAACAACTCAGTAAAGATGCTCAAACCACACACGTGGGGCTTTTTTAAGGCCATAGAGTGCCTTGTTGATTTGGTACACATGATCGGTGAAATAGGGATCCTTGAACCCCTGGGGTTGTTTGACAAATACCAACTCGTTAATGGGACCATTAAGAAAAACACTCTTCACATCCATTTGTTGCAACTTGAAATTATGATGAGAAGCATAAGCAATAAACAAACGAATAGATTCAAGGTGAGCAACGGGGGCAAAGGTTTCACCGTAGTCGATACCCTCGACTTGGGAGTAGCCTTGTGCCACCAAACGAGCCTTGTTGCGAACAATGATTCCATGAGCATGTTGCTTGTTTTTGAATATCCACTTGGTTCCAATGACATTATGATTACCGGTTGGCCTTGGCACTAATTTCCACACTTGGTTGTGCTCGAAGTTGTTGAGTTCTTTATGCATGGCATTGAGCCAATCCGGATCCTCGAGCGCCTCATAGACCTTTTGGGGTTCGACACAAGAAACAAACGCGTGATGTTCACAATAGTTTGCTAATTGTCTACGAGTGCTTACACCCTTTCTTAGGCTTGCAACCAAATTCTCCATGAGATGACCTTTGGTTGTGAGCTTGGAAGCGATCTTCGTGGCACGACGCTCTAATTCCTCCTCGGATGTGAAAAGAGGAGGGGTAACTTGATCATCTTGAGCGCCGTCTTGAGCTTGTTCTTGATCTTGAGCTTGCTCTTGATCTTGAACTTGCTCGAAAGAGAGAACTTGACCTTGGGCATAACTTGGTGGCTCACCACCATCTTGAGGTTGATCTTGCCCTTGATCTTGTTCACATGGTTAAGAGCCTTCACTTTGTTCTTCGGAAGCGTGTGTGTCTTGGGTTGGTGATGGCTCCACTTGAGTGGAGCATTGTACTTCTCCTTCGGCCACAAGGGGTTCCTCAATGGGTAGGATATGACCAACACCCATTCTTCTTATGGCTTGGGGAGGAATTTCATCACCTACATCACAAGTACCACTTTGCTCCACTTGGGAGCCGTTATTCTCGTCATACTCCACGTTATACATCTCCTCAATGAGTCCCGTGGACTTGTTGAGGACTCGGTAAGCATGAGAGTTTGTAGCATAACCAACAAATATGCCCTCATGAGCTCTAGCCTCAAATTTAGACAAACGAACACCTTTCTTGAGAATGAAACACTTACACCCAAACACCCGGAAGTACTTGAGGTTGGGCTTGTTATCGGTGAGTATTTTATAGGGAGTCTTGTTCAAGCCTTTGCGGAGATAGAGCCGATTGGATGCATGACATGCTGTGTTGATAGCTTCGGCCCAAAAGTTGTAAGGAGACTTGAACTCCGCCATCATGGTCCTTGCCGCATCCATCAATGTCTGATTCTTCCTCTCCATGACACCATTTTGTTGAGGGGTGTATGGTGCAGAATATTGATGCTTGATCCCCTCATCACTAAGAAACTCATCCAAGGTGTAGTTCTTGAACTCGGTGTCGTTGTCACTCCTTATTGTCAAGATCTTTGCATCGTGTTGACGTTGAACTTAATTTGCAAAGTCGATGACGGTTTGTTGAGTCTCACTCTTCCTCTTGAAGAAATATACCCAAGTATATCTTGAATAATCATCCACAATCACCAAGCAATACTTTCTACCCCCAAGACTATCAAAGGATGGAGGCCCAAAGAGATCCATGTGAAGGAGCTCCAAGGGTCTCTTCGAGTAGATGATAGTCCTGGGAGGGTGAGCCTTCTCATGTAGCTTTTCTTCGATGCAAGCACTGCAAGCACGATCTTTGGCAAAACTAACATTTGTTAGTCCACGGACATGGTCCCCCTTGAGAAGACTTTGAAAAGATCTCATATTGACGTGGGCTAAACGGCAGTGCCAAAGCCACCCCAGATTAACTTTAGCCATTAGGCATGTCGCGGTCTTAGTGGGTCACTCCGAAAAGTTAATCACATAAAGACCGTTCTCGACATGCCCAACAAAGGCTACTTTAAGAGTCTTGCTCCACAAGAGGGCCACGGTACCAATATCAAAGAATGTGGTAAAGCCCATGAGTGCAAGTTAACGAATGGAAAGAAGATTGTATGCAAGGGACTCAACAAGCATGACTTTCTCGATCGTGAGATCATGAGAAATGACAACCTTGCCAAGACCCAATACCTTAGAAGACAAGGCATCACCCCACTCGATGTTGGTGGGCATGGATGGGATCTTGTGCACGTCCACCACCAAGTCCTTGCTTCTGGTCATATGATTTGTGGCTCCACTATTGAGCAACCATGATCCCCCACCGGAAGCAAACACCTAAAAGAGATCAATGCTTGATTTTAGGTACGCATTTTGTAATGGGTCCTTTGATGTTAGTAACAAGGGTATTAGGAACCCAAATAGACCATTCAATGTACTCATAAGGAGAACCAACAAATTTAGCATAAACATGCCCATCACTAGCACGGCACGACACATAAGAAGGGTTAAAGTCGCCGGCTTTGTTGGAAGGGGTGGCACTGCCCTTTTTGACATCACCACCCTTCACATTGTTCTTCTTCTCCTTAGGAGCACCCTCTCCCTCCTTCACAAAAGTTTGCTTGAGAGGGGGAGGTCATTTGGTCTTGTCGTTCTTCTTCTTATTCTTGGACTTGGGTGCGAACCCAACTCCCTCCTTGGCCACAACTTCCTTTTGATTGCTCAAAAGGTCATTGAGGTTCTTCTCACCTTGTATGCACGTCACAAGGCCTTTCTCAAGTTGCTCCTTCAACTTGGCATTCTCCTCCACAAGATGCACATGCTCACAACACGGGTTAGTAGCATTTGCATTATCAATTAATACCATATGAGGAAAGGTGGCTTTCTCCTTGGTTAGCTTCACTTGGAGTTGATCATGAGATTCCTTGAGGCTAGCATGAGCACCCTTCAAGACCTTGTGAGCCTTGTCGAGTAAATCAAACTCCTCCTTGAGTCTAGCATGGTTAACCCCAAGTTTAGCCTTCTCGAAATTTAACACACGAGATGCAACAAGAGCATGATCAAGATCTTTGTTTAATTTAGCATGGTCATCATTGTGTGACTCCTCAAGAGCCAAATGATGCACACTCTATTCCTCAAGAGCATTAGAGAGATCCAATATCTCATCGGCATAGTCACGACTATGACCCTCCATCTTAGAGATGGTTTCTTCATGAGCCTCGATCATGTCATTGGCTTCACCAAGTTGTTCCAAGAGAGCAACAAAGTGCTTCTTGGATTTTCCCTTGAGCTTACTCATAAAAGACTCAAATTCATTTACTTCCTCATTAGACCCCTCACTTTCATCAATGCAATCCATCAAGGAGGGATTAGTAATGATGGTGGTTTTGATGTTGGGGGTTACCTTGTTGGTGGCTTTAGCCATGAGGCACTTGGCGGTGATGTTCTCGTTGGGTGAGTCGAAGAGGGACACCCATGGAGTTGTGGCAATGGCAATGGAGGCCATGGCCATGGGTTCACTATCTTCATCATCACCATCATCATCATGGTATTCTTCTTGAGCCACCAACCCTTTAGTTGGAGTCTTCTTGGTGAAGTTGTTCTTGTTTGGGAAGGACTTGGATTTGTCTTTTCGGATGAGCTTGCCACCATTGTCTTCCCTCTTCTCGTAAGGGCACTCTCCAACAAAATGGCTCACATTGCCACAATTGTAGCATGTTCTCACATGTTGCTTGCCCTTGAAGCCACTTGAGTTATTCTTGTTGAAGTTGGGCCTTGTGTTCTTCTTGCTCCAAAATTGCCTTGAAGCAAGAGCCATGTGCTCATGGTAATCATACTTAGTATCTTTGGGGTTGCTATCCTCTTCTTCCTCATCATCCTCTTCTTCCACATAAACCTTGGCCTTCAAGCCAAGGTTGGGCTTCCTTGCTCTTTGAGAATGCAACACTGCATTATCGGCGATCTTGTCCAAGATCCTCATTGCCACAAACTCATCCAACACTTCACTTGGGGACAAAGTGTGGAAGTCCGGCCTTTGACGGATGACGGAGGACATGGCCTTGTGGTAGGGCATCAGGGCCTTGAGGAACTTGCGCTTGATCCAATTGTCATCCGTATCCTTGCTCCCACGATCTCGGAGTGAGACCGTGAGAGTGGTTAGTCTCCGGTAAAGCTCATGAGGTTCTTCATCTTCATTCATTGCAAACTCATCGGCTTCATCTTGCACCACTTCATAGTTGGAGCGTTGAATGCTTGTGCTTCCCTTGTAGAGGGAGACAACATGGTGCCATGCTTCCTTGGCCATGGTGAAGGGTCGGAGATGAGCAATATCTTTGGGTGGGATAGCATCTTGGAGGATGAAGAGAGCATTCTCATTGAATTGATTATCTGCGGCTTCTCTTGGGGTGAAGTTGCTTCGGTCGTGCGGATAGAAACCTTCTTCAATGATTCTCCACAGATTAGTGTTAACATGGTTTAAATGTCGCTTAAAGCGATAGACCCAAGCATCAAAGTCCTCATTCTTCACAATTTTGGGAGGAGAACCCGCATGATTTAAATGCGTGGAGGGAACCGGCCCTCCATAAGTGAGAGGTGGTTCAACATGAGAATAGATGCCATTACCACTTTTACCACTAGGCAAAGGAACCTTTTCACTAGAAGCTTCCCCCTTATCGGAGTTGGCATCCGCCACCTTGTTAGTGGGAGCAACCACTTCCAAAGGTGTGGTGGATAATCTAAGACCATCAAGGAACTCTTTGAACATGCCTTTGACCTCGATCATCATGGAGGTTTTCAATGTGTCCAAAGCCACATTGAATTCCTCACGTGAGACCGGGGATGCCCCATCGGCCATAGATGAGGACGGATTCACACCGGGGTGCTCCTCCTCACTGTCTACGGTGTCAACCATACTCTTCAGACGGCAAAGTCCTTAATAAAGAGATGAGGCTCCGATACCAATTGAAAGGATCGATATAGTTGACTAGAGGGGGGTGAATAGGCAACTAACAATTTTTAGCTTTTCTTTACCAAATTAAACTTTGCATCAAAGTAGGTTGTCTAGATATGCAACTAGGTGAGCAACCTATATGATGCAACAACAATAAGCACACAAGCAAGCAAAGGATAGAACACAATATATCTTGCACAAGTAGAGGTAAGAGATAACCAAGAGTGGAACCGATGGAGACGAGGATGTGTTACCGAAGTTCCTTCCCTTTGAAGGGAAGTACATCTCCGTTAGAGCGGTATGGAGGCACAATGCTCCCCAAGAAGCCACTAGGGCAACCGTATTCTCCTCACGCCCTCACACAATGAGAGATGTCGTGATTCCACTATTGGTGCCCTTGGAGGCAGCGACCGAACCTTTACAAACAAGGTTGGGGCAATCTCCACAACTTAATTGGAGGCTCCCAACGACACCACAAATCTTCACCACAATGGACTATGGCTCCGCGGTGACCTCAAGCATCTAGGGTGCTCAAACACCCAAGAGTAACAAGATCCGCAAGGGATTAGTGGGGGGAATCAAATTTCTCTTGGTGGAAGTGTAGATCGAGGCCTTCTCAAGCAATCCCTAAATAATGAACAAGTTTGATTGGCTAGGGAGAGAGATCGGGCGAAAATGGAGCTTAGAGCATCAATGGAGCTTGGGGATGGAAGAGGTGGTCAACTCGAAGAAGAAGACACCCCTTTTATAGTCAATGGACAATTCCAACCGCTACCCATCAACTCAGCCCGCGACACGCGATACTACCGCACCACAGGCGCGGTACTACCGCATGGACCTACGGTACTACCGCGGCGGTCCGCGGTACGACCATGGGCGTGGCAGGGCCCGGACTCGTCCTGATGAGCACCGACAGGGGGCGGTAGAACCGCTGGCGCGGTGCTACCGCGACCCTATGCGGTACCACCACAAGGCACGAACAGTCCACGTACGGTAGGCACGGATATGAAAATTTAAATCCGTGACTACATCCACTGAATTTTTATCTATGCAAAAGTCTGACACGGTACTACCGTGTAGGGCGCGAATGTAAAAAATTACATCCACCCCTACTTCCGCTGATGCCGCTATGCCTGGCCAGGGTTCACGGTACTACCGCGCCTTAGCACGGTACTACTGCGTAGGGTGCGGATGTAAAAAATTACATCTGCCTCTACTGTCGCTCGCACCGCTACGCCTGGCCAGAGCTCACGGTATTACCGCTCAAGAGGAGCGGTACTATCGTGGGCGCCTACGGTACTACTGTGCCGGGGCCCGGTACTACTGCAAAGGCCTGCGGTAGTACCACTCTGGGGAGCAGTACTACCGCCAGCCTGAGAACAGCAACACTAGGAGTCCTTCATTTTGCAGAGACACAGAGAGACGGAGGAAGCTCCAAAGAGCCAAAGGAAAGGAGGTGCAAAAGGAACAAATGTGTACATGAGATTCCACCCAAACCTTTCCAAAGCGGCCCCCCTCTTAATAGTACGGCTTTCCTATGACTCAAATCCCCCGAAAAGAAACGTAGAGAAACACCGTCTTCAATAGTCTTCGAGGAGCACCAAATCGTCTTGTGTTTAGACATGATATATTTGAAAAGCTCAATACACACGATTAGTCCGCAAAAGCATTGTCATCAATCACCAAAACTACCAAGGGATAAATATGCCCTTACACCATGGGAGAGGGGGGCACCTCCCCTATTGGGCCCTTGTGGCCCAGTTCTCCTTCCATCACTTAGCCTTTTAAGGACCGTTGATATTAAATGAAATATAGAAGTCTCCCAACAATTACTAGAGCCTTTTATTATTAATTTAACATCACCAGAAACATTTTCCACATATATATTATTTATCAGAAATATCGAGTATTGCCCGATAAACTCTGAAACCCTTCCGCTGACCCCGGAACGCTTCTAATTCCTCTTGAAACTATATAGAATATTAACAAAACTATTTCAAAAATATATTATCATTATTCCCGTCCTACTAACACTCAGTAGATCATGATTACCTTAAGCTTGTGACACTACAGGTTCGGTAAAACATAGACATGAACAAAATTCCGTTCGTCCAATGACCGATAGCGGAACCGTGGACGTCCATATTGATCCCTATGAGTACACTATTGACATTCAAGTGAACCTTTGGTTATCATGTGTTGTTCCCTTTTCTTCACGATACTTTACAAAACCCGAGGTGAGATGTATCAATATCCTCTTTGAGTCATACACATGCTCACTATATCTGTCTCCTTGATACCGGTTTTGTTCTTCTTTCTCGTTGACATGTTCCGGCATCCCCGTGACATAGTCACCTGTGTCTGGCAAAATGATGATAGGTGCCATCATACCGAGAGGGCCCTAAGAATATCTCTCCATCATCGGAGGAGAAAATTCCACTCTTGAGCTATCTAGTCCCTTGTCAAACTTATAGATGAACCTGTAAGTTGTCGTTATGATCACTGTGTTACAGATGACTTTTGAGCAACCTCAAAGTTCATCGCACGGTAAGAAGTTATTACGATACTCCCATGGTCTAAGAAACTAAATCACGCCTTAACACTCTATGTTATAATGATTGACTTATGACGATATTATCTCAAAATATAACAAACAAGTTTGGGTCGATTCAATATGATCGTTGTTCTAATGCCATATTCTCAATGTTGTTTTGAGACTATCGTTGCACTTAACGATATCTCAAGATTTGAAAACGTGATCACTTAACAACACTTAAGCTAGTCTTAGAGGCGAGACTCGGAATCTTATTTTACCGTTTATCATTCCACACATACATATGAGTTTTCCACCGAACCGCATATTACAGGATCATAGCAATTATAACATAGAATATAAACTCTTAATTATGAACAGAGGAGTATAATAATATAATATTATTGCCTCTAGTGCATATTTCCAACAAATAGGTACAGAGTTACAAGGTTGTTTAGCTGATGACGGCACACACATGCCCAACTCTTCAGAAGAGCATCTTCTAGTGACTCCTTGCTATTTCTACCGCATCAACCGGTGATGAAGAAGATAGTGCTATCTGCCTATCTTCTCTAGATTGCCTTCTTGATGACCAAAGTAAGAAAAAGTATATATCTAGTCTTCTCATTATCTCAACAATATGTACTGTGCAGAATAACACTAATATTTAAATCACCACAGGACAATATGACACGAGGGGTGGCCACAATACACCAATTAGTTGAATTAAGCAATGAGTGACATGCAATCAGCCAATCAAGCGTCGGGAGGGGTGGCAGCGGGATGACTTTACAGTTACGTTTAAGCGGTAGCAGAGAGGATTGAAGCTGGAAAAATTGGCACCATACCGCCTGTTGGAGTCGAGGTTGCTTCGTTGTAGCACAGTTTGCGCCATTGCCTTGGGCCGCCAGCTGGTCTCATCAATGGATTACACGATGAGGCCGTGAGGGGGACACTATTCCAGCCGTCGGGGGTGAGAGTGCATCGACACATCCTGCACTCTGGCTTGTCTAGGATGGGCCCTGTCTCTGATGAGGCACAAAAGGTCGTTGGGAGTCAGGAAGCGGGATGTTGTAATGGGTTTCAAGCTAAAATAATGGTGGTGACTATGCCATTGTTGGTTGACAGTTTTGATTTATTTTCATAATTGACATGTTGACATGTTGGTTGTGTATAAGGTCATCTTCTATTTGGCGCTTATGGCTCGCTATTGGTAGGAAGCGCTCATGTACGTTTTGCATGGGCCCAATATAAGTTTACCCCCGGTCTTTGAATCTGCGAGAAACTTCTGTTTCATTTTTCTTACCCAGTCCATTTTTTCGAAGCTTCCGGGCTGCTTTTTCAACCCGTTTTTCCTATGCGTTTTGGCCGGGGTTTTCTAGGGTTTATTTTTTTCTTAAAATTAATGATCTTTTTTCTGAATTTGTAAACATTTTTTTAGAATTAGTGCACTTTTTAAAAATTCATGATCTTTTTTAACTTCTAGATTTTTTTGAAATACGCGAAATTTCTCTACTTCACAGACTTTTTTTAACTTCATGAACTTTTTCAAGCATGCAATCTTTTTTCAAGATTTTTAACTTTTTTCAGATTTGCTAATTTTTTATTTGGTGACTTTTTAAATCAATTTTCTAAACTTTTGTTAAAATCATGAACCTTTTCAAATTTATCAACAATTTTTCACATGCATGAAATTTTATCAAATTCCTGAACTTTTTCCAAAAAATTTAACCTTTTCCAAAATTCATTTTCTTTACCATTTTAGAAAAATAACCGAGAAAACTGGCGGATTTTCTAAAACAACAAAGCAGGAAGCAAAAGACAAGCACAAAAAACATTGAACATGTGATAAAAATAATAAGCGAGTCGAAGCGAGCTATCAACAAAAGCAGCTAGGCTGAGCGAGTCCTTTACTAAGCGAGCAAGCAAAAAAACAAACAACAAGGCTGCTGAGCGAGCGGCAGATAGTCTACTGGGCCAAGTCCCACGTGGACGCCCCTATGCGCTCCTGCGCCAACTGGAGCACAAGGCGTCGAAGAGGGCAAATCACTACGAAATCGCTAGTTAGTTAAGGCAAACACCTTGCGAAGATCACTTCCATCTTCTCATACACGGACAAGTGGCGCACGTAAGATTCGACTTTTCAATGTTCTATCTCTTAAAACCGTGCGTCCAAATCCTGAACCATTTTTGCTGTTGTGTTTCTCGCGTATCTTCAAAATTGGATTCCATGTTAATAGATTTGGACAAACTTTTTCACAAAAAAACCCTAGGAAAAAGCAAAGAGAAAAACAAAGCCAGAATCATATTTTTTTTCATTTTGTTCCCTTTCAGGAAGCACAGTTGTGCTTCTCACGGAAGCAAATATGTGCATCCACGAGAAGCAAATATGTGTTCCTCGTGGAAGCACGGATTTTCTTTTCTTTCCAAGAAGCACAACAGTGCTTCTCGTGAAAGCAAATTTACGCCTCCATCAGAAGCACATATGTGCTTTTTCTTTAAGCACATTCTTTTTCCTTTCAAATAAGCACAGAGCAAATCTATGCCTCCATGAGAAGTACATATTTGCATCTCATTGAAGTTATAACTTTTCACTTTTTGAATTGTGCTTCTCGCGAAAGCAAATGTGTATTTCTCATGAAAGCACCATCTTTTCGCCAAAATAATTCATGATGTTTTTTTTTGCAGAACATAGGGAACCTGGTCAAAAACCAAAAGGCCTAAAAAACACAAAAGGAAAACATCTAAAATCCGAAAACAAGTTAAAAACCCAAAGGGAGCATCAAGCACGTGACATGAGGAAGTGGCTGCACGCACCACTTTTTTTTACGTAAGCTGCACGCAGCACTTGGCATGTCTAAGTGCACTAAAGTGGCCTCTGAAGTCCCCGCAAGTGGTAATCTTCAGTTAGTTGGAAGCTAGTAGAAGGTTGGCACAGTTAGTTGTTCGCTACATTCGTTAGTTTGCTACCGTGGTTCATTGGTTGTATATTTTCCTTTCTTGTTTTATAACTTTATTTACAATTTTGAAATGAAAAGTATCACATTTTCTTAAAAAACTGAAATCAAGATTTTGAAAAATGTTAATACAGTAAAAATTTTGGTAGCGTGACTAAAACAAATGTTGATAGCTTTAGTAAAATATCTGTGACATTTTGGAAATGTTCACACATGTAAAAATGGTTAAGCAACGTACCAAAAATGTTCCAATAATTCAAAAAGAGTTCAACGTGTATGAAAAAAATGTTTCCGTTATATAAAAAAAATGTATGATGCGTATGAAAAAAGTAAACACCAAAAAAAGTTGTAGTCATATATACGAAGAATGTTAAACCTGTTTAAACCTTGCGCGACGCTTGCACAAGAGCAAGACTCCCTCTCTCCTATTCAAGCTGGACATCTGCAAGGCATTTGACTCTGTCAAATGGGAGTACTTGCTTGACCTCCTACGGAGGCGAGGTTTCCCAAGCAAATTTCGAGAGTGGATTGCGGCTCTGCTATGCTCCTCATCTTCGAGGATCCTCTTGAATGGGGTAGCTGGTACCCCCATCAAGCATGGTCAGGGACTACGGCAAGGGGACCCCGTCTCTCCCCTCCTTTTTGTGATAACTATTGACCCATTGAAGCAAATCCTTGATGTGGCGACAAGGAAGGGCCTTCTTCACAAGGTCCGAGGGAGAGGGGGGTGCGAACCTTTCTCTATGCGGATGATGCGGCTATGTTTGTAGCGCCGATCAAAAGAGATGTGGACAACCTCGCGGCCATTCTGTGAGGTTTTGGTGAAGTCACCGGCCTTTGCACCAACTTCCATAAGAGCTCAATGGTCCCCATTCAGTGCGACAATCTTGACTTGGGCCACATGACGCAAGGGCAACCGGCTGTCAGGGCTTCCTTTCCGCTCCGCTATCTGGGACTCCCGCTATCTGTGTGGAAGCTGAAGCCGCCGACCTACAATTTCTTGTCGATAAAGTGGCAAGTAGATTGACTACATATGACGGCCAAAACATCACCACCATTGGCCGCGCGGCCCTTGTTAAGTCGGCCCTCGCTTCCCAAGTGATCTACTTCATCACGCCACTTGTCATACGACCCACCATTCTGCAAAACATCGACAAGCTTGAGCGCGCCTTCCTATGGTCGGGGTTGGATACGACATCCGGGGCAAAGTGCAAGGTCAATTGGGATGTTGTCAATCGGTCGCTCGCCTATGGTGGACTCGGGGTCCTCAACACCAACAAGTTCGCGCGGGCTTTGCGTTTGCGGTGGCCTTGGTACGAGTGGAAGGAGCCCACAAAGTTGTGGGTTATGATTGGGAACCCGTGTGATGAGGAGGACCTCAACTTTTTCTACGCCTGTACCACCATCATCACGGTTGGGAACGGTGAGAAGACTCCATTTTGGGACTCCCCTTGGCTCCTTGGTCGCAAGCCCAAAGACATTGCTCTGCTCATTTAAGAGACTTCCTCCCGGAAGCACTGGAAGGTACGGGAGGCCCTCAAGGACAACGCGTGGATCCTCAAAATCAGATTGCCCGCATCGGTTTCCATCAAGCATGTTGCACAATTCTTCATCCTTTGGATGCTACTGCACGAGGTGCACCTAGATGAGCTCACTGAGGATGACATCCTATGGAAACACACGGAATCTTGGCACTACTCCGCGGCCTCCGCTTACAGGGCACAATTTTTGGGCTTGGTCCTCTCCCCCATGGACCAAATGGTCTAGAAGGCTTGGGCCCCACCAAAAGTCAAGTTCTTTGCTTGGCTCATGCTTCAGGATAGGATCTGAACTGCAGAAAGATTGAAGAAGCGAGGATGGCCTAACTGTGGCCCGTGCCCCTTGTGCCGACGGGTGCAGGAATGTGGCCCTCATCTTTTCTTCAGATGCCGCTTCACTCTCAGGCTTTCGAACATGGCTATTCAGAAATTTCGCATCCACGACATGGACACGTCCACATGGCACCTGTTTGACTCCGTTCATGCCTGGTGGGCGAGCACATGCACCATGGGCACCACCGACAGAAAAGCAAAGGCATCGATTACCATGCTAGTGCCATGGGTCATCTGGAATGAGCGCAATGCAAGAGTGTTCAGGCAAAAGAGCGCACCTTCGCAAATCTAGCTCAACATCATTGAAGACGAGGCAAACCTTTGGATCAAAGCTGGGGCAAAGAAACTAGGGTCTTTTTTATTGCGAGAATAATTGTCATGCCGTAACTTGGGTATGTGTTGTAACAAACTCTCTCTCCTCCTTATTTAATATATGAGGCAAATCTTTTGCCTCCGTTTCAAAAAAAAACCTGTTTAAAAAGATATTTTATACATATATAAAAAATGTACATATGTGTATGAAAACAATAGATATCAAAACAAATTCAGAATAATAATATTAGTAATGTAATAAAAAATGTTAACGTGTATAAAATATTATACAGTGTGTACGAAAATAATAGACATGAAAAGCTTATATTTAAAATAATAATTCATGATGTATTTGAAAAATAATAAACATGTATTCAAAAATGTTCTTCATCTACACGAAAACGTAAAATATGTAAGCAAAATGTAGACAAGTGTTAGAAAAACCGAATGAAAACCAACAAAGGAAAAACAAAAAGAAAGCAAAGAAATCAAATAAAATCTAAAAATTATGTAAAGAAAAAGAAAAAAACATGAAAACATGTGAAAAAACAAAGTAACAACAATTACAATGAAGAAAGAAGGAAAACCATAGAAACCAGTAAAGAAAAGAAATAAATAAAAACAGTAGCGACGATTGGACACACAACTGAGTAAACACGCTAGTGGGCTGGACCATACTTCAGGCTAGGGAAGCTACCATCCCACTATAAGCAAGATATCGCCGAAATCACCAATTCACGAGCACTCTTTTGCAATGGTGAGTCCAATCTCTTCAGATTGTGACAAGTGTCACGCTGTATGTGCCCCACTTGTCGCAATCTAATAGTTTTTTTTTCCTTTTTTTTTTCCGTAGATTCGTTTATTCAAAACGTTTTATTTCTTAAGCCAAGCGTCCAAATCTCGAACTGTTTCCACCGTTGGATTCGTCGCGGCGGGATCTTCAGAACTAGATCCCATATTGATAGGTTTCGATAAACTTTTGATCATGAAAATGACAGACGAAAAAACCCTAACCAGAAGCATGTCTTTTCCCTTTCCGAGAGGCACTCGCCGAAACAAATCCGTGGCTCTGGCATAAGGAAAAAAATCGCATTTTTCCCTTTCCGAGCACGGAAGTAAATCCCTGTCTCCACGAGAAGTAAATTCGTGCCTCCAGCGGAAGGAAAAAAAATAAAGAAAACACATTTTTCTTTTCTTTTTCGAGGGCCGTGCCTCCCACGGAAGCAAATCGTGCCTCTCGTGGAAGAAAAAAAGAAAACACATTTTTTCCTTTTGCAAGAGGCACGGCCGTGTTTCTCACGTAAGTAAATTCATGCCTCTACGAGAAGTAAATCCGTGCATCTCGCGCAAGAAAGAAAACCTTTCTTTTTTCCTTTTCCGAGAGACATGACCGCGCCTCTCGCGGAAGCAAATCTGTGCCTCCATGAGAAGTAAATTGTTCCTCTCGTGGAAGGAAAAAACGCATTTTTTCCTTTTGCAAAAGGCACGTCCGTTCCTCATGCGTAACATAATCTGTGCCTCCACAAAAAGTATATGTGTGCCTTCTGCTGAACAAAAGAAACGCATTTTTCGCTCAAAAATAAGTACTTTTCAAAAGCTTTTTTGGCCAAAAGCTAAGAAAAACCGGGAGAAAACCAAGAAGCTGAAAAAACATTTAAAAGCCAAAAACGGGTGCAAAAAAGGAAAAATAAACAAAATGTGAAGGAAGCACCCAGAGCGCGACAGGTAGAGCTCCCGCGTACATGACGCCCTCAACGCTGAAGGCATCCCTCCTGTCGCCCCGGTTTGGGCTGGTCCATGGGGACCTTCGCTGAAGTTGTTTCTTTTCTTTATATATATTTTTTTCCATTTTCTTTTTTCTAATTTTCATTTTTTTTCCTTCTTTTTTCATGTGTATTATACAAAAGTTCATTGTGTATTAAGAGTTCACCATGCAATATAAAATATTCATCCTATATTAAGAAAATTTTCATATACCACGAATGTTCAACGTGTATTCAGAAATTATTCAAAGTATATTGCAAAAATTTCAATGTGTATGTAAAAATTAATTGGTGTATATATTCATATTTTCAAAGATGTTAGAAATAAAAACCGAGCAAAAAAAGGGGGTGATACTATGAACTGGATGGTACATTATCGTTTAGCTGCAGTGAATCCGAGACTACAGTAACAAACCGCTACAGTGACGAGTCTATACATTATACGTCTTTTTTCTTTAGTCGAACTGCAAATACAAATGGGCCGACCCTTGCATCGGTCCTGTGCCAGAGCTTTCGCTGAAGAGGAGCTCTTTTGGGGCGCGACTATGTCCCGCTTTACGCGAGACAAAGCGCATCGTGGCGTCAAGAGCTGCCAGAATGTGTCGGCCGAGCGGGGAAGAGAGGCCTTCAAGCTCGTTTTTTCTTCCTTTTTTCTTCACATTTTTTCTTCTTTATTTTTATATTTTCTTATATTGCTAAATATTTTAAATATATCTATTATAGAAATCACCATACATACAGAACTGAAAAATGCTGTTCACGCAATTAAAAAATGTTGAACGTGTATAGAAGAATGTTTCTCATATATACAAAAAAAATGTACAATGTGCATGGAAAAACATAGACATCAAAACATGTACTTGAAAATATTGTTAATCATTTATTTAAGAAATGTTTCTGATGTACACGAAAAATGTACAATGTGTATGAGAAAAATATCAAAGCACATATATAAAAATATTAATTATGTATTTATAAAATGTTAAACTAATATAAAATAATGTTACTGGTGTTTATAAAAATGTACAATGTACATGGAAAAAAGTGGACACAAAAGATATACTCCCTCTGTGGCAAAATAATATTTTTGAGATACTTATTTTGGGAAGGATGGAGTATGTTGAAAAAGAATTCAATCATGTATTTAAAAAGTTAAAAGTGTATAGGAATAATATAATTGATGTATATAAAAATGTATAATGTGTATGAAATAAAATAGACATAAAAATATATGTTTTAAAAGATGTTAACCATGTATTATAAAAATAAATATTTATACATCAAAACAAAAAAGCTTCAAGCGAGGGTAGCATAGATCTCGCTAAGGCGAAATATAGCTCCTGTCGCTCTTGTGTATAAGGCACTTCTCTTGCCAGGCGAGGCCGAAGAATGTCCAGATTGTGAATGTATGGGCCGAGACAAAGGATAATCTTGCGTCTACCTCTCCGATGTTGAACGTGCCTCCTTCTCTGGTCCAAAAATAAATTCCTTCCTTCTCGAGGTAACCTTCTGAAGTTATAGATGACTAGCACAAATACCCGTGCGTTGTAACGGAAAAATTAAATCCTCGCATGACAATACACGGTAAGATGGAGTCTCCTGATGATGTGGCCATTGCCAAGCTCCTTGTTGTGGCCGCCGTAGCTGCTAGTGCAGCTGGGTATCCTCCATAGTTTTAAATAACGTGCTAAGCCTCTTTGCGATGGACCACTGCTAAATACTATAGCGTGCTATAGCGCCCTATTTAAAATGCTTGTTCATGTGTTTGGACCAAAATTTCTTAGCGCAGGGCATCTTCTAAATGCTATAGTGTGCAGGCAGATGATGTGTGGCAGCCGCGCCGCCGTGACAGTCGATGCTAGACAATTGAGCGCGGACTGCTAGCTCTGCCATATCATTATGCGTCAAACAATTTATCTTTTCTGAGTGTCACCTTGCCGATCGACATGGACACGCTTGAGCTGACAGCATGGCCTTTGGCCCAGCAATAGGTTAGGGTTGCAGCAGCTCCGGCAACATTATTTCATCTTTAACCGCCACCACTCCTTGAGTCTTGTCCTCCGTTTATCTTCTTTGCATTGTGCTCTTTTTTTGTGACGCTGCAAGCTGAAGAGCTGCTCGGGGAGGTTGGCGCAGGGGATGCATTGCAGCTGAACCGGTTGCTGCAAGAGAGCTCATCGTCCATGAAAGGCGTTGCCGCATCCGGAAGGTAGGGTGGTGCACAGTGGCGTAGCTATGTTGAGGCCGGGGGGGCCGCCGCCCCCAGCCTTGGATAATTTTCTGAAGAATTTTTTTTAAATAGGGCTTAGACTAGATTTTTTTTAGCATTTGG
>NC_041387.1:510726019-510748006 GCF_002162155.2 Triticum dicoccoides
CCATGGATTGTCGGCTAGCTCCGGCACTGGTGGTGCATGTACGGGTTGTTCGAGTTAAAGTGCATCGATGCATAAGGACTTGTAGTCCGTACTAAATTGTCCAACATATGGTTTTCTAGCTCGATGCATGCATATGTGGATTTTTTAGGGAATGAATGCATATGTGGATATGCGGGCTTCCCAAACCACCAACCAGGCAGAATCTTCTAAGCCCACTAAAACTACAACCTGAAGACCACATACACGCTGTGTTCGCCGTAGTTCGGCATCCGTACGCTTTGACATAACAAAAAAAACCTATATAAAAGGACGGGCGGAACAAACCAAACCAAAAATACCTATTCCCTTGAGGTTGGCGCCGGGATGCATTACAGCTGAACCGGTTGCTGCAAGGGAGCTCATCGTCCATGAAAGGCGTTGCTGCGTCCGGAAGGTAGGGTGGCGGCGAGACTTACATCGGTCTAGGGTTTCGGGCTCGATGCATGTATGGGTTGTTCGAGTTAAAGTGTATCGATGCATAAGGACTTGTAGTCTGTACTGAATTGTCCAACATATAGTTTTCCAGCTCGATGCATGCATATGTGGATTTTTTAGGGGATGCATATATTTGGATATGCGGGCTCCCCAAACCACCAACCAGGCAGAATCTTTTAAGCCCACTAAAACTACAACCTAAAAACCACATACACGTTGTGTTCGCTCGTAGTTCGGCACCCGTACGCTTTGACATACCATAAAAAACCTATATAAAAGGACGGACGGAACCAAACCAAACCAAACCAAGAATACCTATTCCCTTTAATAGTAGGTATAGATTGTCTCAGAAAAAATGATTATCTAAAAAATGTTATTTATAAAATTGAACTTTGATCATTAATTTAACTAATAAAACATGTGTCATGTGACTTCAAAATTATACCACTACAAACATTTTTCGAATATAAGTTCAATGGTATGATTTTTATCACACACCCGCAAAAAAAAATTATCACACATAACCCACATTGGTTGGCCAAATTAATGATGAAAGTTAAATTTGAAATGCGTGCAGGATTTATTCATTAGATGAAGGGAGTATGTGCTAGGAAACAATACACTTTATCGTCCACAAACAAAGTCTCTCCTCCCTTCGTCTCTACTCCAAGGAAAGGCGGCTAGGGTTTCTACCTCCTGTCGGCGATGCCGCCGATCTCCCACGTCTCTTGTGGCCTTAGGGGCATGGGTGCGCGGTGGATCCCGGCCTTTGCTGGTGGGAGGGCTTCGTTTTCAGGTGCTTCTTCAAGTTTTATTAGGGTTTGTGTCCTGCTCAAGAAGACGAGACGACGGCGGCTTCTTGAAGATGGAATAAGGTTCTCCTCCTCTAGCCCCCGTCTCGATGGTGTGTTTAGCATCGTCGGAGGGCATGTGGAGGTGTATCTCCGGCGGATCTCGCGGGATTCGGTCGGTGGTTGTCTTTGGTGGATCCGCTCGGATCCGGTCTTTGTTCGTCTTTGTTCATGTGTCTTTAGGTTGGATCCTTTCGATCTAAGCTTCTCTTCATCGGCGGTGGTTGCTGTTCTGGTGCGTTGGTCCTATGGGGCCTTAGCACAACGACTTCCCGACTGTCTACTACAACAAGTTGTGTCCGGCTCCGGCGAGGGAGGGGCAATGACGGTGGCGCGCCTTCGACTTGCTTCAGTGCTTGTAGTCGTTGCTAGGTGATCTATGAATATGGATGTAATTTTCATTACTTCTGATGTTTGTTGTACTGCCATGATTGGAGATGAATAGATCGATAGGTTTTGCAAAAAAGGGAGTATGAGCTAAAAATACAGTTTATATTAGAGAAATAAATTGTGCAGCTCATGTGATAGGAAGCTGCATAGGCGACTAGGAAACCCTAGCCGCCACCCGTGTTCTCTTCCTCTTGCCGCCATCTAGGAACGTCACCAGGCAAATCCCGCGCAACGTCGGTGGAGAGATCTTTTTCGGGGACATCCCACTTTGGGGATTGGAGGGTTGTTATGATGTGGCGAAGGAGATGCATGTTCGAATGATATGCGTGAGGCGGTGCTCGATTGCGGTGTTAGTGAAGCTGAAGGGTGGCCAACGGGATCCAACGCGACAATCTTCAATAGCGACCTGGCTTGGCTAGGTTATCGGAAAGAGGGCATGGACAAACGGGCTTGGGCAGTGACAAGTTAGACATCATACGTAGACCTGTCATGCAACAACATGGGTGATATTTTTTCCAGGTTTTGTTTAGAAAGTCTTCATGCTTTGTTTGGGGCAGCGAGGAGGGGGCGATGTCCCAGTGTAGGAATAATGTTCTCCCCGCCCTTTCCCTGTTCTGTTGTTGTTCTTTCGCTGACGAAGGGTGTGCGGAGCCGTGTCTCCGATGGGTCCTCCTATATTTGGTTGGTTTAGGTTTCTGGTGGATCCATCTGAATTCAACCGACTTGCATGGTCTTCGGAGTTTCTATAGGCCCTTATCTGTGTTTTCTTCTCTGGGTGGCGATTTGCTTCGCAGATCGTAGCCGCCGGCATTTTCTGGTCTGCATCGGTGACTTCCCGATCACTCCTTCTACAAGCTCCAGGGTTTATAAAAGGTTGCTTCGTCGAGGCGTATGTCCAGGGGCGGCATCGAGCTATACTCACAACACCAAGAATCCATTTTCTTTTAGTAAGGGCCAAAATCACTTTTTTACCCCATATTGTAGGGTGGATCTTAAAAGATAGGAAAGATGGATCTTAAAAGATAGGAAAGATGCTCATGACACGTCATCGGTGGATCCAGGAGAAAGAAGACTTCGTCACTTCCAAGTATTTGATTACAATTTTATCTTTTTGTTTAGATGTGAATGGAAGGACACGTAATACTTAATATCTGGCTTTATGCCTTTTCACAAAAGGGGAAAAGAATTATGCAGCTCATATCCTAGCTCATACTGTCTTGCTCCTCCCGATCTCACATATAATATATATTTTTGTGAATTCTCACATATAATACTTTATTCTCCTAAATGAAAGGAATGGCAGCCCTCCCGTAGGTTCCTAGAAAAGACATTTAATAAGTCTAACAAAATACGGAAATTGCTTTTGGAGCTCAGCCTCCATATTCAAAGTTCAAATTTCATCAAAATTCATATTTTTACGTTTCTAAAATTTTTCTAAAAAAATATAGATATGTATGAAGGCATAGCTATTCATCGTCCCAGACCATGAATTTGTCTTTTTTGTACAGATCGCATTTTAAGGTATTTTATCCTAAAAATTTACACACATACGCAGAACATCCTTGTTTACTCGCACAATTTTTTTTTCAGAATATTTTGAAACCAGAAAGTTTGAATTTTGATTTTTTCAAAAATTTCAAGCTCCAGTTAGCTCGGTCACCAAAGCGACGTTGTTAACAAAATATCGAAATACAAGTGAGGAAAACGTCAGACACTTATTAAATCAAGAACTTGAGGCCTCTGTCTCCGTGACCGGATCACGTGCACTCACAAGCACTCTACTGCTGCTCCTGCTGTATGCCATTTTTTTTATTTTGCGGGAATGCCATATGCCTATTTATGTGTACATGTGACTGAACTAAGCTCTCTTATTGTTGTACGATTAGCAAGTCTGAGCTAACCATCTCTTTCTCGGTCATGCTTTGCTTCCAACTTTCCCTTCTCCCGATAAAGAACACACGCACTCCCTGCTTTGCTTTGTTTCCTCTACCTGTTGCCCCCATCGAAGCGGGCTTTGCGTTGCCCGCAAGGCTTCCACTGTTTCGATTCCATTTCGACAACAAGACAAAGCTCCCCCCGCCTCTGCTAAGTATGTCCAGCGAGAAGAACCAGGGCACTGCTAGCCCAGTTAATTAGGCAACCTGCAGCGACACTGCAAGGAAGAAAAAGGGGCTAGGAATTAGGGAGCAATCAGGATCAATCATCAACCAAAATATTGCCGACACAGAAGCATCTGCGAGTTCCATCACCCGGCGCACGTTCACTGTGACCAACGAACGATTCCTTTGCCCCGAAAGATTATTGTTAGTCTGTGTGTACTACTCAGTTGTTAATTAGCTCTGACCATTGATTGAAATAACAGTACTTAAACAATAACCTCTTGGTGATGGGCTAATTGGCTATTTGTCTATTCTGTCAGCGATGACTATTTGATATCGTCTGTCAGGAGGAGCAAATGCGGCGGGTGTCAGGGGTGAGTCACCCTGCGATTTGGGCCGTTCCGTCCTGAAGAGGGCAAAGCGGATGGTGATCTAGCTAGGTAGGAGTAGTTGCGGTTTGTGGGGGGAGTAACCTCGATTCCAAACTACTACTGCATGATCATATTCATACGTGGGTTTGGACATGCTTCGTTTTCGGCGTTGGGTAATACATTGCCTTCACCGTTTGATCAAGTAAAGGGGGTAGGTACCTGCGTCTAATGGCGCATTTGAGTCTGACAGGCACGATTCAGTCAGTAGTACAATGCCCAGGGTTCAGCTGACGTGCACAGATCAGCATGTAGTCAAACTATGAGATGTACTGGGTCGCATCTGTCGGTGGTAACAGCAGTTCTGTTAAGAAGAAGGTCAGCAGTTGATGGTCCCTGTGTTTCAAAAAAATAAATCATGAACGGGTGTATGAGTAATTGACAATGGGATTATGGGAAGGTCAGCTTCTACAAGAATTTGCTTCTTGGAAAATGGCACCAGATGCTTAGATTTGCCGGTAAAAAACTGACTCAACAATTCTCAAAGTTCAAAATTCGGTACGGGGCAGGTATGAAAACCCGATCCCAAAATGACAAGCCCGATCCAAAGCTTGGCAAGCAAGTATACTTGAAAGTTCAATACATTAATTTAATCTTTTGAATAAAAATAATACTGTTCAATACTGACAATTTTATTATGATAAGGGATCATAAAAAAGTATAGAAGTTATTTACACATGAAGAAAAAGAAAATAAAGGACTGCATGTCAGCGGACAATGTCAAGCCCAACTTTTTTAACACGATACAGACGCATACCCTCATATATACGTACGCACACCCTACCCTTATGAGCAGCCCCGAGAGTAAATTGCACAGAAGTATCACAATTGGGGCATTGGAAGCAGACTGGTACCAAGATTGGTAATTTTTACGTGTGAGTACCAAGTTTGGGGCGAGCAGTTGCAAAAGAGGCTATAAGTGCGTTTTATACGTATTGACAACGAATCTGACCGGTTGGGCCCGCTCGTCAGGTGCCACGCTGGCCAGTGAGCGTGTGCCCGCGCGTTGACTCGGACGAGCCTGGGTCGCACCGTTTAGGCGCGGCTAGTGCGACCGACCCCGACCCCGACCCCGACCCGTACTTTGCCATCTTCCTCCTCCTCGTTTCCTTGCCGGCGGCTGCCTCCCCGCCCGCCCCCACACCATGCCGCCGTAGCCATGGATCGTTCCCTCGCCGGCGGCTGCCTCCCCGCCCGCCCCCACACCATGCCGCCGTAGCCATGGATTGAACTGCGTAGGCGTTGTCCTCTCCCCCGCGACTGCTCCTCCCTCGCGCCCTCCCTCCCCCGCGGCTGTTGTGCCCTAGGAGACGATGGCATCGACAACTCTGGCAGGCGGCGAGGGCCGGGGCGATGACGGTGGGAGCGGCGACAACCTCCCCCGCTTAGGCGTCGACGGCAGTGGTGGCTACTCCACCTCGGAGTACAGTAGCGACGACGAAGATTTTGCGGAGCCGGCGTTGTCGATGGCGCAGAGGCTGCGGATGGCGCGAATTTGGGTGGCCAACCCTAGCAGTGCCCATCACTGGACTCATGCCTTCGGTGGTGTGCTGTAAGTGCTCCACTGTTCCATTTTTGCTATCTGAAATTAGGGATTAGGGTTAGGGTTTACTACCTCCATGTTTAGCACTCTAATTGCTAGTCCTAACTAGAGCATAGCAACAATATTTTGTTATTTCCGAGTCCTAACTAGAGCAGAGCAGCATAGTGGATTACATTGTTATTTCTTAGTCCAAATTGGGATTGGGTGTTACCTAACTAGAGCAGAGCAACATTATTTTGTTAACTACTTCTCTGAAAATACAAAACATCAGTTTGTTGTCTTAGGGTTAACTACCCACTCTATAATTAGGGTTGCATTGAGATAGTTGTTTACATTGTATGATTTATAGTAATTGTGTTTATAGGAATTGTATAGTTGTATACTATGATTATGATTTGCTATCATATTCTTAGTTTATTCATAATATTTTTGATTTGTAATAATTGTGTTTATTGGAATTGTTGACTAATGTTAACTTAAACAAAGCGTTGTTTATATGTTAACTGAAAAAGTGTTTATATGTTAGCATATATGATAATAGTAAAATTGTTAACCTATATGTTAAGTAAAATTGTTTATTACCTTATCTGTTAAGTAAAATTGTTTATTAGCCTATCTGTTAAGTAAAATTGTTTATTAGCCATTGTTAAATTGTTAACCATTTTTGCCTGTTATTTCATTTTTGCAGTTTGTATGATGACATTTTGGATGTTAGGTTCCATTTTGATGCTTCAGAAATGTTTGAGTTGAAGCTCTGCAGTTCAGATGTAACATATCTGAATATGATTGCAGTGATGGAAACCCAAGGATTTGGTGAATATGATCTGCTATTTCACATTGAGAATCCAGATTTAGGGGAGAAAGGATTGGAGATGGTAGAGAGTAATGTTGAGTTGCAATTAGTAAAGAGGCGGGTTGAGGAGTGTAAGGTTATAAATTTGCTAGTGAGGGCATGTCCACCTCCTTGCAGCCAGTTTGAGAGGCAAGAATTGTCCACAGTTGTGTATGAAGAGCCTGTGTTATATGATCTCAGTGAGCCACCCATCTATGTTGTTGATCAAGAAGGAGTTGTCTTTGAAAGTTAGAGTAGCAGCTGCAGACCTGCAGTGCAGCTCATGGTACTGGTGTTTGCACACAAGAGAGCAAGAATGTAAAAGGAAAGCTGAAAGCTATTTTGGAACTATAAGAAGAAGAGGGATATGAGGGCAGTGGTGGTTCTGATTGTGAAGGCTAAGATGACAGTGATGGAAACCCTTTTTATATGGGTGATGCTGATGACATAGAGATGGATGAGGGAAATAGACAGAGAGAGTATGATGAAATAGAAGAGAAAGAAACAGATGATGAAGAATCTGAGGAGGAAGAAGTGGTGCATTATGAGGGTGACACAGAGGTTGAGGAACTTTTTCAAATGGATGAAGATGACAAAGCTGTTTCACGGGATGAAGAAACTGTAATTGTACATGAAGAGAAGAAGAAGAAGAAACAGAAGCTCCCAGTTAGGAAAGGGCCTACAACAAGGTCACATTCAAGTGTAGTATAAGAGGAGGAGCCTGATTTCAAACCTTCATCTGATGAAGAAGAGAAAGGATTGTTGAAGGAGGCTGACGATGATGGTTTTGAGCCATTGTCATTTGTGCTGCCAAAGAAAAGGAAGAGCAGGGCAAAGCAGAGGCCTCCTAGAAAATGGTACAATGAGAAAATGGAGCAACCACATGAGCAATTATGTCTAAAGATGTGTTTCAAGGATCAACATCAATTCAGAGAGGCTTTGTTGAACTTACACATCACTCAAGACAGAAACTTCAAATATCACAGGAACTCAGATCAAAGGATAATTGTAGAATGCAACCAAAAACAATGCAACTTCTTTATGGTGGCAGCAGTTATAAAAGGTGAAACTACTTTTGTAATTAAGAAGATGAGAATTGAGCACACTTGCCCTATTAGTACAGAGACAACAAGGGTAAGTGCCAAGTGGCTTGCACAGAAGTATGAGTCACTGTTCAGATCTGATCTAACAACTAGCATTCAGACTTTGATTGATGCCTACATGGAGAAGTATGGTGTGGATGTGCCCAAGTCAATGGCATATAGGGCAAAGAACCTAGCTATTGATGTTGTGCTAGGAGACCAGAAGAAGCAATACCCTAGGTTGAAAATGCTCAGATAGTGATGGATACAAACCTTGGGAGTAGAGTAGTATTCACTATTGTAACTCTAACACCCACTGAAAAAATCCCCCATCCAGGTCCAAGATTCCATGCCATGTTCTATTGCATCAATGGAGCAAGGGAGGGGTTTCTCAAGGGGTGCAGACCATTCATTGGTTAGTTTATTCACCGTGTGCATTAGTTACATATTGTTTCATCTTTAAATGCATTTGAATGTTTTAGATATTGAATTTGCTTGCTCATTTAGGTGTTGATGGGTGCTTCATTAAGTTAACTACTGGTTCTCAACTACTTGCTGCCACTGGTAGAGATGGAAATAACAATATATACCCACTAGCATTTGGTATTGTTGGGCAAGAGGACACACCTAACTGGTGTTGGTTTCTACAGCAACTTAAAATCTACCTAGGAGGAGAAGAGGGACAGTTTGGTCCATATACAATAATGTCAGATAGACAAAAGGTATGTGCTTGCATCATCTCACCTTGTTCCTATATGGTTGTTTTGTGCTAGATAGTAGCTTAGCTAGTTTAACTGTGTGTCCCAGGGCCTACTAAATGCAGTGAATGTTGTCTTTCCTAAGTGCAACCAAAGGTTCTGCCTTAGGCATATATGCAAACTTCTAAAATGTTGGGTTTAGGGGGGAAGATCTAAAGAAGTGTATGGATAATGCTGCCTATGCATATAGTGAACACAAATTTAACATTGCAATGAATGACCTTAGAGCTGAATGTGAGGAAGCTTGGGAGTGGCTTTGTGCAATACCCAAGAAAACATGGGCAAGGCATGCATTTGACACAAATTGCAAGACTTACCTTGTAGTTAACAATTTGTTTGAGGTGTTCAACAAGTATGTCCCAGATGTTAGGAAGAAACCAATTAGGAAAATGTGTGATGGAATAAAGGATAAGCAGATGATGAGGTGGCATATATAGGAATAGGGAGAGTGGAAAGAAAGCTAGATGGGAGATAACACCCCATTATAGTGAGAAGATAGAGGTTGAGCAGGAGAGGGCCAAATTTTGCAAACCAATTCAAGCTGGTGTGGACTTGTGGCAAGTTACAAGTGGGCAGCAAACCCATGTTGTTAACTTGCAAGTTCACACATGTGGGTGCAGAAAATGGGACCTCAGTGGCATCCCATGTAACCATGCCATCTCAGCAATAAACAAGGGCAAAAGAAAACCAGAGGATTATGTCAGCAAATTCTTCAAGAAACAGTTCTATGTGGCAGCTTATGAACCAATGATCTATCCAGTTCCTGGTGAGCATGATTGGACAAGGACCCCAGGTCCACACATTGACCCACCTGCATTTAAAGTGAAGAGAGGAAGAAAGAAAGAGAAGAGGATCAAGGGGAGATTTGAAGTTCCAAAGCCAAAGGACACATCAAGAATGGGGACTGCTACGTCTTGAGCTTGCGTTGGTTTTCCTTGAAGAGGAAAGGGTGATGCAGCAATAGTAGCGTAAGTATTTCCCTCAGTTTTTGAGAACTAAGGTATCAATCCAGTAGGAGGCTCCTCAAAAGTCACACGCACCTACACAAACAAACAAAGAACTCGCAACCAACGCAATAAAGGGGTTGTCAATCCCTTCACGACCACTTGCGAAAGTGAGATCTGATAGAGATAGTATGATAAGATAAATATATTTTTGGTATTTTATGATATAGATTGGAAAAGTAAAGATGCAAATAAAAGTAGATTGAAAACTTATATGATAAAAGATAGACACATGGGCCATAGGTTTCACTAGTGGCTTCTCTCAAGATAGCATAAGTATTACGGTGGGTGAACAAATGACTGTCGAGCAATTGATAGAAAAGCGAATAATTATGAGATTATCTAGGAATGATCATGTATATAGGCATCACGTCCGTGACAAGTAGACCGACTCCTGCCTGCATCTACTACTATTACTCCACACATCGACCGCCATCCAGCATGCATCTAGAGTATTAAGTTCATAAGAACAGAGTAATGCATTAAGAAGGATGACATGATGTAGAGGGATAAACTCATGCAATATGATATAAACCCCATCTTTTTATCCATGATGGTAACAATACAATACGTGCCTTGATGCCCCTGTTGTCACTGGGAAAGGACACCGCAAGGTTGAACCCAAAGCTAAGCATCTCTCCCATTGCAAGAAAGAGCAATCTAGTAGGCCAAACCAAACTGATAATTCGAAGAGACTTGCAAAGATAACTTAATCACACATAAAAAAATTCAGAGGAGATTCAAATATTTCTCATAGATAAACTTGATCATAAACCCACAATTCATCGGATCTCAACAAACACACCGCAAAAAGAGTTACATCCAATAGATCTTCAAGAAGATCGAGGAGAACATGGTATTGAGATCCAAAAAGAGAGAAGAAGCCATCTAGCTAATAACTATGGACCTGAAGGTCTGTGGTAAACTACTCACAACTCATAAGAGGGGCTATGGTGTTGATGTAGAAGCCCTCCATGGTCGATTCCCCCTCCGGCGGAGCGCCAACGAAGGCTCCAATATGGGATCTTGCGGATACAGAAGGTTACGGTGGTGGAAATAGTTTTTCGTGGTCGCTTTTGATATTCACGGGGTATGTGGGTACATATAGGAGGAAGAAGTAGGTCGGTGGACGCCCGAGGGGCCCACGAGATAGGGGGCGCTCCCAGTAGGGGTGGGCGCGCCCTCCACCCTCGTGGCCGCCTCGACTGCTTCTTGACTTGCACTCCAAGTCCTCTGGATCACGTTCGTTCCAAAAATCACGCTCCCGAAGGTTTCATTCGGTTTGGACTCCGTTTGATTTTCCTTTTCTTTGAAATACTGAAATAGGAAAAAAAACAATACGAGCTGGGCCTCCGGTTAGTAGGTTAGTCCCAAAAATGAAATAAATGTGTAAAGTAAAGCCCATAAACATCCAAAACGGGTAATATAATAGCATGGAAGAATAAAAAATTATAGATACGTTGGAGACGTATCAAGCATCCCCAAGCTTAATTCCTGCTCGTCCTCGAGTAGGTAAATGGTAAAAACAGATTTTTTGATGTGGAATGCTACCTAGCATAATTCTCAATGTAATTTTCTTTATTGTGGCATGAATGTTCAGATCCAAATGATTCAATATAAAAGTTCATATTGACATAAGAAATAGTAATACTTCAAGCATACTAATCAAAGTAATCACGTCTTCTCAAAATTACATGGTTAAAGAAAGTTATCACTACAAAATCATATAGTCTGGCTGTTGCTCTATCTTCATCACACAAAGAATTTACTGATGCACAACCCCGATGACAAGCCAAGCAATTGTTTCATACTTTAGTAATCTCACACTTTTTCAACTTTCACGCAATACATGAGCGTGAGCCATGGACATAGCACTATATGTGGAATAGAATGGTGGTTGTGCAGAAGACAAAAAAGAGAAGATAGTCTCACATCAACTAGGCGTTGCAACGGGCTATGGAGATGCCCATTAATAGGTATCAATGTGAGTGTGTAGGGATTGCCATGCAACGGATGCACTAGAGCTATAAATGTATGAAAGCTCAACAAAAGAAACTAAGTGGGTGTGCATCCAACTCGCTTGCTCACGAAGACCTAGGGCATTTTGAGGAAGTCCATCATTGGAATATACAAGCCAAGTTCTATAATGAAAAATTCCCACTAGTATATGAAAGTGACAACATAGAAGACTCTCTATCATGAAGATCATGGTGCTACTTTGAAGCACAAGTGTGGTAAAAAGGATAGTAGCATTGTCCCTTCTCTCTTTTCTCTCTCTCTTTTTTTCTCTTTTTTTCTTTTTTTCCTTTTTTCTTTCTTTTCCTTTTTTCTTTTATTTTTGGGCCTTTCCCTTTTATTTGGCCTTTTATTTTTTTCTTTCCTTTATAAAGTCCGAAGTCTCATCCCGACTTGTGGGGGAATCATAGCCTCCATCATCCCTTCCTCACTGGGACAATGCTCTAATAATGAAGATCATCACACTTTTATTTACTTACAACTCAAGATTACAACTCAACAAGATATGACTCTATATGAATGCCTCCGGTGGTGTACCGGGATATGCAATGAATCAAGTGCGACATGAAGAATGGCTATGGAAATGCCATAATAGGTAGATATGGTGGCTATTTTAAGGAAGGTATATGGTGGGTGTATGGTACCGGTGAAAGTTGCACGACACAAGAGAGGCTAGCAATGGTGGAAGGTGAGAGTGCGTATAATCCATGGACTCACCATTAGTCATAAAGAACTCATGTACTTATTGCAAAAATCTACAAGTCATTGAAAACAAAGTACTACGCACATGCTCCTAGGGGGATAGATTGGTAGGAAAAGACAATCGGTCGTCCCCGACCGCCACTCATAAGGAAGACAATCAATAAATAAAATTGTGCTCCAACTTCATCACAAAGCGGTTCACCATACATGCATGCTACATCAATCACAAACTTCAACAGAAGCATTCTTTAAATTCATAGTCACCCAACTAGCATGACTCTAATATCACCATCCTAATATCTCAAAAACAATTATCAAGCATCAAATTGATCATAGCATCCAATTCACTTTCTATGATAGTTTTTATTATACCCAACTTGGTTGCCCACCATTCTAGGACCAATTTTATAACCATAGCAAATACCATGCTGTTCTAAGAGACTCTCAAAATAATATAAGTGAAGCATGAGAGACTAACAATTTCTACAAAATTAAGCCACCGCCGTGCTCTAAAAGATATAAGTGAAGCACTAGAACAAAAACTATCTAAATCAAAAGATATAAGTGAAGCACATAAAGTATTCTAATAAATTCCAATCAAGTGGGCTTCTCCCAAAAGGTGTGTACATGAAGGATGATTGTGGAAAACTAAAAATCAAAGACTAATATCATGCAAGACTCTCCAAGCAAAACACATATCACGTGACGAATAAAAATATAGCTCTAAGTAAAGTTACCGATAAACGAAGACGAAAGAGGGGATGCCTTCCGGGGGCATCCCCAAGCTTAGGATTTTGGCTATTCTTGAATATCTTGGGGTGACATGGGCATCCCCAAGCTTAGGCTCTTGCCACTCCTTATTCCAGAGTCCATCAAATCTTTACCCAAACTTGAAAACTTCACAACACAAAACTCAACAGGAAATCTCATAAGCTCCGTTAGTGAAAGAAAGCAAAACCACCCCATAAGGTACTATAATGAACTCATTATTTATTTATATTGGTGTTAGACCTACTGTATTTCAAGTTCTCTATGGTTCATACCACTTACTACTAGCCATAGATGCATCAAAATAAGCAAACAACACACTAAAAACAGAATCTGTCAAAA
Source organism: Triticum dicoccoides (assembly GCF_002162155.2). Taxonomy (NCBI): domain Eukaryota; kingdom Viridiplantae; phylum Streptophyta; class Magnoliopsida; order Poales; family Poaceae; genus Triticum; species Triticum dicoccoides. The sequence continues at coordinate 510,739,309 of NC_041387.1, forward strand.
CAGAACAGTCTATAGCAATCTGTAACCCTCGAATACTTCCGGAACTCTAAAAATCCTACCAAAATAGGAAGTACTGGGAAATTTGTCTATTGATCTACAGCAAAACGAATCAAAGCAAAAGCACGTTTCTGTGAATTAACAAAACTAATTTCGTGCGCGCAAAGTTTCTGTTTTTCAGTAAAATCAAATTAACTATCACCATAGGTTATCCTATAGGTTCTACTTGGCACAAACACTAATTAAAACATAAAAACACATCTAAACAGAAGGTAGATGCAAAAATTATTACTAAACATAAACAAAAACAAAAAACACAAATAAAATTGGGTTGCCTCCCAACTAGCGCTATCGTTTAACGCCCCTAGCTAGGCATAAAAGCGAGGATAGATCTAAATAGTGCCATCTTTGGAACTTAATTCATAAATAGCTCGCATGATAGATTCATAAGGTAATTTAATTTTCTTTCTTGGAAAGTGCTCCATGCCTTTCCTTAATGGAAATTGGAATCTAATATTCCCTTCCTTCATATCAATAATCGCACCAACCGTTCTAAGGAAAGATTTACCAAGAATAATAGGGCAAGAAAGATTGCAATCTATATCAAGAACGACAAAATCTACAGGCACAAAATTTCTATTTGCAACAATGAGTACATCATTGATCCTTCCCATTTGCTTTTCAATGGTGGAATCCGCAAGGTGCAAATTTAAAGAGCAATCATCAAGATCATGGAAACCTAGAATATCACATAAAGTTTTCGGAATCATGGAAACACTAGCACCCAAATCACATAAAGCATAACACTCATGATCTTTAATTTTAATCTTTATAGTAGGTTCCCACTCATCATTAAGTTTTCTAGGTATAGAAACTTCCAAATTAAGTTTTTCATCAGAAGATTGCATCAAGGCATCAACAATATGTTTGGTAAAAGCTTTATTTTGACTATAAGCATGAGGAGAATTCACAACAGATTGCAACAAGGAAATACAACCTTCTAAAGAATAATTATCATAATTAAATTCCTTGAAATCCAAGATAGTGGGTTCAATGCTATCTAAAGTCTTGACCTCTCCAATCCCACTTTTACCAAATTAGCATCAAGATCTAAAAACTCCGAATTATTGGGACGCCTTTTAACTAAAGTTGACTCATCTCTAGTCCCATCATTATTTAGATTCATATTGCAAAACAAAGATCTAATAGGGGACACATCAATAACTTTAAGATCATCATCATTATTTTCATGGAAACTAGAAGAACACACCTTTACAAAGCAATCTTTCTTAGCATGCAATCTAGCGGTTCTTTCTTTGGACTCATCAATGGAAATTCTTATAGCTTTGAGAGACTCATTGATATCATGCTTGGGAGGAGTAGATCTAAGTTTCAAAGAATCAACATCAAGCGAGAGTCTATCAACGTTCCTAGCCAAATCATCAACTTTGAGCAACTTTTCTTCAAGCAAGGCATTAAAATTCTTTTGAGAGATCATAAATTCTTTCACGCTATTCTCAAAATCAGAGGGCATCTTATTAAAATTACCATAAGAATTATTGTAGGAATTTCCATAATTATTAGAGGAATTACTAGGGAACGGTCTAGGATTAAAGTTTCCTCTATAAGCATTATTTGCAAAACTTATTTTTTTTATTTTTTATTTTCTTCCCTTTTTTCTTTCTTTTTGTTTTTTCTTTTCTTTTTGGGCCTTTCCCTTTTATTTGGCCTTTTTTTATAAACTCCGAAGTCTCATCCCGACTTGTGGGGGATTTATAGTCTCCATCATCCTTTCCTCACTGGGACAATGCTCTAATAATGAAGACCATCACACTTTTATTTACTTACAACTCAAGATTACAACTCAACAAGATATGACTCTATATGAATGCCTCCGGCGGTGTACCGGGATATGCAATGAATCAAGAGCGACATGTATGAAAATTATGAAGGTGGCCTTGCCACAAATATGATGTCAACTACATGATCATGCAAAGAGCAATATGACAATGATGATGCGTGTCATAATAAACGAAACGGTGGAAAGTTGCATGGCAATATATCTCGGAATGGCTATGGAAATGCCATAATATGTAGGTATGGTGGCTATTTTGAGGAAGGTATATGGTGGGTGTATGGTACCGGCGAAAGTTGCATGGCACAAGAGAGGCTAGCAATGGTGGAAGGTGAGAGTGCATATAATCCATGGACTCACCATTAGTCATAAAGAACTCATGTACTTATTGCAAAAATCTACAAGTCATCGAAAACAAAGTACTACGCGCATGCTCCTAGGGGGATAGATTGGTAGGAAAAGACCATCGCTCGTCCCCGACTGCCACTCATAAGGAAGACAATCAATAAATAAAATTGTGCTCCAACTTCATCACAAAGCGGTTCACCATACGTGCATGCTACGGGAATCACAAACTTCAACACAAGCATTCTTTAAATTCATAATCACCCAACTAGCATGACTCTAATATCACCATCCTAATATCTCAAAAACAATTATTAAGCATCAAATTGATCATAGCATCCAATTCACTTTCTATGATAGTTTTTATTATACCCAAGTTGGATGCCCACTATTCTAGGACCAATTTTATAACCATAGAAAATACCATGCTGTTCTAAGAGACTCTCTAAATAATATAAGTGAAGCATGAGAGACTAACAATTTCTACAAAATTAAGCCACCACCGTGCTCTAAAAGATATAAGTGAAGCACTAGAGCAAAAACTATCTAACTCAAAAGATATAAGTGAAGCACATAAAGTATTCTAATAAATTCCAATCAAGTGGGATTCTCCCAAAAGGTGTGTACAGCAAGGATGATTGTGGAAAACTAAAAAGCAAAGACTAACATCATAGAATACACTCCAAGCAAAACACATATCATGTGGCGAATAAAAATATAGCTCCAAGTAAAGTTACTAATAAACGAAGACGAAAGAGGGGATGCCTTCCGGGGGCATCCCCAAGCTTAGGCTTTTGTCTATTCTTGAATATCTTGGGGTGCCATGGGCATCCCCAAGCTTAGGCTCTTGCCACTCCTTATTCCATAGTCCATCAAATCTTTACCCAAACTTGAAAACTTCACAACACAGAACTCAACAGGAAATCTCATAAGCTCCGTTAGTGAAAGAAAGCAAAACCACCACATAAGGTACTGTAATGAACTCATTATTTATTTATATTGATGTTAGACCTACTGTATTTTAAGTTATCTATGGTTCATACCACTTAATACTAGCCATAGATGCATCAAAATAAGCAAACAACACACAGAACACAGAATCTGTCAAAACAGAGCAGTCTATAACCCTAGATTACTTCTGAAACTCTAAAAATCCGACCAAAATAGGAAGTACTGGTAAATTTGTCTATTGATCTACAGAAAAAAGAATCAACACAAAAACACATTTCTGTGAATTAACAAAACTAATTTCGTGCGTTTAAAGTTTCTGTTTTACAGCAGAATCAAATTAACTATCACCATAGGTTATCCTATAGGTTCTACTTGGCACAAACACTAATTAAAACATAAAAACACATCTAAACGGAAGGTAGATGCAAAATATATTACTAAACAGAAACAAAAACAAAAAACACAAATAAAATTGGGTTGCCTCTCAACTAGCACTATCGTTTAACGCCCCTAGCTAGGCATAAAAGCGAGGATTGATCTAAGTAGTGTCATCTTTGGTACTCAATTCATAAGGAGCTCGCATGATAGATTCATAAGGTAATTTAATTTTCTTTCTTGGAAAGTGCTCCATGCCTTTCCTTAATGGAAATTGGAATCTAATATTCCCTTTCTTCATATCAATAATTGCACCAATCGTTCTAAGGAAAGATCTACCAAGAATAATAGGGCAAGAAAGATTGCAATCTATATCAAGAACGATAAAATCTACGGGCACAAAATTTCTATTTGCAACAATGAGTACATCATTGATCCTTCCCATTGGCTTTTTAATGGTGGAATCCGCAAGGTGCAAATTTAAAGAGCAATCATCAAGATCATGGCAACCTAGAATATCACATAAAGTTTTCGGAATCGTGGAAACACTAGCACCCAAATCACATAAAGCGTAACACTCATGATCTTTAATTTTAATCTTTATAGTAGGTTCCCACTCATCATTAAGTTTTGTAGGTATAGAAACTTCCAAATTAAGTTTTTCATCAAAAGATTGCATCAAGGCATCAACAATATGTTTGGTAAAAGCTTTATTTTGACTATAAGCATGAGGAGAATTCACAATGGATTGCAACAAGGAAATACAACCTTCTAAAGAAAAATTATCATAATTAAATTCCTTGAAATCCAAGATAGTGGGTTCAATGCTATTTAAAGTCTTGACCTCTCCAATCCCACTTTTACCAAATTAGCATCAAGATCTAAAAACTCCGAATTATTGGGACGCCTTTTAACTAAAGTTGACTCATCTCTAGTCCCATCATTATTTAGATTAATATTGCAAAATAAAGATCTAATAGGGGACACATCAATAACTTTAAGATCTTCATCATTATTTTCATGGAAACTAGAAGAACACGCCTTTACAAAGCAATCTTTCTTAGCACGCAATCTAGCGGTTCTTTCTTTGCACTCATCAATGAAAATTCTCATAGCTTTGAGAGACTCATTGATATCATGCTTAGGAGGAGTAGATCTAAGTTTCAAAGAATCAACATCAAGCGAGAGTCTATCAACGTTCCTAGCCAAATCATTAACTTTGAGCAACTTTTCTTCAAGCAAGGCATTAAAATTCTTTTGAGAGATCATAAATTCTTTCACACTATTCTCAAAATCAGAGGGCATCTTATTAAAATTACCATAAGAATTATTGTAGGAATTTCCATAATTATTAGAGGAATTACTAGGGAACGGTCTAGGATTAAAGTTTCCTCTATAAGCATTATTTCCAAAACTATTTTACCAACAAAATTCACATCCATAGATTCATTATTATTCTCAATCAAAGTATACAAAGGCATATCATTGAGATCAAGAGGAGCACTCTTAGTAGCAAACAATTTCATAAGTTCATCCATCTTCCCACTCAAAATATTAATTTCTTCTATAGCATGCACTTTTTTTACTAGTAGATCTTTCGGTGTGCCATTGAGAATAATTAGCCATAATATTATCAAGAAGTTTTGTAGCATCTCCTAAAGTGATTTCCATAAATGTGCCTCCCGCGGCCGAATCTAAAGGATTTCTAGAAGCAAAATTCAAGATTGCATAAAATTTTTGTATGATCATCCATAAATACAAACCATGAGTAGGGCAATTGCGAATCATTAATTTCATTCTTTCCGAAGATTGGGCAACATGCTCATGATCAAGTTGTTTAAAGTTCATAATATCGTTCCTAAGAGTGATAATCTTAGCGGGAGGAAAATATTTAGAGATAAAAGCATCTTTGCGCTTGTTCCAAGAATCAATACTATTTTTAGGCAAAGATGAAAACCAAACTTTAGCACGATCTCTAAGTGAAAATGGAAATAACTTCAATTTAACAATATCATTATCCGTATCTTTCTTCTTTTGCATCTCACACAAATCAACAAAGTTCTATAGATGGGTAGCGGCATCTTCACTAGGAAGGCCGGCGAATTGATCTTTCATAACAAGATTCGGCAAAGCAGTATTGATTTCACAAGACTCAACATCATTAAGAGGAGCAATCGGAGTACTAAGGAAATCATTATTATTGGTATTGGAGAAATCACACAATTTGGTATTATCTTGAGCCATGGCGACAAGTAATCCAACACACAAGCAAACAAAAAGGCAAGCAAAAGAGAGAGGAGAAGATTGGGAAAGAGAGGGCGAATAAAACGACAAGGGTGAAGTGGGGGAGAGGCAAATGGAAAATAATGTAAACGCAAGGGAGATGAGTTTGTGATGGGTACTTGGTATGTCTTGACTTAAGCGAAGACCTACCCGGCAACAGCGCGAGAAATCCTTCTTGCTATGTCTTGAGCTTGCGTTGGTTTTCCTTGAAGAGGAAAGGGTGATGCAACAATAGTAGCATAAGTATTTCCCTCAGTTTTTGAGAACCAAGATATCAATCCAGTAGGCGGCTCCTCAAAAGTCCCACGCACCTACACAAACAAACAAATAACTCACAACCAACGCAATAAAGGGGTTGTCAATCCCTTCACAGCCACTTGCGAAAGTGAGATCTGATAGAGATAGTATGATAAGATAAATATATTTTTGGTATTTTATGATATAGATTGGAAAAGTAAAGATGCAAATAAAAGTAGATTGAAAACTTGTATGATAAAAGATAGACCCGGGGGCCATAGGTTTCACTAGTGGCTTCTCTCAAGATAGCATAAGTATTACGGTGGGTGAACAAATTACTGTCGAGCAATTGATAGAAAAGCGAATAATTATGAGATTATCTAGGCATGATCATGTATATAGGCATCACGTCCGTGACAAGTAGACCGACTCCTGCCTGCATCTACTACTATTACTCCACACATCGACCTCTATCCACCATGCATCTAGAGTATTAAGTTCATAAGAACAGAGTAATGCATTAAGAAAGATGACATGATATAGAGGGATAAACTCATGCAATATGATATAAACCCCATCTTTTTATCCTCGATGGCAGCAATACAATACGTGCCTTGTTGCCCCTGCTGTCACTGGGAAAGGACACCGCAAGATTGAACCCATAGCTAAGCACTTCTCCCATTGCAAGAAAGATCAATCTAGTAGGCCAAACCAAACTGATAATTCGAAGAGACTTGCAAAGATAACTTAATTGCACATAAAAGAATTCAGAGGAGATTCAAATATTTCTCATAGATAAACTTGATCATAAACCCACAATTCCTCGGATCTCGACAAACACACTGCAAAAAGAGTTACATCGAATAGATCTCCAAGAAGATCGAGGAGAACATGGTATTGGGATCCAAAAAGAGAGAATAAGCCATCTAGCTAATAACTATGGACCCGAAGGTCTGTGGTAAACTACTCACAACTCATTGGAGGGGCTATGGTGTTGATGTAGAAGCCCTCCATGGTCGATTCCCCCTCTTGCGGAGCGCCATTGAAGGCTCCAAGATGGGATCTTGCGGATACAGAAGGTTACGGTGGTGGAAATAGTTTTTCGTGGTCGCCTTTGATGTTCTCGGGGTACGTGGGTATATATAGGAGGAAGAAGTAGGTTGGTGGACACCCGAGGGGCCCACGAGATAGGGGGCGCGCCCAGTAGGGGTGGGCGCGCCCTCCACCCTCGTGGCCGCCTCGACTGCTTCTTGACTTGCACTCCAAGTCCTCTGGATCACGTTCATTCCAAAAATCACGCTCCCGAAGGTTTCATTCCGTTTGGACTCCGTTTGATATTCCTTTTCTTCGCAATACTGAAATAGGCAAAAAAACAACAATACGGGATGGGCCTCCGGTTAGTAGGTTAGTCCCAAAAATGATATAAATGTGTAAAGTAAAGCCCATAAACATCCAAAATGGATAATATAATAGCATGGAACAATCAAAAATTATAGATACATTGGAGACGTATCAAGGACTATAACACGTGGCAATTGTGGACTGCAAGAGCATAGGTACATAAGCTACATGAAGCAGTTGAAGCCTGAGCTGGCTTTGAGGAAGAACAAACATGTGGTAATCCTATTTTAAGTACTAACATGATTTCCTTCTTGTACATTCCATTCTTTTATTATTTGCTAACTTATTTCCATGTTTATGCAATCCTCTTGCAAGGAACTCAAATGCTGGTGCTGCTGCTCCTACACCAGCACCAAGAGCTTCTCATCTAGCTCCTACAACATCACCAATAGCTGGAACAAGAGGTGTTGTGAGAGGTGTTGCAATAGGTGCTGGGAGAGGTGCCGCAATAAGTGCTGGGAGAGGGAGAGGTGCATTCTCTGCCCGAGGCAATCTGCTCCATCCACATCTACTGCTCCTCCACCTTCTGGTGGTAGAAACAGTGGATGGAGGGCCTACTTCTATGCAAGTGGTAACCACTTAATGGAAGATGTGCCATGTAATGTTCAAAACTAGATACTTCATGTGTGTTCTTGCATCCTAGGATACAATATGATCTTGCTGCTGCTCTCAATGTACTTTGCTTTTGATGTTAGTGTACTTTGGTGGTGTACTTTAAGAATCAATGCCATATATGGCTTTTGTTCATGTGGATGGATGGATCTATTTCTTAGTTAATGCCATTTCTGGAGGTGCTTCATGTGTGTTGATGCATCTTATGAGTGAATGCCTGGAATGGACTATGTTCATGTGGATGGTTCTTTTTATGATTGATATGTTGATGAGTACTCATTATATTATTGGATAGAGTAACTCTGTTGTTGGATATATTGCTGGAGTTATTGATATGTTGTTAAGGTCTAGGCTCAAAAACAAGCACTTTGGGTTTTGGGTGGCTTGAGGTCGACGGAACCACCTAAACCTATCAGTTAGGGTTTTGGTGGCTAGGGGTCGACGAAAACACCTAAAACTATCAACTACGATCTAGGGTGGCCCGGGTTCGACGAAACCAGCTAAAGAATCAATTAGGGTTTGGGTGGCTAGGGGTCGATGAAAACACCTAAAACTATCAACTAGGGTCTAGGGTGGCTCAGGGTCGACGAAACCACCTAAACCTATCAGTTAGGGTTTTGGTGGCTCAGGGTCAAAGAAAAC